>NC_133342.1:3661929-3995263 GCF_030506205.2 Paramisgurnus dabryanus
TGGTCGATGGCCGCCCCCTGCTGGTGAAGGGCGGTCTGCACCTCCAGACTCTCTAAACTTGCTGACTCCATTCGTGGCGCGCTCATCTGTCAGGAAATGAACTTCGGAGTCAAGTGCAAGTTAACAATATTTATTTAGAAAAGGAGATAGAGAGCTGGAGAGCAAAGTCACTGGTAGATCCACACACGGCACACACCCGTTGACTCACTCTGGTGATAACACTACTGTGGGAATGAAGCACTCCCACAGTAGGAGAGAGTGAGTCGGCGCTACACAATAATCCAGTACAGATCCGAAGGGAGAGAGAGAGCCACCCACGCACTCTGTCGAGAACACCAGCACCGTCACCACACGCAACAGAGGGATGAAACACGCCGCCCTGAAGGTGGATGACAGGCGGAGATGGAAGATGGAAAATCCAAGTTCTCAGACGGGTAATCCACTGTGAAATCCTGATGTTGAAGAGCCACCCGGAAACCACTGGTCACCGCCTAAAAACGAAGCGAACCAGCGGTTCCGAGAAACAAAAGTCGTTAGAGTCAATATAATCCACAATGGTAAATAGGTGTACTCCACTCACGGGTGATGATGCAAACCGGAGAGAGAGAGAGACAGCTGGTATACCGCCTTGAAACGAAGCGAACCAGCTGTACCGAGAGACAAACAAAGTCAATAATATCCAGTACTCCACAAGCGAGCGGTCCGGGTGAAGACGAGTCCCCGAATGCCGAAACCCAAACCTGGGGTAACAAGAGGAAGAGACAGAGAGCGACTGACAAGACAAGGCAGGGGAGCAGGACTGTGATAAAACAATGAACGCGCAACGAAGGACAGGACTACGTGCAATATAAAGGAAAAGGTAAACGAGACACCACCGGTGAACAATTACTGAAACAAGGGGGCGGAGTTAGTGAACACACGAGGAACCGGCACCACAGGTAAACAACACACACACACAGATCACACAGCCATCGATCACCCAGCAGTCATGACAGTGGCTATGTAGAGAAAATAAGAAATTTTACGTGATTTAATCAGGAAGTTTCCATTAAAGAAGTAACCTTAAAAATGTATTGGTAACAATATTATACATAATATTTTAAGTAAATATATAAGTATATATATTTAATTAGTATAACACAAAATAAATATGTACTATAATTTATTGATTTCTTTTTAATTGCGTTAACACAATTGGTTTGAGTTTGGGTTCTGGTAAAAAAAAAATCCCAGCATGCTTTGCATGCAACTGCTTTTGGAGAGTATTTTTTTTAATTAAGTGTTATTTTATGCATTTTTAGGTAAAGAGAAAGACTTAATAGTGATTAATGTCCGTTTATCTTATTGATTTAGAAGCGTTTGTGTTATATTTTTTCAAATTGTTTGGTTACCATCGTGCAGAAGAGTGGCGCTTGTGGTTAGGTTGTGGATTTGACGTGTTTCTCTTAAGGAGCACTGACTGTGTTAATGCCTGTTTGGGGATCAGTCTCTTCTCACATGCTCATCCAAAGTATCATATGTTATTATTATTAGCATATTAGCATGTGCTTATGCTAATTAGTATGATTTAAAAACGTTTTATATAAAATAACAGAATTGAGTTCTTCAGACTACACTACATTGAGTTATTCAAACTACGCTAAATTGAGTTATTCAGACTACACTTAATTGAGTTGAGGCAACTAATTGAGTATTGCCATTTACTTTAAATTGAGTTGGACCAACTCAATATATTATTATTGTGTAAAGCAGTTTTTTATGAGTTAGGGGTACACATTCATATTGGATGGAAATCCTGCCCACAATTTTATTGAGTTAATCCAATGAATAATTTTTTTGAGAGAAAATAAGAAATTTTACACGATTTAATCAGGAAGATTCCATTAAAGAAGTAACCTTAAAAATGTATTGGTAACTATATTATACATAATATTTTAAGTAAATATCACATATTTTAATAAATTTAACTTTACTTAGTAAACTTAAGTAAATTCTACTTTGTTCATTTAAATCAGCTTTTCTAGGTAAATTTACTTAATTTCACAAGTGTGAAATTTACTTAAAAAACCTGAGTGCAAAAGAAAAATTAAGTAAATTTTACTTATTATTATTGTTTTTTCATTGTGTTTTGTTATGTTGTCAGATGCTGGGTGATGTTCAACTTTTGCTTTTGTTTTCTCAAAACAAGGAGTTGCTGTCAAATATATGTCTCTAGACGTTCTCTATATAACCCTTGCCTGCCTATCATTGTTTTTTGTAACCTTTTTTTAGATGTTGAGTCATGTTCAACTTTTGCTTTTGTTTTCTCACAACAAGGATTTAAATGTAGGTGTGTCTCTAGGCAATTTCTATATAAACCTTGCCAGGACAGTATGATATGCATGCTGTTCACAAGCTGTGCTGAAGCTGAAGTATTGAGATTTCCAAGATCTGAAATAATCATGAAGGAACTATTGTCAGTTGTGACATTTGTCTGGATTGTCTCTGTTGCTGGACATGAATTCTTCTCATCAATGGGTATATTAGTAACTTACATAATATTATTAAATCAATAATTTAATTAATTTATATTTTGACAATTGTGAATATTATAGTGTTTTCTGTTTTAGTTATGATAATTTGTTAATTAGTAAATTAGTTTACTATATACTGAATACTTTTGACTGACTTTAAACAGTCAACAATGTTTACTATTTACTTCAGTCAAAAGTAGTAACATACTGTGTTTTTTAGATAATGTTATCTTATTGTAGCAGCACACAAAGACACAAACTGTAAAAAGAAGAGACAAAGCAAACATGAAGGCTTACACACAAACTAATCATGGGAAATGTGGACATAAATTCAAATCAGTGGGGTAATATGAAAAGACTACAAAGGCCAGGGACATGGACTTGAAAACAAACCACAACATGAAAACATAATATTTGTATTGCTATACAAGAGTTTATAAAATAAAGTTCTAACATCCATTAATCTGTTTTACAGTATTATGCATTTTGTCAAAAAAAAAAAAAAAATGCTCCTTTACAATTATCTGTAGATGTTGTACTTAATGTTATTGTTTTAAAGATCAAATCATGCAGCTTGTAGAGGAGGAGAAAAAGCTTCTGGAGCACTTCAGTGACTTTATGGATTCTGAGGAGGAGAATTTTAATATACTTAAGGGGTAAACTTTCTATAACAAACTATGATAACAATACAGTACTTGTTGCATTGTTTTACATGGAATAGCTCCCCATTTTACATAAGTAATGAGTTGTGGATGTCTATAAGCATTATATCACAAGAAAACACACATTGAATATTTATTTTCAATCCAGCTATCTCCAAAATTCAAAACTGCTCTCAAACTCCACAAACCCTGAGAAAATCATGAATGACCCTGTAGCAGCTTACAAACTCATCAGACGACTGAGAAATCAATGGTTGTTAATGGAAGAATATACTCAAAGAAGTCTTAATGAGGGTGAGTCGTGCAGATCTGCAACAAAATGTGTTTTAAAAACCATAAAAAGACATACATAGAGTCAAAATTAATGAACTGGTGATACAAGCATTTAGGAAGCATTATTGAGCTTTTCTTTGATCACTCTACAGTTTTATATTTTGTTATTGTGTTTGATAATCTTGTAGACTTTAAAGAACTGCTGCACTCAGATTTACTAAAGATCCCAACACAGGAGGATTTAGATGGTGCTGCTTTGGGTCTGATTAGACTGCAAGAGATCTACAAACTCTACCCACACAACATCACATACAGTATGTCAGCATTTCTACACCGATGTTGTTTCAGTGACACACATAAGATGCAATATTTTTCTCTGTTTTGAATATTTTAAAAAAATCCACTGCAATGATCTTACAGAAACGCCTCTTAGTGGGGATGAAGCTTTTGATGTGGGGTATGTCGCAGTGTTGTTTTTGGCAGCCCTTTTAGTTTTCGTTTTAGTCTTAGTCTTTTGGACGAAAATGCTTTTAGTTTTAGTCACATTTTAGTCACTTATGAAATTGTTAGTTTTAGTCACGTTTTAGTCGACGAAAACACAAAAAGGTTTTAGTCAAGTTTTAGTCGACGAAAACGCAAAAAGGTTTTAGTCAAGTTTAAGTCAATTTTAGTAAAAAAAGTATTTTTTAACAAATTAATTTAGGTTAAAAAGTGTGGTGTATTTAATACTATTAAAATGTGCATTAAGGTTCTCCCTGAGGTCTTGCCATTGTTTTAGTTGATGTGCCTTCTGCGCATGTCATAACAAAAAAGTTGAGCCTGATATACCCTCATGTTGAGTTTGTGTGTTACGCTGAGACCTCACTTATAAATTTGAGAAACGCGTGCCTTGCCTTATTTAAATACACCACAAAAAGTATAGGAAATGGGCTTAGGTTTGACAAGTAGATACATGTAAAACCTTAAGCTTACCATGAAATGTGTCACAAGCCGAATGTCGAGTAAAATGTATGATTGTTAACAGCGTGACTGGTTAGTTACCTTTACAAAAAAATATTAGCGTGATGAGCCTTCAGGTGCCGCTTGAGGTTGGTGGTATTCTTCCCATTCTTGCCCTATTTGTGGCCACATTTACCGTCGTCTCCCAATATGCATTCCGTTTTTCTGTCTGATGGATTATACTGAAAGTATGTCCATTAATCATCTCATCGTTTCCGTTTATTGGCGCCTCCGCAACGTCCTTCGAACTCGCCACAGCCGCAGGTGTGGTGTTGTTGTTTGAAATCTGGTGCGCGTGCGCGGCATGGCGGCAGCCGGGTGGTGGGCGTGACTGTGTTGACCCAAAACAAGGAGAGGAAACGGCAGCATTGCGGATACTTTTTAGCTAAAAACAGACAGATTTCACGCAAAATATGCAGAAATGACATGCATTGTAAACGTCAGACTTACATTCATTTTCGTTCCGTCTCGTCTCGTCAACGAAAACTCGAAAGCGTCTCGTCATGTTTTCGTCACCTTAGAGACATTTTTAGCTAGTCATCGTCGCGTTAGCGTCATAAAAAATAGGTGCGTCAACGAAATCATTTCGTTATCGTCATCGTTGACGAAAACAACACTGGTATGTCGCTTATAAGCATGAGAAATTCCAGCTTGCCTTCCACTGGTTTCAGTACAGTCTGAACGTGTTAGGTCATCCAGACCTCTTATATTACCTAGGCTCATCAGCATATAAATATGGAGACCGGCTTGTGGCAATTGACTTCTACCTTCAGTTTCTTGATCATGGTGAGTCTACAGTAGCTGATGCGTTAACTACGAATACATTTTTAACCAATGTCACATAAGAGAGAGTGCTTTTTGATTGGTATCAACGATTGATTTGTCTGTATGCATGAGATTGAATTACAACTGTGGTTTTATTTAGTTAGTTACAACGTTCACGATTCACACAGAATTTGGTCAACATTTTTCTTAGCTCCAAATCAAACCGAAGTATCAGCTGTTGTGTGTTGCTGCATAACCCGACTGAAATATTTGAATATAAACAAGCAGAACAGTACAATCAAGTAAATATCCTGTTTTCCAAAATATCAGGAATGCTGCTTGTCCACTTAAAAGAAAACAATGGTTGTATGCCATATTTATGCCAGCAGGGTTTTCTGGAGACAGAACCCAGGACAACAAAGACTTTATGTAACACAAAACAAGGGAAAGACAAAACCCACCAACATGAAACAGAATAAAGATTATATCAACAGACTAGACTTGACTAAAATAAAACACGATGTGGCGGTTTCCGGCAACAGGTGAGGGACATGAAACCATAATGAAAAAATTAATGAGGAGAGAGAAGAGGGGGCGGGGTCAAAACACAAGACTGGAGAGCACATGGCACACCAAAACAAACAATGGCCATGTGCTTCTACACAAAACATAGGGCTGCCATGATCCTAACACAAAAAGAGAAAAAGCATGAACAAGAGAGGCAGGATTATGACAATTTAAGGTTGCCAAATAATCTCACTAGATTTCCATGAGACTAATTCAAATCATACATTTACTGCTGTCTTTTCAACTTCTTTCCCCAGTCCCAACTAATGAGTACGTTAAAAATGAGCTGGAAGAGATATACAGTAGCTTTTATATTGATAGATATTCAGACCCTGATATATACATACTGAATACAGAGTCAACTGAATATGAGGGATTGTGCAGGGGAGAGGTTGACCAGAGGGCAAGTCCAGTTTTTTAAATTTAACCCATTACTTTACATTAAAAGTTTGAAGTTGCTTTGTGTGTTAATTATCAATTGGAAGTGTTCAATGTTTTAAAATTCAGACATATAGAAGACAAAGGACGCTGTCCTGTAGGTACAGCACAGGTGGAGGAAACCCCAGGCTGATTTTGGCACCACTGAAAGAAGAGATTGAGTGGGATGAACCCCGAATCATCAGATATCATGACATAATATCAGACAAAGAGATTGAGATCTTGAAAAATATCTCTAGACCTCAGGTGAATATCCAACACACACAAAAGACAAGTACACGCAAACATGTTTTTAAAATAAATATATCTTTGTTTTTATTGTTGTCAGTGTAATTTCATGTTTTATTTATTAATTTTTTGATTGTTAATTTCTGTTTTATGAACTAGCTGTCTAGGTCTAAAGTATACATAGCACAGGATGAAGAAGGTGCAGTCATCAATAATCGTGTTTCTCAAAGGTATAATACTTTCATTAATTTGTTGGTTAGTTATCAGTACTTTAACATTGTTTAGACAGTTTAGTCAAATACTTATGCTTAATCATCTTTTTGTTTTGTTTTTCAGTGTTTTTCTGGAAGAAGATGACACTGTAACTGTTCGTATCAATCAGAGGATTGCAGATGTTACAGGACTCTCTATGGAAAAATCTGAAACTCTTGTAAGGTCACATTAAGAGAGAAATGCACACAACAGAATACTATCAGCTCATTTTGTATCTCTTAGTTCAACAAATATAAATCTGTGCAAGCCTTGGTCACAAATTCAAATTCCATTCAACTTATATTGCCATGACTGTATAATAATAGCACACTATTGCTAAAGCATTAATGTAGCTACATGTACTATAGTACAAGGGGTTACACTTTATTTTGATAGTCCACTTTAGACATTCTACAAACTATAAATATCATTGCAACTACATGTCAACTAACTGTCAATAATTAGCAACTATACATCAACTAACTGTCATTAGTGTATTAGTAGACTGTAAGGGTTGGGGTTAGGGAAGAGGTTTGGGTTAGTGGAATAAGTTGACATGCTCCTGCAAAGATACTTATAGTCAGTTGAATGTCTGTTGACATATCATCACAATAAAGTGTTAGTAGATATTAAGCAGGCAGTCTACTAATTCTCTAAAGATTGGTAGATGATAAGTAGTTGCAAAGTTACTTATAATTAGTAAAATGTCTAAAGTGGACTATCGAAATAAAGTGAATACCGTACAAGCTTACAAAAACAAGTTAAGGACAATGAGGTAAGAAAATAAAAATTAAACTACTTCTTGGTAAATTCTTCTCTCAACGATAATGATAAGAGACAAACAATCTGCTGCCAGATTAATAGCTACATTATGCAATTAAGTATATTTTTCTAATAATTTTTCAGGTTCAAAATTATGGTATTGGTGGCAGATATGAACCACATCATGACTTCTTGGTAAGATTACTATGCTCAAATGTTTGGTCATTGAGAGCTTGATTAGGGGAGAGTGGGTAATGTCACACTTTTCACACTGTCTAACATTTATTGAGCACCATATATCACAATGGTTTAAGTCTCATACCAAATGAAAACGGGGAAGTCTTGGGAACATATGTTGTATTCATTACTATTTCATATCTTATCTCATTACGGAGTTGTAGACTGTTGAATAGAAAATGTTCACTTGTAACAATTTGCCCCATCGGTGGGTAAGTTGTTACACTAGATTATATGAAAAGAAAAACACTACTTAATTGTGATTATTGATATTGATATTAATTTTTTAATTTAAACCAGTACTGGAAGTATTAACTCTTTTCACACTGCGCTTAACTCTGGTTTATCTTCATTGTAAACCCTGCTTTTAACTCTTGGTTAAGGATCGTTTCACACTTGTAATTTAGAAGTGGGGTTATCCCTGAAATCAACCTAGGGTTATGAAACCCTGCTAGCCCTGCTTTTGTGGGGTTAACCCTGCATTTCGGTGCCAAACGCACGCAGTGTTTGAATACCCAGGGTTATCTCTTATCCCCTGGTTAAGTAAGAACACTGTTAAACGTGAAACAGATAACCCAGGATTCCATTGGGGTTTAGAATAACCTGGGGTAACTATTTCCAATGTGAAAAGCATGTGACGACTTACCCCAAAGTCATTCCGACAACTTGCCCCAAACTGACATGTGTGCTAATGTTGGTTAAATCTCACACTCTTACAACGAATGTGTTAAAACAACACATGCGGTGTCTAGTCATTAACCATTAACCATCAATCATTAACCAATCAGATTGCAGGATTATTAGGGTGTATGTTAGATTTAGAATTGGGTTAGGGGCTTTAAAAAAAAATCTTCTCAAACTATTATTTCACACTAATTTGAGGGGTAAAAATAGTTAGAGTTTGAGTTAAGGGAAGCTGGAGTTTCTTTGATTAAAACGTTGATATCAGGACCAACAAAACATGTTGATCCAGGATCACATCTTACTTTGTGAAATCAAGGTGACCGTGTGACAACTTACCAGTGACTATATTTACCCTGCTCTCCCCTACATATTGACCAAATAATTGCAAGCTTACCTAAGAAGAATATTTAATCTCACAGGATATAGAGAATGACAGGATTGCTACATTCTTAATTTATGTAAGTACAAGCAAGTGTCACTCTCTGAAAAAAGAATATTTTTGGCAGACCATTATTATTGCTTGTGTTGAACAATCATCATTATCAGTTTGTGATGTACCCTCCTGTAGATGAGTGATGTGGAGAAAGGGGGTGCCACTGTGTTCCCTGATGTTGGAGTTGCAGTGCAGCCAATAAAGGTAAACCCCTGATTTCAGTGACACAAATATATATTGAATTTCAAAGGTAAGCATCACAACTGAAGGGCAGTTCTCTTGAAGTAGCATTTAAAAATGGCGCAGGACATTACTGTCACATTTGTGGGCTATTGGTGAAGGGAGTGACAAAACATAACCGTATTAACCATGTTTGACAACCCAGTGGGTTCTGAACTCCCTTAATATATATATATATATATGTATATTTATATTTTCTTTTTGTTTTGTCAGGGATCTGCTGTGTTTTGGTACAACCTCCATAAGAACGGTACAGCCGATTTGAAAACATTGCATGGTGGTTGCCCTATCATTGTGGGAAATAAATGGGGTAGGTTTTAAAATAAATGAAATACTTAAAGATGTCCTAACTATAAATTATTTGTATGGTAAAATCCTTTAAAATGCATATCAGCCTTCTGTAAGTTTGTGAGCAAAAAAAGTTTAGTGACACAGTATTAGTCAATGAATCAAAGTAAAAACAAACTTTGCTAGCTTTATGCTCGACACACTAATACTGTATTGTGCTCAAGAGAGGTGATGCAGGTTTGACTTCTGATTATGATTTTTAGATTCCACTCCCCTTCCTTTTACCCCATTAATCTCCTGTCACCCTTGATCGTTCTCCTAATTTAGACATAAACATGTTTAAAGAGAAATGTAAAAACAATTCTGTAAGTGAAAACTGTCCATTTCATCAGACTAAGATGTTTAGCTGTGTCGGTGGTTCTCAGTTCTGGGCCTGAGGACCCACAGTATGCTACATCACATCATGTCACCATTATTTAACATTTTAACAAATCATCAGCATATTATCACAGAAAAGAATAAGAAGAAAGTGTGTGTTAGATAAGGGAGACAAAATGTGCAATGCTGTGGGTACCCATAATTGAGAAACTCAGTTATACAGTGATGATGAAAAATTGAATGTTAGTAAAATTTCATTTTTGAACTTTGTTTAGTGGCTAACAAATGGATCCATGAGTTTGGCCAGGAGTTCACAAGACCCTGTTCTTTGTCAGATGGGAAGTAAAAAGCATTATAGAAGCCACAATGGTTACGGAAACTGTATTATACACACTGTATACAGGATCTGTGTGTATATTTTGTTTTATAAATCTATAAAATTGTATTAATTTATAATCATATAATAAACTCTTTATTTCTTTATTCAGTAAAGTAAAATGTCAATTTACAATTTTTAAGTTATAATTTATTATATTATATAAATGTATTATATTATCTACACTTTAAAAAAATATTTTTTTGAATTTGTAAATAAAGTAAGCATTATCTAAGTCAACTCTTTCTACTTGTCAGGATCCTGTCAGAATCTTGTTATGTTTAGAATCTAGTCTCTAGTGGCAGGGTTCTGACAGTACCATGTTATGTGTGGGGACACGTGGCTTTGGATATGTGTTTCCAGTCACGTGTTTTCAGTGTCTTGTCTCTTTTATATGGGGTCAGATTTGTTTCGTATTTCTGAATAAATATACTATGATCCACAAATAAATATAGAGAGTTTCATAAATATTTTTTAAATCCACAAATGCACAATAAGCGAACCATAAATATATGTTAGACATTTCATAAAAAGGAAGGAAATTCACAAATAAATAAAATGGGATTTGCAAATGAAAAAATATTTATAAATATATATTTTTATTTTATTCATATGTGAATGGCTTCCTGCGCATTTGTGGATCGCTTTCTGTGTATTTGTGAATCGCTGCACTCATTTGTGGATCGCGTTCTGTGCATTTGTGGATTTGAAACATTTCTAACGTCAAGAGGTGCACAAGAATCCACAAATAGGTGGACTCCGCCCACCGTCTACTCCAGCCAATCAGACAACAAGCACACTGTGCTGACCAATCGTGGCAAGATTTCCCTCCAACCAATCTCATTTTGTTTTACTGTTAGGTCGGGAACAGTTGAATTTCATCAGGCAATCTTTTCTAGGCTTCATACATCATCAAGACTGTCTTATTTTAGAAAATTAACTATTATAAAGTTGACTATTATTCTTAGTTAGTCTTTAATTGTTGTAAAATGCTTATGATTTGCGGATATAATGCTCAGTTAACTTAAATTAACCAGACGTGATGACTTATGCAGCCTGCATATGCGACCTCCGGAGGCTGCAGCCTTCCGATTGAGGAACGGGCACTGTTGACAGTTGTCAATAATTCTTTACTAGGGATTCTCTTAATACACTTTGTGGTAAGAAATGTCAAGGTTAATATTTGTCAAATTAAATTGATTAAAACCGGTTTTTAGCAGTAGTTTACTCCACACGTGGCTTTTTGGTTCCCTCTGTTGCCGTGTTGGTTTGTTTCCTGGCTGACAGTAACTAAGTTTAGCATTTTGTAAATTCTGTTAATATAGCATATAGCCTTTCTTGAAATAATCCGGCTACAATCTTAAAGACGTCTTGGTTTCAATTTTGCTAATCCCTTATGTAATATCAAACTCCTGTTCTCAGGTAATTTTAATCCTTTTGAGGTTCCATTTTAATGTGAGGTGGAAATTGGAAAGGCTTGTATAGTTTGGTCTGTTCCTGATTATTTATATTATTTGACTAAATTATCAATAGTTGAAGAACAAAATACTGTTTTATTAGATTATAATCTATAGTTTGGAATAATACTATATATATTAATTAAGTAATTTCCCTGGTTTTTATTCTTTCTTGTAAAGCTGCTTTGAAGCAATGCAACTTTGTAAAAAAAAAACTATATAAATAAATCTGGCTTTGCTTAACTTAAAATTAAATTTACACCCCATTTAGAAATTACAGATGTGTGTGTGTGTGTGTGTGTGTGTGTTTGTTTACATTTAATATTTAATTTACTTAAGATATTGTGTTCTATATAAATCTGTAATACTTATTTCAGCACACTCTAACAAATGTCTGCATCTAAGCTTACACAAAGGATTAGCTTATTTATTTATTCCTTCAAATTATTGATTCATAAATAAATGAGTTCATTACACATTTCATTCATTCACTCCTGTCTACTGCAATTGCTGATTGAGAAACATGGCATTGACCTTCAGGCCTTGTTCATTAACACAGTATGACAAAAAAATTCAATATCCTCTTGAACTTGAAATATGAACACAAATTCATCCTTTACTTCAGAGAATTCCCCGCTCAGGACCTTCCAGGTGGCATTTTGTTGATCATCTGTAACACCTGGTCAAGTAAAGATGCAAGTCGTAAAACATATAAAAATCACATGAAATGATATGTAGCGTCTGTCATATCCCTTTTAGGCAAACATCTACATCAGCTGAATGCACCCCATTCCTAAAAAACACACACAATAAAAAACAAATAACATACCAGTTGTTTGATTGCATACTTGTGTAAAAATCCATCTTACTTCTATGAATTTTACTGTTAATGACAGTAAGAGCATAAGCTTGTTCAGAGCATGAAGGGAAAATAAAAACAACACTGTAAGACTATCTAACAGCTTTGACATATTAAACCTTCTTGACATTAAGATGTAGACACCACAGGAATTTCTTGTTCATTTAAAAGATACCATAATGCATAATGTGTAATTAAATGATTAGTTCTGTAGTAGGAGACGAGGTAAAACACATTTGTTTTGTCATGTCATAATAAAATGTACCACGTTAGATACAAACTATCTGTAAGCAAATGTCACTACATAACTATAATGGTAGCGAAGACTACTCTGAAGTGTAGGGGGCTAGTTACGAATGAATATAGCAGTGTACCAGGGTGTCTGTCAGAACACAATAGAGAGCATTGAAGCAACTTGAGCTGTTTATTAGGCACACAAGAGAACATACATTAGATAGGAGAGAGCCAGCATTCAGTATTTATAAGGGTAGCACACACCGCACAGAACTCTGAATGAGAGGCACAACTTGGATAGCAGAGCAGTCGTTGATGAAGGTAATGGTGAATATTGGTAGAAGTCCTTTAATGAAGCTCTGCACAGGATGAGGGTATGCTCCTTTAAGAGAGATAGGCCAGAGCTGTATTTATGAGCTTGGTTGCATGGCATGTGAATGGAGATGCATGAGTGCCTGGCTATATTTGAGAGCTTAGCCAGATCATAGGCAGGTGGAGATGTAGTTTCCTGCAACAGATTACAACAGGATTCCCAAAGTAACACTAATGCTAATAAACATACATAACATTGACAAATTAGCTACAGCTTCTCCCCTCATACGTTATCAAAATAACATAAACAGACGTGTCTCAAATGACACATTTTACACCATTAGCAGTGTTTACACAACGTATGTAATATATTACAGGATAAACACATTGATGAACAGCAAAAGAAAGTGATTTATATAACGTTACAGCGTAAGTTAGTAGATTCACAGTTTAGCTGATAACATGTTAGCGCTATTAATAACGGACATTTTAACCAAAAAAAAAAACATGCAAATCTAACTGTACTCACTTTAATGACGCACATGAACACACCGCGTAACTCTCCATGTATGTATCGCCAACAACACGATTCATGCCTCAAACAGCGAGACACTTGTACAAAACTAGCGCTCTTCCGCCATTGCTTTGAGTGAGCGATACTCGCTGTCATAATAAAAGTCCTCCTCCGTCTGGGTCTTTTGCACAATGTTTCTAGAAAAGACTCTGTGATTGGTTGAAGGGAGATCGTGCCACGATTGGTCAGCACAGTGTGCTTGTTGTCTGATTGGCTGGAGTAGACGTGGGCGGAGTCCACCTATTTGTGGATTCTTGTGCACATCTTGATGTTAGAAATGTTTCAAATCCACAAATGCACAGAACGCGATCCACAAATGAGTGCAGCAATTCACAAATGCACAGAAAGCGATCCACAATTGTGTGCAGCGATTCACAAATGCACAGAAAGCGATCCACAAATGCGCAGGAAGCCATTCACATATAAATAAAATAAAAATATATATTTATAAATATTTTTTCATTTGCAAATCCCATTTTATTTATTTGTGAATTTCCTTCCTTTTTATGAAATGTCTAACATATATTTATGGTTCGCTTATTGTGCATTTGTGGATTTAAAAAATATTTATGAAACTCTCTATATTTATTTGTGGATCATAGTATATTTATTCAGAAATACGAAACAAATCTGACCCCATACTTTTACCCCGCTCCCTTGTTATCTTCGTCTATTGGTTTCACCTGTTGTCCTCATCATTTGCTCCCTATTTAAAGTCCTTGTTTTCATTGTTCTGTGCTTGTTCGTCTGATGTTATTGATGTTGATACCTATGTCAAAGCCTGTCGTTGTTTAATATTTCCTGTGAGTACCCAGTTTAGTGTAGGTCTAGTCTTCTGTCATTTGTAAAGTACTTTGTTAGTCTTGTGTCTAGTCCAGTGTTAGTTTATTGTAGTTTATATCCTGTCTTGTTTTGCCACCTTGTGGGTTTTTGTTTTTGCCCCTGTCTTTTACAATAAAAGTCTTGTCCTGTCCACACGTGTCTTCGCTTGGGTTCATCTGCCTAAATCCCATTTACATTCTACCATTTTCAAACGTTATGACAATGTCATAATGTTCACACAATGTTTAAAACAACTGTTTTCTATATTAACTTTTTTGCCTGTTATATAAATAAAAGAGAAACATTGCATTTTATTATTTTAAAACTGTTATAAAATATTATTTCAGAATGTTCATTAAAATACTGCTGTAGAAAATACAATTCACTTATTAAGTTTAAATGTTGATGTTTTGTTTCATTTAAAGCCATTGTGGTGATCAGTGTTTGTTTAAAGGGATAGTTCGGCCAAAAATGATATTAATCCCATGATTTACTCACCCCCAAGCTGTCCGAGTTGCATATGTCCATCGTTTTTCAGACAAACACATTTTCGGATATTTTAGAAAATGTTTTAGATCTTTCAGTTAATTAAATGTGAAGTTACAGGGTCCACCCATAGTCCACGACCTTCAAGTTCAAAAAAAGTGTGTCCATCATAAAATAAAAAATAAATAAATCCAAAATCCAAAGTCCAAAATAAATCCAAACGGCTCCAGGATGAGAAACAAAGGTCTTCTGAGGGTAATCTGCGTGGTGTTGTTGTAGAAATATTCCATATTTAAAACTTTATTCACAAAAATAACTACCTTCCACTAGCCCCGCCATCTTAGTCACGTCCGCATTCAAGATCAGAGCTTTACGCAGCCTACGGAGGCTACTCTGCTGTTGCTCTGTGCCCCCGCCCTCCGAAATTGTCATACGTCACTAAGAAAAGTGCGTACACTACGCTAATACTCTCTCCTGAATACAGAGGAGTCTAAGATGGTGGCGCTACCGGAAGGTATTTATTTTCATTAATAAAGTTTTAAACATTTAAACAGCAAAGTATTGTTAGCTCCGTCTGCACTACCAAGCGTTATCCTGTTTCTCTGTTCTGTGTTTCTCCGTTCTGTGTTTTTCCGTTCTGTGTTTCTCCGTTCTGTGTTTCTCCGTTCTGTGTTTCTCCGTTCTGTGTTTCTCCGTTCTGTGTTTCTCCGTTTTTTGGCCTGTGCCTGGATATCGTTTGTGATTGTTTGCTGCCTGCCTTGGCCTACGCCTGGACATTTGACACTATGTTTGGATTACCACTGATGTATATGTTTGCCTGGTATGACCCTTGTGTTCTTGTGAAACATTTATTGGTGGACTTAATTTTATTTAGTTTTAAATCTATATACTATTCTAGTAATCTATAATTTACTTTTGATAGTTTAACAAGTATCAATATACATACACTATTTGGGACACCCCTCCAAATCATTGAATTCAGGTGTTTCAGTCACTTCCAGTGAAAGGAACTCTTAATGTTTCATCATACCAAGACATTTTGGACAATTTCATGCTCCCAACTTTGTGGGAACAGTTTTGGGATGCCCCCTTCCTGTTCCAACATGACAGTGCACAAAGCAAGGTCCATAAAGACATGGATGAGCGAGTTTGGTGTGAAGGAACTTGACTGACCTGCACAGAGTCCTGACCATACAACATCTTTAGGATGAATTAGAGCGGAAACTACGAGTGAGGCCTTCTCATCCAACATCAGTGTCTGACCTTACAAATGTGCTTTTAGAAGAATGCTCAAAAAATCCTATAAACACAATCCTAAACCTTGTAGAAAGTCTTCCAAGAAGAGTTGAATCTGTTATAGCTGCAAAGAGTGGGCCAACTCTATATTAAACCCTTTGGATTAAGAATGGGATGTCATTCAGGTTCATGTGCATATAAAGGCAGGTGTCCCAAAACTTTTGGCAATATAGTGTATCACCTAGTAATCTCATCTTGCATTTCACTCCTGCTTATATATTAATCTAGCAAATACTATAACAGACTCTTAAACATATTTCTTGTATGTTACCTAATGTGTAAGTTTTCTTGGATAAAACATCTGCTAAATAAATAAATGTAAATAATCAAGTATTCCTTGGTTATTCCTCATGGGCAAATAAGCCTTTTTAATAATTAATTAATCAAACTTCCGCATGTTCTGATCTGTGATCATTAAGTATTGTTTTTAGTATGATATTACCAGTGTTTTGTGTAATATGTTGGGTTGTGGACATACAGGTATTGCTGTATGAGATCTATGAGGTTTAATTCTGGACATTTAGGTCAATGGCCACATGCACAAAACAAGACTGTCAATATACGCCACTGTTTTCATGCACTTAAGATTTTTTGTGCTATACAAAAAACACAACAATATACACTATATATGAGTACACTAAAAACATAAATTATGACATATAGTTATATAACTCACCAGCATATTTAATTAAGTAATTTTAACAATCCATATGTAAGTCTAATATAAACAAACACTGAGATGCATTATTGACCTTCAACTCATATACTTTCACTTTTAGTATCTGCATTAGTCATAAGGGTCATGTGTGATGCAGATATGGTTGCCATGGCAGCATTCTGTATACTGTAAGTGACAGGTGATTTTCCTTTATTATGGCATCAGGCATCTGAATTGTTTCATACCGTCAGGACACGTGAGACATAAAGAAATGAAACAAAATCTTCTTTGAAGTAGAGAACAAACAGGTTCCCAAAGACTTTTTGGAAATAGACTGATTTCAAATAACATCTTCTGAAAATGATTACTGTACACAACCATCACGAAGCAGTTTGAATACACATAATAAGTTTATTAAACAGAAGTCCAGATGGTATATACTTTTCTGTTGTAAGTGTATTGCTTGGGATTTACTAGTTGTATTCGTAATTTACTTTACAAATTAAATAAAAACAGACATACAGGTGATATGTTGATCTGAAGTACAGATTGTCTATTTAGGGGTTTCAGTTAGACAATCATACTGCAGTGTTATGGATTATAAGCAATGATTGCTCACTAATTAATTACACACAATAATCTAATTGTCATTGTGTTTTGATATTCACAATGTGGTTCTTGTCATAGGTACTTGTTCATGTAAGTTTTGCTTTTGTTTCCTTTAAACGATTGAAGAGTTCCTGTAAGATGCAGGTGTGCCTGTAGATATAAACTCTGCCAGTACAGTTAATGATGAACATATTGTTCTCAAGTTGAATTGCTGCTTAATGTTTGGTGGTTTGTCTGGAATGATCATGAAGAAACTATTGTCTTTAGTAACATGTGTCTGGATTGCCTCTACTGCTGGGCATGAAATCTTCTCATCAACAGGTATATCAGTGTTTTTTAGTTAATGCTATTTCTAATTATCTAATTAATTATTTATTGTTTTGTTATTTTCTGTTACTTTTGACTGAAATAAGTAAATCCTGTACACTCTTTTTAAGTTATATATATATATTTTATTGAGATGGGCCGGATGAAATCTGTAAATTTTTCAATTGGCGCAGAGTACGTTCAAGACATTACTCAAATAAGACTACATTAGTATAAGAGAATAGTTTCGTTGCAAAACAAGATAAATCATAAAACATGTTTATTATTATGTTATCGTGTTATTATTTTGTTTTATGGTGCTACTTAGCTGTATTTTTTAAGTTATGAAGGTTTAAATCAAAACAAACCAACTGCAGTTCAATTGATATTAATTGGAATGCACAACCAAAATACAAGATTTCTGAAAAAAAAAAAAAACGGAGTTATCTCGTTTTGCAACGAAACTCTTCAAGAGATACTACTGGACAAGATCTGTAAGCAGAATATACAATTTGCAAAAAAAAGTAAAATTTGCTGCAGTTATGCAGCTGTTTGCTGTAGATTATAATGTATGTTATTTACTACCAACAGCTTTTTAAACATTAACAAGTCTTTGTCTTAAAATAATAAAAAAAATAATAAAAATAAAACTATAAAATAACAGCCTCATGCAAAGCATTCTGGAAACCAGAAATCATCATCAACCTTTTTCTGTTTTTATCATTCAGATTTTGGTTCCCAGAATGCTTTACATGATGCTGTTATTTTAGTTTAGTTTTGTTCTGTAAAGATAAAGACTTGTTAATGTTAAATGTCCATTTACCTTTGAACAAACTGTTGCCAGTAAATAGTAAATTTAGTGGTGTACCTACTGTAACTTAAGGACCCATTTTGTCCCTTTAAAGGTACAATTAAATGTTTTGTACCCCTTTCACTTGACTTAACCCTAACCCTATACACACAACCCTGTATTACGAAATTATGTACCTATAGTCACGTAAATTTGTGAATCTTTTCCGTGACACTGTCACGTTTTTCTCATTTTTACGTGACCGCATCACATATTTCTGTTAATGTGTCATTGTCACGTATTGGTTACTCAACTATTATGTCCTATTTTCAAACCATTGAAATTGCTTCAGTTTAGGGTTAGATTTGGTGTTTGCGTTAGGATGTCACTTTAAGTATTGGTTTATAGTATTTTTTCTGATTTATTTTTTTATATTTTCTGATTTTTAAACTATTGTCGCCTGGCGTTAGGGTTAGAGTTGGGTTTGGGTTGTCATTTTGGATGTCATTAAATGTAAATCTAACCCTAAACCAAAGCGACAATGGTCAGAAAATAGGACAAAACAGTTGAGTAACCAATACGTGACAATGACATGTAAACAGAAATACATGATACAGTCACGTAAAATAGGGGAAAAACATGACAGTGTCACAGAAAGATTCAGAAATTTACGTGACTATACGTAATTTCGTGATACTGGGTTGGTACACAACAGATCCTTAGGGGAAAATATTGTACCCCAAAAGGTACAACATCTCAAATGTTATACCCATAAAGGCAGGGGCGCCGCTAGCAATTTTGGGCCCTATGAAAGAATAGGGGGTCAGGCCCCCACCATACCCATTTCGCACCAAACATACAATCCAACCTACTGTAGCTATTCAAAATCTTTGTCTGTAATTTAATAATACAGAACTATTTATTTTGCTATTGTTTTGACCACAGTTGTCAGTATTTATAGATACCTAAAATGTCTGCAGCTAAGATAATTTATTGTGCAATGTACATTTAATTGAAAAATACAGTACATTCATCGAATATTCAGAGAAAATGCAACGTTCTTAAAGATTAAAGATAAATGTGACCATGCCTGTGAAAACCCAGCTGAAGTATTTCTTTGTGATTTACTGTTTCCCACATAAATTCATCCTACATAATGTAAAGAACATTTTGTGAAAATATAAACTTGATATCTTTAATATTGACTGAGTAATGTCATGTCGGCGATTGAAATCATAGTGAAATTAATCCTTGAAATTAAACTGTGATGCTTTTTATTTCACAGTAAGATTTGAGACTTTAGTCTGATTTTCACAGGCAGTCTCAGTGACATACTGTATACTTGAGCTGTTACACACACCAATGACATTGTAACATTTAAAAATGGCGAACAACAACAATGCATCTTTTCTATACAGTTCCCTGGGTCAAAAATGCTTGACCAAAGCCTGTATTATAATTATTAGCATTATTTATAAGGTAAAGAACACCAGCAGCCTCAGTAAAGCAAAAATAACGACAGATGATTGAAACTGTGAACTTGAGAAAACAGCTATACTGTTATACAATGATTCTTCACACTGTTTTTTAATCAACGGGACTTAGAATAAAATGAATGACAACTATAGCAGATTACAACATAGATTTCCATTGATTTCTTAAACCTGTTGCAAGGTGAGAAGCTTTAATATACATAACTGGACTAGTTTAGCCTTAGTTGCATTTTATCACAATCAACTCGATTCACGACTGCATAAAAATCCTTCCTTGGCATATTGTGTTACAAAACATTCGCATTTCCGATCGCATTTCTAGTTTATGTTAATTATCTTATACGGGCCACGTTAATTAAAACAGCTTATAAGGGCTGACTTCGCGTTAGAATCATAACATAAAACAGGGAACGTAAATCACCTTGTTTATTTTTAAACTGAGGTGAACAGAGCGAAGACTTTACAGTGGAAAGAAAACTGCATTGTATTGCTCCAGCGTCACATTGTGTAAACTGCATTTATAGTAAGGAAGCGCACATAGTGACCCGTCACGGAAACCAGGGACTCAAGTCGGCAGCACAAGTTTCGAGAAAATGAGAAACAAAGTTTTTTTTTCGAAATTTGTGATTTTCGTTTTATTGCAGAATCTGTTAGTTGAGATCACGAAGAAGCCTCTCCATGTTTGAGATAGCAGTTTTTGTATATTTAAAAGCGTACATTTTGCGGTTAAAATAGGCTTGTTTTTCCGGAGATTCTAGCGTGCAGCGGGGGGCGTCATTGTCTGTGTGTATATTTACATACTGTATAAGCTTGTGTTTTCGCCTCCGCCCCCAAAGGGAACAGCGTGACTACTAAATAAGGATAGTTCGCCCAAAAATGAAAATAATGTAAGTAATGACTCACCCTTATGTCGTTCTAAACTCGGAAGACCTCCGTTCATCTTCGGAACACAGTTTAAGATGTTTTATCGTTAGATTTAGTCCGAGAGCTTTCCCCTTCATTGAAAATCTATGTATGGTTTCCATGTCCAGAAAGTTAATTAAAACATCATCAAAGTAGTCCATGTGACATCAGTGGGTCAGTAAGATTGTGTTGATGCATCGAAAATACAGTTTGGTCCAAAAATAGCAGAATTACGACTTTATTCAGCATTGTCTTCTCTTCCGGCTCGAGCGTGAAGTCACGTGACTGTAGTGACGCGCTGCCCTGTTCCTCAGATATGTTTGCTAAGTTTTTTTTTTTTTCAAACTTATAGCCTGCGTCTCCCCAGACTGTAAAGCTCGGGCGCACAAAACAAAAGAAAAATAAAAGAAGCTGGGGCGGAACAAATAACAGTCAGCCGCATCGTACGTCAGCCGCGTCACTGACTTTATGCGGCGCCGCAGTCGGAAGACGTCAAAGTACCGCGAGAGCTCTTCAAGAAATCTTACGGAGTAGTTTAATTTCGACTCGCTCTCGCGGTACTTTGACGTCATCTGTATGTCAGTTCTTGCAGCGCAGCATGAGTCCAAACACACAGAAGTTACACAGATATCGTTGTATTCTTCATATAATTGGCTACATGTTTTGTCTATCAATATTTTCCATGAAGTCATTGGCTGATGGAGGAACGAGCGAGCCATTGGTAACCTCTCTAAAGGATGTCACGTTTTCGACGGCGCTGTTTGGATGATCTATTATACTACTTCCCTATTTTAAATACAAACTTTGAAGGCGGGTTCATGTGTTTAACGGAATGTAAGCTCATATACCCTTACATGTTACGATTTAAATAGTCTTCAGATTATATATTATATTGTATTACCAGACATTCATGCGAAATCTGATGTAAACAATCTATATTTCACGGATTATACGCATTTGTGGACAAATATGGACATTGGATAATCTGAAACAGACTGGATTCGACTTGTGATCCCCACAAAGGTAAAAGAGTCATGTTTATTTTTGCGGGTTGTCATTTGGTCATAAAATACTACATATGATGCTAGAACATCTCAAAAAGGGTTTTACAGGGGGCATGGCTTAGCTAAATGAGATGTAAATGAGCCCTATTGTCTCCCCCAGCTGAAAAGAAGAGTCCCTTTCGTCTCGATTTTCTCGGTTTGAGTATTTCTGAGTTCCTATATTCAAATGGCCACAACTTCTCCAAATCTTATCAGATTTCCATGTGTTACACATCGTTGGAAAGCTTAGAAACTGCACTTTCAGAATCTGTGAATAACTCAAAATGCCCAGATCCGACTTGTGTCCCTACTTTCCGTGACTGGTCACATATGCAGATATCTTAGCAAATAGCAGTAAATACACACACCTTGCTCTCGTGTGAAGTTCACGCGCACTGTGAGACCGTGGATTAAAGACGGCGCTAACACGCAGAGTAAAGACGGGGCGGAGCTAAGAGGGCTCAGCTTAAGGGGGTTGCATTTGCGGCACAGTCCTTGGCTGGGGCCCTCAAAAGTTCATGGGCCCTTAGAATCGTCCTAACTTTTCCCCCCCTTACGGCGCCCCTGCATAAAGGTAAAAAAGGTTATTTTGAGGGTACCACCCAAGCGACAGTAAAGGTAGGGTTTTGTACATTTTTTCTGACAGTGTGGTAACCAGTTAAGAGCGTAAAAAAATTAGATCTTTAATTGCCTTTCAATATAAACAGATAATGGCCTCATTCTCTTTGGTTTTCTATCTAATTAATTTAACATTATGCCTGTTATCATATTCATTAATGCATTGCAATTTTCCTATGCATTTTTGTGATGAACATTTTTTTGTCAATTCATTGATGTACTTTTTAAAGATCAAGTTATGCAGCTTGTGGAGGAGGAAAGATACCTTCTGGACATCTTCAAGGAATATATTGATGCTGAAGAAGAGAATTTAAACACACTCAAGGCGTAAAATATATTTAACAGATGTTAGATACTTAACTATTTCATTTGCTGTTTTAGATCAAAAATTATGTAATTGAAGGAATGTATCTTCTTTATATTTATCTTCAATGCAGCATTCATAAGAGACTTACACAGCTCTCAAACTTCGAGGACTCTGAGGAAATCATGAATGACCCTGTTGCAGCTTACAAACTTATCAGACGGCTGAGAAATGAATGGCTGTCTATAGTAAACTCCACTCAAGAGAGTCTTTATGAGGGTAAGATATATAGGGGCGGTTTCCCGGATATGGATTGGACTAGTCCTAGACTAAAATAAATGTAAGAGCTGTCCAAACTGAACGTATGTATATGTATATGTATGTATATATGTATATATGTACATATATACATATATATATATATATATATATATATATATATATATATATATATATATATATATATATATATATATATATATATATATATATATACATATATACATACATATACATATATACATACATATACATATATACATATATATACATATATACATATATACATATATACATATATACATATATATATACATATATACATATATACATATATACATACATATACATATATACATATATACATATATATACATATATACATACATATACATATACATATATACATATATATACATATATACATACATATACATACATATACATATATACATATATATATATATTAATGTCTTAATCTGTGTATATTGACATGTTTTTCATAATCTTGCAGCCTTTCAAAACCTGTTGCACTCAGGTGTCCTGAAGATACCATCAAATGAAGATTTGGAGGGTGCAGCTTTAGGACTCATTGAACTGCAAGACATCTACAAACTCTATCCAGAGGACATGATAGAAGGTGAAATGGCTGAATTTCTGCCTTAATGGAAAGATATGTGACTCATTCGGGACCTGATTGATGTTAAAAGGTTTAAAAGAGTTATTAAGAGTTATTAAGAGCAACAAGACATGAAAACAGTCTTCCTTGTACTGACTGACAGATCTGATGTGTAACCCTAACCCAAAATATCAGTTTTGATAAATTTTCTAAGTAAACAACAATAGCCCAAGTTAAGTAAACATTTTTTATTGAGACTATAAAAAAATTACTCTGCATCAATTTTTGGGTGTGCCAGTTGCCACTGTAGGTGGCACCGGCACACCCGTGGCTATGGCCCTGATTTCAACTTATTTTGCCAGCGCTGGTCACATATGGTTTTCTCAGATGATGACATGTTTGTCTTGTGGCAGCTACTGTAGGTTGTCTATGCGTTTCAAAAGAGAGGGGTGAGCTGTGGACTGAGTCGTTGCTTGCAATTCACAATCTCACCTCTAGATGTTGCTAAAAATCTACACAGTAAATGTGGCAACAGCCATATCACCCTGTAGCCCAAGACAGCTTGCCCACTGAAGCTAAGTAGGGCTGAGCCTGGTCAGTACTTGGATGGGAGATCACCTGGGAAAACCAGGTTGCTGCTGGTAGTGGTGTTAGTGAGACCAGCAGGGGGTGCTCACCCTGTGGTCTGTGTGGGTCCTAACACCCCAGTATTGTAGGGGTGTGACGAGATCTCTTCCGACGATATCTCGCGAGATTAAATGTGTTTCGCGAGATTACTTGTGCAGGTGCTGGCCGTTTCTCAAATAAAAGACTGCATCCTTCGGAGGTCGCATTTTTAAACTGCATTTACTTCATCACTGTCTTATTAGACACTATTAACAATTATAAAGTTTACTAATTATTTAGTTAATTGCAAATTGTTGTAATATGCTCACGACTTGCGAATGTAATGCTCAGTTAATGATCTGAAATAAACCTTGATGACGTTTGCAGCCTGCATATGCGACCTCGGAGGATGCAGCTTTCTGTTTGACCCTTTTACAGTGCATGCATTATAATTGTCTTTTACTGCTTTTGCTTTTTTGTTTAGGTTTCCAATAATGTTCGTTTGTGAACTCGTGTGAAGTCTGAGACGCGTGTGTTTGTCTGTTGATCACTTGAGTTACATGATTTAATGTCTGCATGTTCTTGCTCAAAAAATGACAGTGGCTGTATCATTTCTAGTGTAAAGAAATGGACATATATTAAAATATTAATATGGATTTAGACATTGTTTGACTAAAAATAAGCGTTTCTCTCCATGTAAAGTGAAAGTGAAGACAGCGTCCGCGAGATAAGTCCTCTAGTGCCCCCTGCAGGCAATTTGTTATAATACATACATAATGCTTTTTATTTATAGGCCACAAAATGTTGTTTAATGTAACTTGGTTTTATTACTTTATTTGAACCAATTATTATTGCATCTTCGTTATTATGTAATTTTAAATGCTACTGCTCACTTGGGTCTATTTTTATTTCCCCAAAATAATTACTTCATTATCAGTTAACAAAATAATTGTTAGGGCCAGTCCTTGATTAGTTAAAACATTTAAAAATAATGTGATTTCAGTTTCTTATTCATTTATTTTATCATTGAGGGTTTCTTAAAAAGTGTATAAATATCGTCTCGTCTCGTGAATCCAATCTCGTGTTTCGTCTCGTGGATTATGTGTCTCGTCACACACCTACAGTATAGTGATGGGGACACTATACTGTCAAAAAAGCACCGTCCTTCGGATGAGACGTTAAACTGAGGTCCTGACTCTCTGTGGTCATTAAAAATCCCAGGATGTCCTTCAAAAAAGAGTAGGGGTGTGCCCCGGCATCCTGGCCAAACTTGCCCATTGGCCTACTAATCATCCCTACTAATTGTCTATATCACTCCATCTCCTCTCCACTGATAAGCTGGTGTGTGGTGGATGCTGCACATTGGTGGTGGTTGAGGAGATTCCCCTGTTCATATGTAAAGCGCTTTGAGTACTGAGAAAAGCGCTATATAAATGTAAGGAGTTATTATTAAAGTGGCCCTTTAAGTTAATGTTATGCCAGTTTCACACACTTAAGCGGCGCATGTTGTTTTTTGGCGCCCATGTTAACAAGTTAAGTGTAGTTTATAGTCATGTGTAGGTACTAAGACAGAAACCCTTACATCGTCTCCCATCAACCATCACCAAGCAAGACAACACAAAAGCGTGTCAGTTACAAATCTTTTGTTTGATATTAGAATTAATTAAGGTCATAATTGCATAAAGCAGTTTACTTAATTTTTAATGTTGTTATTATTACTGGTAGCAAATAGTTAAAATGTACTCACTAATACATTTTACTACAAATGAAAGTAAAGTTAGAATCTAATTACTGATTTACATGGTTTGTAGTCATCAGTATCTAACATATTTTGTATAATGATTCACAGGATTTTTTAGTTCGGATGAAGCTTTCCATGTGGGGTTGGTCGCTTTTGAGCAGGAAAAATTCCAGTTTGCCTTTCACTGGTTTCTCTACAGTCTAGAAATGCTATATCAAGATTCCTCGGTTACCAAACAACAGTTGCTTTATCACCTAAGCTTTTCAGCATATAAATTTGGAAGTCTATCTGTGGCAATCAACTTCATCATACAGCATCTAAATCTGGGTAAGTCTACAGTATATTTATACACTGTACTAACCAGTGGCGGCTCGTGACTGCTCATTCGAGAGGCGTTATTTCAAAATAAGTGTTCGGATTGTCACTTGTGTTGCTTGCGTTTTCAAAATATGTGTGTCATGAAAACCATGTGCATCACGTGTTTTGTCAAAATAAGTGCCTGCTGCACACGCGTCAAAACCGTTTATGATAAAAAAACACTCACGTTCACAAAATACACGCAAGACACTCCCTTAACAGTAAACTCTGATTACACATGAGATTATGCGAGTATCTGGCAAACGCGAGCGTCTCTTTTATCATAAACCCTTTAGATGCATCTGCAGCAGGCACTTATTTTGTGATGCACACATGACCTCTCAAAGCGCAAAACACATATTTTGATAAAAGGAACCACACACATGACGGGCTACATACATGTTGTGACGAACTTCGCATCGAACGCACTCGGAAAAAGAAGTCACTGGCCACCACTGGTACTAACATTGAATTATTCAATCAATAATACATGCATGACAGTGATCTAGGCCAGTGGTTTTTAAACTGGGGGCCGTGAGATGGTGCCAGGGGGGCCCCAGTTTTATGACATTTTATGAAATACATTAATTTATCATGAATTCTGTGTAATTAAACCTAAAAAAAAAAATAAGGCTACTAACCAAAAGCACTACTTTTTTGTATAATGTAATGTTTTTTTATTAAAATGTTGAGTTTTAGAAGAGTTTTTGGTCACAAATCTTCTTTGGGGGACCGCGAAGGAATGCACCGGACACAAGGGTGGCTGCACGCTGAAAAAGTTTGGGAACCACTGATCTAGGCTACTGTAGGAATAACAACATGGCTATATTTTATCTACAGGCATGAGACAACATGTAATCATGCTAATATATTGAGTTAGTGTGATATTGCTTTTATACAACAGTTTCGGACAAATTTTACACCGTGTGGCTTTACAAAAATCAGCACTATTGGAATATTGCCTATCCAATCAAATCAGCGAACCAAAAATAACTGTTGTATAATTATATTTAAGGTCACTAAATATAAAGCATAATTTTACGGCTTTTTATTCAACTTCTTTACCCCAGACCCGACTGATGAGAATGCTAGCTATATACTGACGTTGTACAGAACACTTCAACATTTAAGATCTTCAGACCCTGATATATATACACTGAATACAGAGTCAACTGACTCCTATGGGGCTTTGTGCAGGGGAGAGGTTGATCGGAGGGCAAGTGCAGTTTCTCAAGTTTAAACCATTATTTGACGTGTGTTAACTGGTAAATTTAAGTTTTTGATATTTTAAAAATCAGACCTCCAGGAGGCAGAGAGCACTGTCCTGTAGATACAGCACAGGCGGAGGAAACCCCAGACTGATTTTGGCACCATTGAAAGAGGAGATTGAGTGGGATGAACCCCAAATCATCAGATATCATGACATAATATCAGACAAAGAGATTGAGATCCTAAAGAATCTCTCAAGGCCTCAGGTGAATATTTAAAACATACACAAAGTGAATGTGATCAAGTATGGAACACCTGAATTAAACCCATCCCAGTAAGTAGTGAACAAAAGCACTGCACCCTATAGCACACAGGGAGCAATTGGGATTAACGGAATAGTCTACTCATTTTCAATATTAAAATATGTTAATACCTTAACTAAGAAGAGTTGATACATCCTTTTATCATCTGTGTGCGTGCACGTAAGCGCTGGGGCGCACTGCGACACTTCGATAGCATTTAGCTTAGCCCCATTCATTCAATGGTACCACTCAGAGATAAAGTTAGAAGTGACCAAACACATCAACGTTTTTCCTATTTAAGACGAGTAGTTACACGACCAAGTTTGGTGGTACAAAATAAAACGTAGCGCTTTTCTAAGCGGATTTAAAAGAGGAAATATATTGTATGGCGTAATAGCACTTTTGGGAGTACTTCAACTCACCTGAAAAATCCGCTCCCCTTCTCCCTCTCATAATGGGAGAGGGAGGGTGTTACTGCGCCGAGTCAAAGTACTCCCAAAAGTGCTGTTCCGCCATACAATATAGTTCCTCTATTAAATCCGCTTAGAAAAGCGCTACGTTTTATTTTGTACCACCAAACTTGCTCGTATAACTACACGTCTTAAATAGGAAAAACGTTGATGTGTTTGGTCACTTTTAACTTTATCTCTGAGTGGTACCATTGAATGAATGGGGCTAAGCTAAATGCTATCGAAGTGTCGCAGCGCGCCCCAGCGCTTACGTGCACGCACACAGATGATAGAGGGATGTATAAACTTTTCTTAGTTAAGGTAATAACATTTTAATATTGAAAATGAGTAGACTATTCCTTTAAGGTGCCTTGCTCAAGGGCACCTCAGTCGCAACCTGCCAGCCTTGCGACGCAAACTGGCAACTCTCGGGTTACATGCCCGACTTTCTAACCACTAGGCTACGACTGCCCCAAAAACATACTTACAGAAATGTTTATATATAAATAGGCATAGTGATTTTCATTGTATACATACTGTGCATTTGATGAGTTATTTCTGTTTTGTGATCTATAGCTTTCCAGGTCTATGATTTATTCAGGCATCTCAAAAATCCGTGTTTCTCAAAGGTATTAAACTCGTTATTATTAAGAGAGGAATAATTTCAAGGGCTAAACATTTATTTTGTTTACAGAAAAAATATGTTTTTGTTTTTAGTGTTTTTCTGGATGAAGACGACGCTGTGGTTGCTCGTGTCACTCAGAGGATCGCAGACGCTACAGGACTCTCTATGGAAACAGCTGAAAAGCTACATGTACAGTCTTGAACACTTCATATTTACACGTGACAGAATCTCTGTATTGACAGCTCTTTCTCTGTCCTAGTTCAACACTTTTGCAGTCTTGGTCACATTATCAACAAAACTAACTGACATACTGTAACTCTTGTCATAGTACTGTTTAATTTTTTTTTTTTTAATTTTGGTTTCAACAATACAGTTTTAAATATAATATAATTTTAATCAGGACTCCTGAGTGATGCAAACATTTTTCAGGTTCAGAATTATGGGATTGGTGGCAAATATGAACCACATTATGATGCATGGGTAAGATTACTACTCTAGGCTTTTTTGTCATTAAGAGCTTAATTACATATTGACCAATTTATTGTAAACTTACCTATAAAACAATTAATCCCACAGTATCAAGTGAATGAAAGGATTGCTACATTCCTAATTTATGTAAGTTAACACAGTTAACACGCTGTCTAAAACAATGCTTGCCCACTGTAATTATTGTTGTATTATTATTGGTTTTTTTTATAATCCATATGGACATTTACTAATGTACTCCTCGTGTAGATGAGTGATGTCAAGATCGGAGGCGCCACTGTGTTTCCTAAAGTTGGAGTTGCACTACAACCTAAAAAGGTAAACCCTCATTTCAGTAACATACTGCATATTAGTGTTTTTGATGTACATTTTTGGTATTTTTATATTGTATTTCACCATTTTCTGCTCTTTCAGGGTTCAGCTGTGTTTTGGTACAACCTTGAAAAGAATGGTGATGTGGATTTGAGAACAGAGCATGCTGGATGTCCTGTCTTTGTCGGTAATAAATGGGGTAAGTTTTAATATGATTTATTATATTTAACTCTGATAATGGTATTAGTAAAATAAAATGTTTTTTTCAGTGGCTAACAAATGGATCCATGAGTTTGGGCAGGAGTTCAGGAGACCCTGTTCACTGTCAGAGTGGGAGTAAAAGGCATACTACAGGACCTGCAACCCTTTACAAAGAAATTTTATTTTTTTATTTATATGTAAGAAACATACAGATGTATACCATATACAGACTCAAATTTATTTATAGGGCTTGTTTGCAATGTTGCATTGTTTCAAAATACCTTAACATGAGATCAAATAATTGTATTATTTTATATATTATTGATTTTAATGGTATTACTGCAAATGTTAATCTAATAAAATGGTATACACTATTTATTTAACTATTAAACATTTAGTTAGTACATTAATATGATAGATAACAAACGTCAAAGAATTGTATTGTTTTATATATAATGGATTTTAATGGTATTACTGCAAATGTTAATCTAATAAAATGGTATACACTATTTCTTTAACTATTGAACATTTAGTTAGTACATTAATATGATAGATAACAAATGTCATATTAAACTAGACATGCCTTTCCATCTTACATGAAAAAATAACCCTTAAAAAATCTCGTCTTGCTTTTCACGCCTATTAATCTAGCAAATACTTTAAAATTAACATTGTGTACTTTATTATGGACTCTTTAACATATTTATTGTGTTACATAATCTGTAAATGGTCTTTACTGCAGACTACAAAGCTGCTTTTGACCGTTTCATAGCTTCGATGACAGAAAGAAATGTAGTTTCTATCAATTGACTGCTTTTGAAATCAGACTGGTTGCTGTCTAGGAAGTTGTTTGGTACGAGATATGTGAAAATCTGGTCATAAACAACACACTAAAGTGTGAATAAAAGGAGAGACACTGGACGATAATGTTCTAAAAGTGCAGGATTAAGTATGGGTTTCTTAACTCTTTCCCCACCAGCATTTAAAAAAAAGTTGCCAGCCAGCGCCAGCATTTTTCATGATTTTTACAAAAGTTTAATGCCTTACAGAAAATGTTCTTCTTTAAATATCTAAACATACCACATGAGAGAACAGACCCTCTGCTTAAAAAAAACAAAAACGTTTCATCCTACCTTCATTAGTTCTCTTTTTATCACCTCTCAAATATGGGTAGGTCTCTTAAAAAAAAAAAAACAAACATAAACAGAGTTTTTTCTCTTTCACATGAGGCATTACTTCCGGGTTTTATAAGTTGCGGAAGTGCGCTACCTGGTGGATAATAGCGGTATTGCAGGTATTGCAGTGTTTTCCTTAAAGTCGCCATGAAACGGAAGTAGCGATTGCCTTATTTTCCCCGTGGTGACGTATATCCGAATGAAACGGCTTTTGAGATGAAATAAGGCAGGGCTGGATTTGAATTTGTCCATCGAGATCTGATTGGATCGTTTGAAGTTGGGTCGTGTTGCTAATTGCTAATCACTGCGATCTTCTCCCGGACCCCGCCCACCTGCCATACTTTTGACCGGAAGTGAAGAGAGATCGTTTTGAGGAGGGGAGGAGATTTGCATTTTTGATTACAGATTATGAGCACACACGAATTTTTAAAAAATAATGAAGCTCGCAGATAAGTCATTTGTTAATAATACCACAATATTAAAAATACATATATAGTTTTTCATTTCAATTTCATTGCGACTTAATAGACGAGAGAACTCATCAATGGTGGGAAAGAGTTAAGGAGCAGTGTTACCCGAGCCTCCTTAAAAGCTGAAGGAAATGTGCCAGTCTGAATGGACACACATTTTAAAGGGGTCATAGTGTGAAAATCAAGCTTTTTCCATGTTTAAGTGCTATAATTGGTTCCCCAGTGCTTCTTTCAACCTAAAATGTGAAAAAGATCAACCCAATAACTTTGTTTGGGAAGCCATTTTTGCAGGCATGTGAAAAATTAGGTAGTTCAGAATTTGCCTGTTTTGTGAGGTAGGTAAGGTAGCAAGGCTAATTACAATAATACCGCCCCTTAATAATTTAAAAGAGTAACTATATTTTATGGCGTAATAGCACTTTTGGGAGTACTTCGACTTGGCGCAGTAACACCCTCCCTCTCCCATTATGAGAGTGAGAAGGGGAGCGGACTTTTCAGGCGAGTCGAAGTACTCCCAAAAGTGCTATTACGCCATAAAGTATAGTTCCTCTTTTAAATCCACTTAGAAAAGCGCTACGTTTTATTTTGTACCACCAAACTTGCTCGTATAACTACTCGTCTTAAATAGGAAAAACTTTGATGTGTTTGGTCACTTCTAACTTTATCTCTAAATGGCAGCATTGAATGAATGGGGCTAAGCTAAATGCTATCGTAGCATCGCAGCGCGCTCCAGCGCTTACGTGCACACACACAGATGATAGAGGGATGATTCAACAGTTCTTAGTTAAGGTAATAACATATTTTAATATTGAAAATGAGTAGACTATTCCTTTAATGAAACAAAATCTGTTAATGTTAATGAAACAAAAGTTAACGGCAGTATACTTTTGTAAAATCTAACCCCGTACTTAAACTTAACACTTTTGGCAAAAAAATAATTTAGCCTATTTCGGATACATTTGGATTTATTTCTTTGTTACAAAGTTATAGTTAGACAGATTTTCTCTTCTTGTTTTCTTATTTAGTTAACTTACTTGACAGAGACTTCAACAGGTAGGCCTAAGACTGAATGCAATAAAATGTTTAAAGGAAAACACCACCGCTTTTTAATAGGGATGCACCGATAGGATTTTTAGGCCGATACCGATTTAAACAGACAACTTTTGGCCAATACCGATGCCGATATTAAACACTTGTATACGATACTATACAGTTGGTCTCTTAGATAGTTTATTTCTGCATCAAATTATTTTTACTGAACATGGATTGGATCTAATTAACATTCAACTGACCAACATAATAAGAGAGGCACAAATTAAGCTAAAATAAATATAATAAGACAGCATGACAACCTTCAAAGGTGGTTTTTGCTATTCAGCATTTATTTTATTAACAACATTAACAAATTTTTTACATATAATGGATTTCTTTATGCAGTTAATTAATAAACAATCGGTATCGGCCTTTCTCGTGCTATTGCCGATATGCAGATGGTTTCAAATTCATCAAAAATCGGCCGATAAATATCGGCGGCCAATACATCGGTACATCACTAGTTTTAATACAATATAACCAGTGCTTTGTGTAATATGTTAGTTTGTAAAGAGGTAATGTTATATGAGATCTGTGATGTTTGTTTCTAGACATAGGTGAATGCCCACACGCAGAAAACAAGACTGTCAACATATAAGCCTTCATGCATGAAACATGACTCAAGATTTTTGTTTTGCAAAATTTAAGCCACAAAAACACAACAATACACACTGACTGTACTGTGTGTGTGTGTGTAACAGTAGGTAAATCTGATATAAATAAACACTGTAATGTAGATGCATTATTAACCTTCAACTCATATACTTTCAAGTTTCTGCATAAGTCATGAGGCAAAAATGTGATAGAAATAGGGTTGCATGGCAACATTCTGTGACTAACAGATGATTTTTCTTTCTGCTTAGATAAGGCAATTGTTTCACAATAGGGCACGTGAGAGATAAAGAGATGAAATGAAGTGCCTTCTTTGAAATACAGTACAAACAGGTTCCCACACTTTTTAGAAATAGGCTGACTTTAAATAACAGCTCCTGAAAATTATTATACAACAATGACAAAACTATGAATGACTAATGAAATAATGAATATGTTTATGAACACATTCTATGATTTCAGAGGAACGCTTTCAACTTTAAAGTTTGCAGAAAAATCAGCATGGTTACAGATTCTGCCAACAAAGCAGTATTTCTGAATGGCCTTAGGGTGGGATTAAGCAAATTTGAAGCAAAAGTATTTGATGAACATCATAGGCTAAGAAACTCATACTGGGGTGACATTTGTACTGATGTGTGACAAGGTTGAAGACCCACTAAAGTGTCTACATCTTATTTATGTTTTGGAGCTCAGCATTCATGGTCAAATAGGCCAAATAACTTCAATTCTGATTTCATTTGGACCCTACATTCTACAAACTACTATTTTAACCTGTCTTAAAGCAAACACGGCAAATTTCAGCACAACACCTAACGTGGGACCTTTAACGTGGAACACTGTGAAACCTGGTGCCCCCTCAAAAAATCTAGGGGAGATCTCCTCCTCAACCTCGCCCATGGTGGGAATCCGCTCAATGCCAGATTATAAAATACAATATTACAATATAAAGTAACATTCATTGATTATCTTTCTATATAAATTAATCTATTAATTTGAGAAGGAGATCACAAGACCCTGTTTTATGTCAGAAGTGAAAGATAAATTACAGAAAGATAAATGACAGAAACTACAAATAATTTTCACTCACCGGCCACTTTATTAGGTACACCTTAGTACCGGGTTGGACCCCATTTTGCATTCAGATCTGCCTTAATCCTTCATGGCACAGATTTAACAAGGTACTGGAAACATTCCTCAGAGATTTTTGTCCATATTGACATGATAACATCATGCAGTTGCTGCAGATGTGTCGGCTGCACATCCAGGGCACGGAGCTCCCGTTCCACCACATCCCAAAGATGCTCCATTGGGTTAAGATCTGGTGACTGTGGAGGCCATTTCAGTACAGTGAACTCATTGTCATGTTCAAGAAACCAGTCTGAGATAATTTGCACTTTATGACATGCCACGTTATCCTGCTGGAAGTAGCAATCAGAGGATGGGTACACTGTGGTCATAAAGGGATGAACATGGTCAGAAACAATACACAATGCTCAATTGGTACTAATGGGCCCAAAGTGTGCCAAGAAAATACCCCCCACATCATTAGACCACCACCACCACCAGCCTGAACCTTTGATACAAGGCAGGATGGATCCATGCTTTCATGTTGTTGACGCCAAATTCTGACTCTACCATCTGAATGTTGCAGCAGAAATCAAGACTCATCAGACCAGGCAACGTTTTTCCAATCTTCTGTTGTCCAATTTTGGTGAGCCTGTGTGAATTGTAGCCTTAGTTTCCTGTTCTTAGCTGTCAGGAGTAGCACCCGGTGTGGTCTTCTGCTGCTGTAGCCCATCCGCCTCAAGGTTCAATGTGTTGTGTGTTCAGAGATGCTCTTCTGTATATCTCGGTTGTAACGAGTGGTTATTTGAGTTACTGTTGCTTTTCTATCAGCTCGAACCAGGCTGGCCATTCTTCTCTGACCTTTGGCATTTGCGCCCACAGAACTGCCACTCACTGGATATTTTATCTTTTTCTGACCATTCTTTGTAAACCCTTGAGATGGTTGTGTGTGAAAATCCCAGTAGATAAGCAGTTTCTGAAATACTCAGACCAGCCCGTCTGGCACCAACAACCATGCCACTTTCAAAGTCACTTAAATCACCTTTCTTCCCCATTCTGATGCTCAGTTTGAACTGCAGCAGATCGTCTTGACCATGTCTACATGCCTAAATGCATTGAGTTGCTGAAATGTGATTGGTTGATTAGAAATTTGGGGAATTATAAGGGGAATCATAGTGGTGAGCATTGTGATGATAGTTTTTATTTATTGTGTGGCTGCGTTAAAAATTCTCATGCAAATAACGATTAAAAAATTTTCATAAGAAACCTTAATGTATATGAACTTGATTTGTAAGTGCACTTTGGGGTTGGACTGCTTGCGTTTCTTGGGTCCGATTTCAAAGCCCCCAAACCCTTTCAGCGGTGAGGGTGGACGCAGCGATGTCCTCTGCTGGCGTCAGGTCCTGAGGCAGATCCACCTCCCGTTACACGGCGTGCCCGATTTATGCTGGCAAGCTTGGGATTCCCCCGTCTCCTGACATCATTGTAGCGCTTGGCGCGACGATGGGGATGTCAGCTGATGAGACAATTGTGGCTATTTCCTCTCACGCCTGTTTAACCTACGCTGATTTGGGCGGGTTTCTCCTATCCCCATAGAAAACAACTTCTCTGTCTTTGACTGCTCTTACAAGAACGTCGGTCTCCTCGGCTGTGAACCGCTCCTGGCGTGCGCCTGGTAAATCCGTCATAATAATAGCAACCCGCCATGGAACTTGCGCCCTTGCATTTAAAGGGAATGTTGGATAGCGTTCTGATTGGTTTATTTGACGTTACGCCCAAACCACACCTATGAATAATGAACCTACTTCAGACCAACCCCTTATTGATTTGCGCCCGGCGCAAGAGTTATTTCTCCCGCCGGGAAAATAGCTACAGCGCCCAAGATCCGCCCACAAACTCACTTGCACATTCCGCTTCGCACTTGCGTTTCAGATCGTTAAAATAGGGCCCACAATGTTATTTGAGATCTGGTGTGAGATTTGATTATGGACATTAAGGTGAATCCCTACATGTACCAAAACAAGATTGTCAACATACGTTAATGTCTTACAAACCCATGACAAACATACAATTTTAGCAATTTGTATAGGTCTAATGACCTGCATTAAAAACTATGTCATTCAAATACATTACTAACCTCTTACTTTCAGTTTCTACATTAGTCATAAAGGCTCATGTGATGCAAGTATGTTTGCAGTCACAGCAATCTGCACCGCATCAGCGCTTACAGCAGAGCTTTATTTAAAACCATTGAAAACATACATCGGCCACAGGAAATAACATGTACACGTGCCCATAACGTGATTTTTCTTTTTGTTTAGGCATGCCATTTATAGAGGTACTTTAAATGACGCGTCAAAACACAAGAGGAGTAAAGAAGTGAAATTGAATGCATTTCTTTGAAAATACAAAACTAACAGGTTCTCACTGACTTTTTGGAAAAACACCTATTTCAAATAAGAGTGCTTGAGAATGATTTCACAACAACCATTCTCATTCTCACTTATAAATAGAAAATTAAGATTCAATGAACAAAAAACAGCTTTTGTTTGTCCATTGTGTATATAGTGCAAACATATTGAAAATCCATTAACCTTGATCCATAACTAGGCTGATGTGAAGGAGTTTGTAGTAGGAGTCATTTCATAAAATCTTTATAGAATGCAAAATGATATTGAAACAGGTCCTTTCACATTAAGGAATAGACACTGTTAGGTAACCATTACAGCATTGTTATATGAATATGCAATAACTAATTACATATAAGAATCTAAACATATTTTGTTTCACAATAGGTGATTGTTCAGTTTTGCTTTTGCTTTCTCAGAACTGTCAGATGTAGGTGTGTCTTAAGATGATTTTTATTTAAACAATGTCAGTACAGTTACAGATGCATACTGTGACTGCTGACATGTTTTGTGGTTTCAAAAACATGAAGGTAATAATGCAACTATTATCATTTGTGGCATGTGTCTGGATTGTTTCTGCTGCTGAGAATGAAATCTTTTCATCAACAGGTATATTAGTGTTTCTTTGATATTATTATTTTAACAATTTACATTATTGACCATTTTTAATACAACGTTTTTATTGATCTCCTGTTTCTATTTATTCCCTTCTAAGAAAATGAATTTATGTTATTACTTTTGAGTTAAATAAATACACATACATTAATGTTATTTTTTTTTAAATGTGCTAACACTTTACAATAAGCACTGTAGATAAGCTACACTGTAAAAAAAATTACACATGTTAAAATTACAATGTTATTGCAGCTGGGTTGCCGGTAATTTACCGTGGATTTACATTTATGTTATTTACTGGCAAGAGTTTGTTCAAAGTTAAATACATTTTAAATATTAACAAGTCTTATATTATATCTTTACAGAATAAAACTATACAATAACAGCCTCATGCAAAGCATTCTGGGAACCAGAAATCATCATCAACCTTTTTCTGTTTTTTGCTTCAGATTTTGTTTCACAGAATGTTTTGCTTGATGCTGTTTTTTTAGTTTTACTCTGTAAAGACAAAGACTTGTAAATGTTTAATTTTCATTTAACTTTGAACAAAATCTACGATAAATTACCGGCAACCCAGCTGCAATTTCTACGGATTTTTTTTTTACAGTGAATAAAAAACTAACAATTAGTGATGCACCTATGTATCGGCCACCGATATGTATCGGCAAATTTTTTATGAATTTTGAACCGTCGAAATATTGGCAAATATCGATTGTTTATTAATTAACTGCGTGAAGGCAATACGTTTCATGTCTGTTGCATAATCCAGCATTTAAAAAATATATAATTATCAAAATAGTTAAATGTCCCCCCCCCAAAAAATAAAATCTGTACAAATAATAGTTTGTCAGAAGTGCGATGGGGGAAAAATAGTAAATCACATAGTTAAATCACGTGAGAGATTATTCATTCACATGAGCCATGCAATCAGAGAGTATTTAGGGAAATGTCTGCGGTCTGGGCTTTTTTCAAAATCTCGTATAAAGACCAAAAATCGCCAAAATTTTATTTTGCTTTTTGCCTCTTTTATTATGTTGGTCAGTTAAATGTTAAATATATCCAATCCATGTTCAGTAAATAAAATAATTTATTGCAGAAATAAACTAGCTAATAGGCCAACTTTATAGTATTGTATACCAGTGTTTAAAGAGTAACTAAACCCTAAACCAACTTTTTTTAGTTAATGATCTGTAAGAATGATGCTTTATTAGTGCTGTTCATTGATTTTAGTAAGTTTTTTGACATTTGGATATAAAGTGTTTCAATACTACAATATATGGTGTAAAAACGTCTCAGTGCTGCCCTCTTCAGGTTAAACGGTGGCTACTGCAGTTGAATTTTCCTATTGGATGTTGGGTCCAAAAAATGACTCGTGACGTAAGCAGGTTCAAGCTCACCACGCCCTTGTTACGATCTTACCACACACTTAGTTCGTCCCCTCTATCTCCGTTGGGGTCTGCCCACTTTTCTTGCATTTTTCAAATATTGCCAGTGGGCGGAGTCAAGCTCTGACCAGGGGTTTAGTTACTCTTTAATATCGGTATATGGTATCGGTCAATATAGTTGTTTGTTTAAATTGGTATCTGCAAAAATCCTATCGATGCATCCCTACTAAAAAAGAACAATACTTCTACAGCATTTATTCATCTCTGTTCATATTACTTATACATTTAATTACATTTCTAATATATTTACTAATACATTTTTTAAATTGTGAGCTGTAGCTGTTAACATTAGTTAATGCAAAATAAATAAACCAAGACAAATTGTGTTGCCATTAACAAACATTAAAAAGGAAATTGTTACATCATGTTGAAGATTTACTAATGTTACAACCCTATTGTAGTGAAAGGTAAATGTAAGTGATCTCTGTCCCTGTTACATCTGTTATAATATCCATTAATTTGAATTACAGTTTTCTTATGGTAAATGGACTGCATTTATGTAGCGCCTTTAACAGACCCATGGCCATCCAAAGCGCTTTACAATTAGCCTCAAATTCACCCATTCACTCACACATTCATACACAGATGCATTTTTGTTATTAAAAACTGCTACTGTACAATTAATTGTTGTACTGTGTTTGAAAAAGATCAAGTCATGCAGCTCGTGGAGGAAGAGAGATACCTTCTGAAGATCTTCAGGAACTATATAACTATTGAGGAAAAAAATTTAAACGTACTCAAAGGGTAAAATAATCATACATTACACATTTGACTTCAAGAAACATTGCCATAAAAATATATTTAAAAAACTGCAGAAGTGTTTACATAATCAGTTGTGGATGATTAACAATCTTACTTGTTAGAAAAAATATCAAAATATGTACCCCAGCTTTCACTGGGGCAGTACCCTTTCAATATTTAGAATTAGGTTCAGATATGCACACATTGCAAAGGTTTAAGTTTTGAATAAGTACAGCCTCAGTGACAGCTGCATTTTTTCTGATAGTGTACGCTGTTTTCAAGGATGATGTAATGTTGAAAGAATGTATCTTTATCTTCAATGCAGCATTCTTGAGCTTCTTACGCAGCTCTCAAACTCTGAGGACTCTGAGGAAACCATGAGTAACCCTGTTGCAGCTTTCAAACTCATACAACGAATGAGAATTGAATGGGTGACTATGGTAAACTCCACTAAACGGAGTATTTATGAAGGTGGGTTATTTTTAGCTATATTAAAAAAGTTCAGATGCAAAAGCATCTGACAGGGTCCTGCGTCAAACAAATGAGATAATGATTGTAACCGAATGCTCATGGCACGTATACATTTATCAAATACCTAGCATCTAATCGGCTTAATCCCCTCAGGCCATTCAGAAATACCATCTAGTGTCTGATTTTAAAAAATTACAAGAAGCGGGTTTTACATCTGAAATCTTCATGTTATCAAAATTTCCTTTTTTTATTAAAGTTTTGTTTTTGTGTTAATCTTGTAGAATTTCAAGTAATACTGCACTCAGATATACTAAATATCCCATCAAATGAAGATATTGAGGGTGCAGCTTTAGGACTTATTAGTCTGCAAGAGATCTACAAACTCTCCCCAGAAGACATCGTAAAAGGTGAAATGTCTGCAATAATGTAAAGTTACGGTTTGTCGTTCCCTCTGTTGCATGTTTTCACAAATCAACTACAATAATTTTACAGGAACGTTTTTCGGTGAGGACGAAGCTTACCATGTGGGGTATATCGCTTATAAGCAGGACAAATTTCAGCTTGCATTTCACTGGTTTCTATACAGTCTGAAAATGCTAAATAATCCAGACTCCAGACCTTCAATACGAGTTGTTACTAAGGAACTTTTGCTTTCTTACCTGGGCACCTCAGCATATAAGTTTGGAAGTCTACCTGTGGCAATAAACTACACCAAACAGCTTCTAAATCTGGGTGAGTCGAATATGTGCTAACAATGAATTTTTTTTATCATTATCACATGAATGAGAGTGATATATATTGTATATCAGCATGACTATCATTTATTTATAGACGTTTTTATCGGACACATTCATTTTACCACACTGTCAGAAATAAAGGTATAAATCTGTACCTTTTCTGTCACTGGGGCTGTACCTGTCAGGAATCACGAGGCGGAGAACCCAGATGCAGACTTTTAACCCAAAACTTTAATAACAATAACAAAAGGCCCACGAGGGGGCAAAATTACTGACAAGACAGGAAACATGGCATACATGAGACAAAACGAACCAGCACAGGACAGCAAACACAAGGGCTGCTTCCGAAACCGCATACTGTAAAGTAGGTACTGAATTAGATGAAGTACCTACTTACTTGGCGTTAAAACAGTAGGTACTGTATCCGGGTAGTATGAATGAGATTCGGACGTACTACATCCGCCATGTTACTACATCACGTGACATACGACGTCATCACGTTATGTCATTTCAGCGCGAAAACAGCCGCGTGCCTCTTCTTCTTCGTTGGATAACTCCTCGTCCGGGGCATCATGGGATAGTGAAGCGTCCATCGTATGCAAACTGCAAAATCTAACCGGAAGTAGTAGGTCATCCGGGTACTTTTCGCATACTGTTTTTCGAATACTATGTATTCGGACATACTACTCGCCTCGCCTACTGCTTTTCGCGTACTATATAGTATGTAGTAGGCCGTTTTGGACCCAGCAAAGGGCACTAAATAGGAGAGTAAATTATGAGGTAGCAGGTGATATGAATTAAACAATAATGGGATAATTAACAAGGAGACGAGGGGGCGGGGTCAGAAGACGAGACAGGGAAGCAGCACAAAAGCCATGTGCTACCACACAAAACACATGGGGCTGTCATGATCCTGCCAAAAGGAACAAAAACTATGACAGGAAGGCAGGACCATGACAGTAGCCCTCCCTCAAGGGACGCCACCTGGCGTCCCAAAAGGGCACACACAACCAACAAGACAAAATGAGAGATCAAGGACACAATACATTTAACAAATCGGGGCAAGAATAAATACAGAACAATAGGTCAGGGAACAATATAAACATCAAACATGAATGTACAAGAATGTTCAGGATGGGTGGGCAAGGTAGGGAATTAGTCCTTGATCAGGGGATACAATAAAAGTAGAGCCGGAGTCCAGGCAGGTATGACTGGGGGACTTGGAATGGGTTCATGTGAAACCCAGCCACCAAAGCCAACCGTGGCTCAGAACAGAACCACTGGTCGAGACGAAGTTGTCCGAGGCGAATTTGGAATGGGACAGAATGTTCAAGGAAGCCCACCATGGCTAACCGCCCAGGAACACACCCTCGCGGTTCCCCGTCCGGGATCACGCACTTCGCGGCTCACCATCCAGGGACACACACTTGAGGCTCACCGTCTGCGATACACATCCTCGCAGCTCCCTGTCCGGGATCACGCCCTCACAGCTCACCGTTGGGATCACACCCTCATGGATCCCCATCCGGGATCACACAGTTCGCGGTTCACCATCCAGGGACACACACTCTCGTGAATCACCATCCGGGATCACGCCCTCGCGGTTCACCTTCTATTAATGTAAAGCTGCTTTGAAACAATTACCAATTGTGAAAAGCGCTACATAAATAAAATTGAATTGAATTGTTACCGCTGAAACCGTCTATGAGACTGCATGAAATCATGCTTATATTCACTTAATGTAATATTGCTTTTATATAACAGTTATCTTGTGTTTTGGACAAAATATGTCCCATTGCTGCTTTACAAAAAATTTCACCTGTCCAATCAAATCAGAGAACCAGAAGTAACCAAATAACAGAGATAACTAAATCTGAGGCATACATTTACTGCTGTCTTTTCTTCTTATTTTTTCTCCTAGACCCAACTAATGATAAAGTTAAACATTTATTGAAGTCGTACAGAACCCTTCAACAATCTTCAGTTTCATACTACCCTAATATAAACAAACTGAGTACAAAGTCACATAACTCCTATGAAGCATTGTGCAGGGGAAATGTTCACCAGAAGGCAAGTCCAATTTTCAAGTTTAAACCATTATTTGGCATTAAATTGCAAACAATAAATGTAAAGCTGCTTTTATGTGTTAATTGGTTATTAAAGTATTTTATATTTTAAAAACCAGACCTCCAGAAGGCAGAGAGCACTGTCCTGTAGGTACAGCACAGGTGGAGGAAACCCCAGGCTGATTCTGGCCCCACTAAAAGAAGAGGTGGAGTGGAATGAACCCCGGATCATCAGATTTCATGACATAATATCAGACAACGAGATTGAGATCCTGAAGAATCTCTCGAGACCTTTGGTGAATATCTAACACACACACAAAACAAGAACTCACAGAAATTTTGTTAATAGATGTGCTGCTTTTCATTGTATACATGATGGTTTATTCTTGTTTTGTGACCCATAGCTTTCCAGGACTGTGACTAAATCAGGCATCTCAAATATCCTTGTTTCTCAAAGGTAATAATCGTGTTATTACTGAGAAAGAGCATTGTTTAAAGAGTTCAACATTTATTTTGTTTCAAAAGTGGGATGAAAACTCCTTTTATTTTCAGCGTTTTCCTGGATGAAGACGACACTGTGGTTGTTCGAGTCAATCAAAGGGTCGCGGATGCTACAGGACTCTCTATGGAAACAGCTGAAGAGCTACACGTACACTCTTATTTAAAAAACTTTATGTTTACAGTGTGGAAACTCTTTCGCTGTCCTAGTTAAACACATGTAAACCTTTGCAAACATGTCTTGATTACCAGTGTTGGGGACAGTTACTTTTAAAAGTAATGCATTACAGTATTAAGTTACTCCCAAAAATAGTAACTAATTGCGTTACTTAGTTACTTTTCATGAAAGTAATGCTTACGTTACTTTTTAGTTGGCTGAGCATTGATCTCTTTCAGGCCTTGAAGGTGTTTTTAAAGACTGAAAGTTTTGCATTCAGAAATTGCATATTTCTTGCATTCCTTTTTTGAAAAAGTAACTCAAATATTAATGTGTACATTTAAAAAGTCATGCATTGCTTTACTGGTTACTTCAGAAAAGTAATATTATTACGTAATGCACGTTACTTGTAATGCGTTACCCCCAACACTGTTGATAACATTATCAACAAAATCAACTTGCATGCTGTAACTCTTGCCACAGTATACTGTTTAATATAATGATAATTTTATATTTAGCTATATTACCTTGACAAAACAGTTGTAAATATCATTTTTATTTCAATCAGAACTCTTGAGTGATGCATTCATTTTCAGGTTCAGAATTATGGGATAGGTGGCGGACATGAACCACATTATGATGCAGGGGTACGATCTTTATTCTGAAATTATTTGTCATTGAGAGCTTGATTACATATTGACCAAACTAATGCAAGCTAATCTGAAAACAAATTCATCCCACAGTTTGACGAGAATGAAAGGATTGCTACATTCCATATTTATGTAGGTTAAGGTACCACTGTCTGAAAAAAGATTTTTGTCTGTGTTTAAAAATCCATATAGAAATGTATTGATATGCTCCTCCTGTAGATGAGTGATGTCAAGATCGGGGGCGCCACTGTGTTTCCTAAAGTTGGAGTTGCACTGCAACCTAAAAAGGTAAACCCTTTCGGTAACACTCCACACAGTATATTACTGTTATTGCGGTAAAATGTTTACCACCATTCTGTGCTCTTTCAGGGTTCAGCTGTGTTTTGGTACAACCTTAAAAAAAATGGTGATGTGGATTTAAGAATAAATCATGCTGGATGCCCTGTCTTAGTGGGTAATAAATGGGGTAAGTTTGAATATTAATAATAAATATATCTGAAATATTTTAAAATTATTTTGTATTTTAAACTTTGTTGTTTGTGACACTGATTGAATGATCAAGCATTTCTTATTAGTAAAATTAAATGTTTTTTTTTTTTTAGTGGCTAACAAATGGATCCATGAGTTTGGGCAGGAGTTCAGGAGACCCTGTTCATTGTCAAAGTGGGAGTGAAAGGCATCGTAACCCTATACAAGGAATCTTCATTTTTTTATGTATCTGTATATTTATTTTCTCATGATTTGTATATTACTTTAGACTGTATGATCTCTTTTACAAATTATAAAGACAGACAGACAGGCAAGCAGATAGATAGACAAAAATAATCAGAAATTAATCAAATGAGCAATTGATCAAATCAGACACTATTAACTGTAAAAAAAATGAATTATATTATGAAATTGTTTCATTTAATGTGTTATCAGACAGATTGTTTTATGTTTTTTAAATTTTTTCTGACAAAAAACTTTCAGATATATTTATTAGTTAATATTCTATTTATGTTTAACAGTACAATATGAAATACATAATGTAAAGTGCTCTGTATACATGTGAACCTGACAAAAAATAAAATTCCACTAATTATAAAATATATTGTAGTTTTCTTCCGATACGTGTTCTCAGTTTTTGTCTGGTTGTAATGCAGAGAATGTGTTGTGAGGCCACACTGTGGTTCTTTTCCCAAAAAAAGGCAAACTTCATAGAGATAAAAAGTTGCATACCTGCCAAAAGAAAACACAAAAATGCCCACAGAAATATAGACATTGTTAAAAATTCTGAATTTAATGTTACAGTGATTGCTATAAACACAATCCAAAAGGACCTATCACTGAAAAAAGTTTAAAACTTTACCTTTTTGGTCGCTGGGGTGATACCCTAAGGAACCATTGTGTACCTATACTAAACATAATACAATGTTGTATGTTTTGGGGTACATTACTGTACATGAAGGATATATTGTGTACCTTTAAAGATTGTACCTCTAAATTTTAACTGGTATAAAATTGATTCTTAACGTACACAATAGCTCATTAGGGTATAATATTGTACCCCAAAAGGTACAACTTTTAAATTTGTTGTCACTGTAAAAAAAATTCTGTAGAAATTGCAGCTGGGTTGCCGGTAACTTACCGTAGATTTACATTTATGTTTTTTACTGGCAACATTTTGTTCAGAGTTAAATGAACATTAAACATTTACAAGTCTTTATCTTTACAGAGTAAAACTAAAAAAAACAGCATCAGGCAAAACATTCTGGGAAACAAAATCTGGAGCAAAAAACCGAAAAAGGTTGATGATGATTTCTGGTTCCCAGAATGCTTTGCATGAGGCTGTTATTGTATAGTTTTATTCTATAAAGATATAAGATAAGACTTGTTAATATTTAAAATTTATTTAACTTTGAACAAACTCTTGCCAGTAAATAACATAAATTTAAATCTACGGTAAATTACCGGCAACCCAGCTGCAATAACATTGTGATTTCTACGGATTTTTTTTTTACACTGTACCCATAAAGGTACAAAAAGGTATCTTTGAGGTGACCACCCCAACAACAGAAAAGGCACCATTATGTAAACTTTTTTCTATAGTGAAAGAAGTATTGAACAAAAAACTCAATAAATAAAAACTCCAAATAATAATCCATTATTTGATGAAAGTCTTGACCTGTGCCTCTCTTTCAGTGCACATTCTCTGTGTTTGGACTTTTGATTAGCAGTTTTGGGGTGTTTAACTATAAATACAGTCAAATAACAGAAACAACAGTGATATCCACCCCAAGAAAGAAAAAAATAAATTTCTTCAGGACACTTAAACTATATTACACAAGTTATTTAACACTTATGGGCCCTCTTGAAGCTTGAAAGGTTGGAGTGGGTGGAGACCGGGGCATTTCTTTAACAGTTTTGGGTACTTTTAAGCTTGAAGAAGTGGTGACTATCCACTCCCATAACCAGACAAACCTAAAACGACAATTAAAAAACAGGGTTTGAAGAACAAATAAAGAGACAAGGGTAAATAAATAAAATAAAATAAAATAAAAGTAACCTGCAACTTTTGCTTTCACTTTTAGTTTCTGCTTTGTATGTTCATTCATTCATTTGATCATTTCCTTTTATTTTTAGTTTTCTTTGTATTGTATTAATTTCATTCTATCTAGTTATTCTACATTACTTTTCTTAATATCGTTAAAAATGTATGTTGGTGCTGTGTTTGGTATAATAACACCTGCTAAACCTGCTTCTAGTCAGAAGACATTATATTCAGACCATCGACAAAGCTAAACTGAGCATTAAAGCAAAGATTATTCAATAAACCATCTTTACATCACTTTGTGTCCTGCTTGCTGTGTTTTCCTTCATCTCTGTATCTGCCTCGCAGTTGATTAGATATTAACTCACAACAGAGTTGATATTACAAATTTAGTCATTTCCTGACGGAGAGAGAGATCCATAGTTGGATCTATCATTCTCAATTTAAAGGTGCAGTGTGTACATTTTAGAAGGATCTTTTGACAGCAATGCAATATAATATAGATAAGTATATTATAAGTATAAGTTAGAATAAGCCATTTTATCTACATGCACTGCAGGTCCCCAGCCGCCATTTTGCACCGCAATGATTCTACAGTAGCCCTAAAAGGACAAATTGCTCTACAGAGCGCGTTTGTCACTACGTTGTCTCAGATGATGACATGTCTGTCCTGTGATGGCTATCGTAGCTTCTCTATGTGCTTTGAAAGGGAGGGGTGCAATTCGCAACCTCACCACTAAATGCTGCTCAAATCTACACACTGCACCTTTAGATATTGCTTGGTTAAGTTTAACCCAATGCTAGATACATTTTGGACAGAACGCATGTTATGGAATAACCCAACATGTGTTCTGTCCAATATTTACCCAGCATTGGATTAAGAATAACCCAGCACAATGTTGGGGCGGTTTCCCGGACAGGGATTAGCTTAAACCAGGACTAGGCCTTAGTTTAATTAGGAAATATATTAAGTTTTAACAAACATGCCTTACTAAAAACATTATTTGTGTGCATTTTGAGACAAAACAAAGGGCACTGATGTATTATAAGATATGTCAGTGCAAGTTGTTTTCAGTTTGGACAGCTCTTACATTTATTTTAGTCTAGGACTAGTCGAATCCCTGTCTGGAAACTGCCCCTTTGAGTGTGGGGAATCTTCAAAACATACAATGTTTATTTTTATTCACAAACTTTTATTATTTTTCTGTCGTTCATTGTATTATTTATCATAATATTTTTTCATGTAGAACATGTAAATCTACTCAGGTAGTCATCCAAGGTCTTCCATGTGATGATATCCAGATAGTCTGGGTAGAAATGTGAAAGTTAAAGCCACAGCAAATAATTGTTGTGTTATTATTGACATTTGCAATCATCAAATGAAGTGCAAACACTATTAAGTGTAACAAAATATGATGTATATGAATTCCATTTATTGCATTATTACACAGGTATTTATTGGTTAATCTCTTTAATGTTAAACAGTATAGTGTCAAATATATAAAGTGCTCAATTGTAAACCTGTGAACAAGGACACGAAATTACAAAAACAAGAATAACACTAGTAATAGTAATCAAACCTATCTTTTTAGATACAAGCCTACGAGTCCTCATGATATACATTTTTTCAATGTTTTTGTCTTTTCGTAATCCAATGACTCTGTTGTGAGGCCACACTGTGCGACTTTTAATTGCTCAGTAGTTAAAAGTTTGGCTACATTGTAGGGTGGAGTTGACGGGTGACAGACAGGATGATAGATTTGCCCCCGATGGAGACTGTCCAGAAAAAAGGGAAACTGCCTCTCGATTGGATGTGCCTGGTGAAAGGGAAATGGTTTGGGGAAGCAGTAGGGTTGCAGAAGTGGATGAGAAACTGACTGCACACCTGCCAAAAGAAAACATAAACATGCACACATAAAAAAATAGAGAAGGTTAAAATATTTTAATATAAATTGCCTGATCCAGCACTAGCATGAATGTATTCGTACTTTGTATTTTTAATTGTAAGATAAACTGTATTTGTAATCTTCAGCAACGACACTCTTACCCAAGTCACTAGCATGCTTGTAGATGGGCAACTGTGAAGAAAAATACGGGAGAGCTGCTGTAGTCTGTAGTTGAGAAGACGGAGAAGAAATATTTTTAAATGAAAAATGACAATGTGCAGTTTAATAATGATGAAATAAGCACTTTCACTTTATACCTGTGAGCAGGTTGGAAGACTTGGGTAATTCACCAAGATCAATTTACTGAAGTTAAACTTGTAGGTAAAACGTTTCCCTTTGGTCTTGTGCAAAATTCGCTTATTATAGTAATACCTGGTCATAAAATAGACATTAATGTAGATCAGTGTCATCACACAAACAGAGTACATAAAAAATGGGTATGGATCTCTGCATCTGTGCATGTACCTTAAAGCTCTGCTGAGTTTGTCGTAATTCATGTGTGGCTTGCCCTTCCTCTCCCCCCACAATTTAGCCAATCTCTCTGGGTCTCTGATCACAAACTCACCCCACTCGCTGCCCCATGTAATAGCTCCGCCCTCTCCACCCCCCAGCAGCTCTAACAGGAAGTGCCATAACTGCACCTGCCGTGAACCTGGAGACCAAGCTGGTTTATACGCCCAGTCAGGGAACAACACTGCTGAGAGAAGACTAAATGTTATTTAGCCAATCACAAAGAGTATTGCTTGAAAAATAAAAGCATGCAATCAATTAAATATGACAGATGGTGAAAAGCATAATAAAAATCAATATGGATGTTCATGTGGCCTATTATCATTGATAAATAAACTCTTAAAAATAAAGGTTTGAGAAAAATGGTTCTTTGCAGCAATGCCACAGAGGAACTATGTTTTTGGTTCCCCAAAGAACCTTTCAGCTAACCATCGTTCTTGTACATTTAATAGTCTGTACGTTACAAAGAAATTTTCCCAAGGACAACTTTCATCTGCAAAAATAACAATCAGGCCTATATGTGTGGAAGATTCACAGCAGGCTTGCATTTAATTTTAAACATTTGATTTGGCAAAAATAATAATAATGCACATTTCTTTTTATAATTATAACAGTCTTTTACACTTTATTTTGATAGTCCACTTTAGACATTCTACCAACTATAAATAACTTTGCAACTACATGTCAACTAACTTTCATTAATTTGCAACCATACGTCAACTACAGTAACTGTCATTAGAGTATTAGTAGACTGTAAGGGTTAGGGTTAGGGACATGCACCTGCAAAGATACTTATAGACAGTTGAATGTCTGTTGAGATATCATCACAATAAAGTGTTAGTAGATATTAAGCAGACCGTTTACTAATTCTCTAAAGATTAGTTGATAAGTAGTTGCAAAGTTACTTATAATTAGTAAAATGTCTAAAGTGTACTATCGAAATAAAGTGTTACCTAACAGTCACATACTGATGAAGTAAAACTAAACAATTTAGTTCACATGAGACATAGTAAGGAGCGGTGTCTCGGACAGAGATTAGACTAGTCCTAGACTTTAATAAATTTAAGAGCTTAAATACATCAGTGCCCTTTGTTTTGCCTCAAAATGCACATCAGTAATGTTTTTAATAAGGCATGCTTATTAAAACTAGTTATATTTCATAACTAAATTAAAGCTTAGTCCTGGCTTAGGCTAAACCCTGTCCGGGAAACCACCCCTATAAGTAATAGTAAGAGCTAGATTAAATATATATTTTCAATTAGCCTATATCATTATTTGTACAGGTCTTCAAACATAAATTGTGGAGGAACAGATTATAGTCATATAGTCTTAAACAGCTTAACATCACAGTCTGAAAAAAATGGTTACAAAAATCGTCCCTAGCTGTCACTTGGGCAGTACACTTTGCACCTAAAGAGTTCATAATAGGACCGCAGAGGTACACTCTAAAAACAAACGGTGCTAAATAGCACTAAAAGTGTTTTTTGGCTCGAAATCATAGAGGAACCATTTTTAGTGCTATATAGCACCTATGAAGAACCATACATATAGCACCAACATAGCAACACATATGCTTCTACAGTACATAGCACTACAGTATATGGTTCTACACAGGTGCTACACACTTCATATGGCACTTAAAATGGTTCCTCTATGATTACCAGCCAAGAACCACTTTTAGTGCTATTTAGCGCTGTTTGTTTTGAGAGTGTACAAAGTGGTACTATAGAGTGCATTTTAGTACATTCAAAGTGCATATTGGTACCAAATGTATACATATCAAAGGGTACTGCTTCACTGACAGGTAGGGACATTTACAAAATAAATATTTTTGTAGGCCTATAAGTTTTTAGTTGTGAAAAAGTTGTGGACCTTTGAATTAGAAGATGGTTAAAAACCAGCTGTAGGTAAAATAAAGTTGTGAACACACACACACACACACACACACACACACATTCTGGTTTCCATGTTTTATGGGGATATTTTATTGATGTAATGGTTGTTATACAGTACAAACTGTATATTCTATTCCCTTTCCCTAACCCAAACCCCCAGCCATCACAGAAAACTTTCTGCTACCTTAGATTTTCAAGAAACATATTATTTTTGATTTATAAGCTTGTTTTATCATGGGTATCTCAAAATGTCCCCACAAGGTCAAAAATGACTGGTATTCCTATCCACAACTTATACCAGGTACACTCTCACACACACACTCTCTCTCTCTCACACACACACAGACAGACACACACGCACACACAAACACTTACTTCTGTTCCAGTGAGTCGAAGGAAAGTAACCCAGAGAGGAATTACAGTTGCACTCCATCTGTCGGATATTATTGTAGTTATTACAACATAAAGTCTGAGTTAAATTAGGGAGTTATAAAGTTAGAGTTAAGCAATATCTGAGTTATTTGACACCCGTGCCAAGCCATTCAATAATGTTGTTTGTTTGGTATTTTGATACTTTAAAGATTTTAAATTAAAATGTTAACTCTCAAGTGTTTTTGTTTATTTCTTGTTAAAAATACCGCGATTATAGCCTATTATTTGTTGCATTCAAATAGGCTATTGCTAAATAAACAAGGCCGATCCCTGCTTTATAACCGGCAGAGAAAAAAGCGAAAGATTTATAACATTTACATCAATTTATTAAAAACTGTATTTAAACAATCGAAGTTTTTTCCTTAAAAATCAAATACAAAAAAAATAGCAAATTATATTTAAACAATTTAAGTCCTTAGAAATTAAATAAAAATAAAGAATTAACTAAATATAATTCTAGAAATATGGATAGCTCATTGCAGCCACTTAATACGCGCATTACCTTCAACTTAAAATACATTTAAAAATAAAACATAGGCCTACCTTACGAAACGTTACCTATTTAAATCTAAATGACTATGATTAAATTACCTACACTTCGTTTTAATTTTTAGATAAGTATTTCTGAGTAAAACAGACTTCTGTAGCCTATGTCCTGTTAAAGATAACTCTTACCTGTTCAGTAATGTTCTCCGCTGGAAGAAAGGTAAGAAAACATCCGTAACTCCTTTCTTTGTTTATCTTTACTTTTTATATTTCTCTTTCTTTTAACATTCACGTTAATTCCTGACTCTCTCTCCCCTACCCAAACTGAAACACTTGATATCCTCGCTTTCCTTTTATCAGGCAGGGGGATGTTTTGTATTGGATGCGCTTGAGGATTTGGAAGTTTAAACTGGGAAGGGGAGGATGACATGTACATTTAATACATCTTAAATAATGTTATATTGCATGATAAATATTAACAAACCATATTAACAAATGGTTGACATTAAAATATACATACATATTCCCAACGCATATTTATGTGTAAACCTGATGCCTTTACAATGTCTAAACGTTTACATTTTCTATAATTACATTTATTTAAAGAAAAAAAAAATATAAAAAAAACACATCAAATTAATTGCATTTGCGCTGTCTAAACTTTTTAAATGTCTATCAAAATAATTACACATAGGCTATTTATAAAAATAACAATTATTATGAACACACATTACATTAATATATTTTGTAAAGAATTTATTCAAATTTGTTATTCATCTTTATTTTATATCGATTTTATTGTTAAAACTTTTATTATAGAGGTGAAAGTGAGAGCAAGCACGCACGCACGCGTGCACGCACACACAAGTGTGACAGGAGACACCGGAGGCTTTTAATTCCAGTGTACACACAAATTCTGCACCAGACAGACATCAATAATTCATGTTGTTAACTGAGTTGAATGTTATGCTTTTAGCCATTGAGTTGTGTTACAGTTCCTCTCACCTTATGTGAAGTGTTTTGTGAAGGAATTCCTTTTTTATTTTATTTTATTTTATACAAAAACCCTTTGGATTGTTTAATGATTATGAGGAAGGGATCAAAATTATCATTAGTGTGCTATGAAAACAACGGAAGTATAGAGAACCCATCCTGTTTAGTTTATAGGATTAGGTGGTCTAAAAGAAATGTTTGTTTTAAAGTGGATGGAGCAAAATCTCCTTACAGGCCTTCCTCATCAGATGATCTGATCCCTGTACTCTCATCCCACTCTCCATCCACATCTTCTCCATCTCTCTTGTCTCTCTATCCTGTTAACAGCTGCTTATTCCTGTTCACGCTGAGAGCGGATTTTCAGTTTTAATAGTGTGAGTGTATGTGTTTAACAGGCATGTGTGTATGTGTAAGGTCACAGGGCTCATCTTTAAGGATGAATCCTGTTATATGCTATTAGGATAAAAGGCTCTGCTGTGTTTGTGCAAACTCAGTAATCTCAGATCATGATAATTCCACTGGGAACTCTCTCTGTCCTTTGAGACATTGGAAAGGCTTCTTTGTATCTTTCTTTATCATCGAACTTATTATCTGGAATTATTATTTTTATCTCTATCTTTCTTAATGACTTGTTAAAATAGGCTAATTGTATTGCTCTTCATTTTTAATTAGTGGATTAGTACTTTGCAATGCCATTCAAAAAGTGTATTGTAAATATTGCAACTGTAAAATTGCACTGTAAAAAATTGCACTTATATGATCTACTTCGATTGACTACTGATGAGTTGCTGTAACTTATACTGTAAAGTTAAATTGGCATAACTTATTTGAACCTTATTTAATTTACAGCAACTCATCACTGGTCAAGATAATAAAATAAAAGTTGAAAAGACTTCCAAGTTATTCCAAGTTGAATAAAAAAGATTAAGTCCAATTTTTTACAGTGTACTTTTCCCCCTTAATTTTATTGCAAAAAATATTATGCAAATATTTTATTAAATTATTATTTATGCAAACTTATTTATATTTTATCTGTTATATCTGTTATCTGATTAATTAATTTTTTGGCCTAAACAAATTTTTTTCAACTTCACTTTAAGTAAAAAATGTAAGTTGAAAAAGCTTAACTTTTATGGGTTACCAATTAAAGCAATTTTTAAAAAAAAATTCACCTTAAATTTTTCACTTAAAGTGAAAGTTGAAAAAAAACTAAAACATTTTAGGTGCTACGAATTAAAGTAATTTAACTTTTACTTTTTACAGTGAAGATTTCAATATTTGTAACTTGCTTACTTATATATAATATCACTTATATAATTGAAAATGGATAGGATCCATTTAACAAGCCTATATTGAGGCACAAAGTTTAAGATTCAAACTAAATAAATTGAAGACAAAATGACAACCTTCAAAATTAATTTTTGCTATTACAGTGGGGCTCGAAAGTTTGGGCACCCTTGGTAAATGAGCAAAGAAAGCTATAAAAAAATCTATAATGTTTCTTTCATTTAAGCTTTAATAAAAAAATCAAAAATATAATGTTTCATTGAAGTAAACCAATTGAAAGTGAAGGGTAGCTTATATAACATTACGAAATAAATAATTTCCTCTAATACTCACTGGGCATAAATATGTGCACCCCTTTATTTAATCCCCTTTGCTACCTCCATCCATTTGCAAGGATACCAGCTCAAGCTTCTTTTGTAATGTCTGAAAATGTTGAAGAAATCATGTCCAGTGATCTTAAATTATTATTTAAATATTAAATATTTCTTATCAAAGTAACTTTAACTCATATTTAAATGGAAAATTAGACAAATTGGTAACTATCAGTTTGTTATATCTGCTTTTTTTCATGTTTTAGATTATTTAAATTGAATAAAAATCAGACAATAAATATCGGCCGATACATCCTTGTATCTTTACTTGTTCACACTTCACACTGACATTATTGCCATTAAATTTGAACTACTTATATTTGGTCTCTGTAAAAGTGTACATTGGTGCAAGAGTGGACGTTTAAATATGCATTATATTATAATCATAATAGAGATAGATAAGCACGTATGATATTAATATCAAACACTTCATCCACAGTTGTCTCATTCTCTGGCTTTGTGAGATCTCAGCTTTGAGAACTTTGTTGTCGTCAATACCCGATTCTCATTGTGAAGCCTGAAATCTCTCTCTCTCTCTCTCTCTCTCACACACACACACACACACACACACACACACACACACACACACACACACACACACACACAGGGGAGCTGTGGTTTCTAAAAGGTTTCTGTATGTTTCCCATTATCTGTCTTTGTCGAGGAAAGTAATATAACCGCTCGAAACAAGAGACAAATGGCCAGACACTTTAAGAGGAAAAGTGCCAAAAAAATGCAGCATCTAGAAGAGTGACTGGATGTGATGACAAACACATGCACCTGAATAAGACACAGAAAAGCAATTCTGTTTTCACACTTTTATAGCTTCATCATCATCATCATTAAAATCATGTTTAATCATAATCTCATGTGTAAACAAATTCAGAGGAGACCTTATCATTGGCCTGCTGCTTTTTATAAATAACATCCTAACCTCCTGGGCTTCCAGACATTTCTCTCATTAACACACAGAATCTGATTCTCAAGTCCTCTTTTGCATTTAGGCTCATATTTTTCCTGCACATATAAGTTATAAGGAACATTTTTAACATAAATGATCAGCAGTGGCAAGATTTTTTTAAACTGTACGGAAACCTGTGCACAAACCTTAGGAATTCAGAGAGAAATTGAAGTCCAGAATCCAAAGCTATCAGCTGATTAATCTCATTAAGATAATTTAATCAAAGTTATACATCGTCAACCTCACAGATCTTGAAAAATTATGATTTTTTTCCGCACAAACACGAGCTGGGTGTTACATGACCCCTTTGCTAAAATAAAACACCTCAAACACCTCTGACCTTTAATGCTTGTTTTTCTACTCTCCGAAGGTGCAATTCATTGATGTCGATTTTATTCTGGTCATTATTATCAGCAATTGTGATCAGCGATTATTCAGTAGTGATTTTTCAAATTAAATAAAAACATAGAAAGGAATCACAGCATGTTAGGGCTACAGTGCAACGTTCAGTCATTCATGAAATAAACAACACATATTTACAAACAAAATTCACAATCATAAAAAAATACTGTTTTCAACCTTCACAACTAAAGACAAAGGGGAGAAGAGTGTGTGTGTGTGCGTTTGAGCATATGTACACTTTAGATTCGAGTTGATGAAAATCCAGTTACATGAATGTCTTATAAATCTGTAGACCCACTTTATAGAGAAAGTATGAACATCCCTGCAGGATGTGACGGTATGAAATATTGTGCATGAAGTTTTGAAATGGCGACCTCTAGTGGAGCTCAACCTGTACTGATTCATTAGGAAACTACAAACCTGTTCATATCGTGTGTGAGGCTCAAGCAACTTTTCAATGTTTCAATATCCGAGAGCATTTGTGTCCTGTGTCAGTGTGTGCACATGTTTGTATTGTAGTGTGGTTAATTTAAGACGTGTGTGTGTGTGCATGTGCATGCGTGTCGTATTTGGAATCATCTGTGTAATGTAACAGCACATTTGCATGTAACCATGAGCAACAAGTCAGTTCATATTCACGGATGACAAGACATCCAGAGAAAACCAGAATAAAAGTAACTTTAAAACGCCATCTTCTTTGTCAGAGTAGCTTTTAACCACTTGTTTCTCGATTTGACTTTTACTCTTCATTACTGCATTCACAATCAAAGAGTTGATTCTCTCCTGCTCTCTCTCTTTCTCGTGTCCTGTGGCCTTTATTTTACCCACCACCCCTCTTCTCTCCTCCGCCAGCCTTTCTTGTCTCTGCTCTCTCTATGTGAGGTTGTGGAGAGGTTGGCTGACCCGCATGCAGCTCCAGTAAAGCGCCCTGGCCAGCGTCAACACCACCAGTAACAAGGCTGCCGCCCAGGAGGCGTAAATTCCTCCGTACACACGTGCCTGGGACCACGTCCCTGCCTACAAACACACAGAGAAATATAGAGTTGTGTTTTTGATGAAACTTTTTTGACGTTCTGTGTTTAAATCTGAAACTATTGCCTCTCTACCGCCACCTCTGTTTGAAACATGCAATCGCTGAGTACTAAACATACTTTACATAATGTCGTCAAACTGAACATTTCAAAACTATTAATCGTTATTATAAGCTTGTCTTTGTAAATAAGGGAAATGTAAGAAGAAAATTATTAACTTTTTTATATATTTGCACTGATTTTATTTTAATTTAAATTAGTGATGCACCGATGTATCGGCCGCCGATATTTATCGGCCGATTTTTGATGAATTTGAAACCATCGGCATATCAGCAGTAGCACGAGAAAGGCCGATACCGATTGTTTATTAATTAACTGCATAAAGAAATCCATTATATGTAAAAAAAAAATGAGTTAATGTTGTTAATAAAATAAATGCTGAATAGCAAAAACCACCTTTGAAGGTTGTCATGTTGTCTTCTTATATTTGTTTTAGCTTAATTTGTGCCTCTCTTATTATGTTGGTAAGTTGAATGTTAATTAGATCCAATCCATGTTCAGTAAAAATTATTTGATGCAGAAATAAACTAGCTTATAGACCAACTGTATAGTATTGTATACAAGTGTTTAATATCGGCATCGGTATCGGCCAGAAGTTGTCTGTTTAAATCGGTATCGGTATCGGCCTAAAAATATCCTATCGGTGCATCCCTAATTTAAATCAAAGAAGTTAAAGTCGCCATGAAACGGAAGTATAAATTGCCTAATTTTCCGCGTGGTGACGTGTATCCAAGTAAAACCGGCCTCTGAAATGAAATAAGGCAGGGATTTGAATTTGTCCATCGAGATCGTGTTGCTAATTGCTAATCGCAGCGATATTCTCCCGGACCCCGCCCATCTGCCATACATTATGACCGGAAGTAAAGAGAGATCGTTTTTAGGAGGGGAGGAGATTTGCATTTTTGATTAAAGATTATGAGGGCACATGAATTTTTAAAAATTAATGAAGCTCACAGATAAATCATTTGTAAAAAATACCACAATATTACAAAACAAATTACAGTTTTTTATTTTACTTTCATTGGGACTTTAAAGTTTGTTGAAGGGCTGCATAACAACTAATTGCAAATAATCGCTTGCAGAATAAAAGTTTTAGTTTATATCATATATGTGCGTGTACTGTGTATAATAATTGTGTGTATATAAACACACATAGGCTGTATAATATTTTTTAAAAATATGTGCATATATTAAGTAAGTGCTGGGCAAAGATTAATCGTGATTAATCGCATACAAAATAAAAGTGATTTTTTTGCATAATATATGAGTGTGTGCTGTGTGTTATTATTATGTATATATAAATATACACACATTTATGTATGTATTTAAGAAACATTTACATGTGTGTATATATATTTATTTATATTTTTATATATTCTATATTATATAAACAAAAAATGGATATATAAATGAAATGTTATGAAATGTATATGTCTGTATTTAACTATACATAATTATTACACACAGCACAGACACATATATTATGCAAAAATGCAATTTTATTTTGTATAATCACGATTAATCTTTGCATAGCACTAATATTTATCTATCATATACATTTTTAAAAATATTTTTTAAATATATACTTGCATGTGTGTATATTTATTTATATATACATAATTATTATACACAATACACATATATATATATATATATACATATATATATATATATATATATATACACACATATATATATTATATATATATATATATATATATATATATATATATATATATATATATGATGTAAACAAAAACTTTTATTCTGCAATCAATTAGTTGCAATTAGTTGTTATGCAGCCCTATTTAACAATATCAATAAAAACCCTTAACAAAAAGAAATTGACAGACATTTGTTATTAATTTAATTATTTTAATTAACCAAAATTAATAAACAAGTTCAGGGGTTTTTAACTTTTATGTGAGCTGAGCCACCCTGATGTAAATTATTTACTTGGTGTACCCCCAGAGTTTTTAAGTAAATATTTCAATAATTTTATAGCACATTTACATTTTATGTTTAACTTCACAAAACATTTCTTTTTCATCCGTTTTGAAGTTTTTATCAGTATTATTTTAAATAGTTAATGTTGTTATGACCTTCGTCTTGTATTTTTCTTTTATTTTGTACATAAAACATAAAAATCTTTTTGCATGTGTGCTCCGTTTTCTGATATATTGTAGTGTTGTGAAATAGTTGTGTCATGCAGATTAAACAAATAAAGTATATCATTTTGTTAGTAAGTGTTGAATTTTTTATTTTAAAATTATGTATTTACATTTTATGATTTAATTTTAACTGATTGGTTTTTTTTCATCAACTCACAAACACCCCGCAATTTCCCTGCGTTTCCCAGATTAGAAAACCCTGCGCTGCTTCTTATCTATGTGACTTTTATTTTGAAAAAAACAAACAAAGGTGAAAAATTAAAAATACATTTGCTTAGTTTTTTTTAAATACACTACAAAGTGCAAACTTACGATCAGTCCAGCGGCTGAAATGCTAAACAGCAAGCACAGCAGGTAACACCACAGACTCCGCCTCCTGGGGTATCTTTGGCCAATCGAAGATCTGGTAATGAAAAATATGGGGAAGAGACTTGTAAAGGGAACAGAAACTTAATATTCAAGGATAAAGGAACTGAATATGCAAAACCACTTAAAGGTTAAATATGTCATTCCAGTTTCTAAACGCGGCCCTTATGTAAATTTGGGTTGTTAACTTGAAAAGTGTACAGCTGTGAAATACTCACACTTTTCTGCAATGAGGGCATCGTGCCAATGTCTTATCGGTAAACTCTGTCCACTGAAATTTTGAGAAAACATGAGAGCAGCTCGTGTGAGACAACAACATAAATAAAAACAAGTATAGAGAGTAATCTAATATTTAACTCTACAGTGAACCTAAGCCTAAGTGATGTCACCAGCGTAACACACTTTTTGCAAGTAAAATGTGTGTGTTTACCAAGAAAGTGTTGTTGCAATGTCCGCATGAAACTCTAGCACCAGTCGGCTGTGGATCTGGACTGGCTGGGCCGGGGTGGACGGGCCCCAAATTTATAATCCTCTTACTGTTTGATAGAAACGGACACAAAGATCATGCAAAGAAATTCAGATAAGCAATTGTGTAATCAAACAATGTAAATGCTGTAATACAAAACAAGCTTTTGATTATATAATTCGCTTAAATTTTTTGCATCCCATTTTTTATCTAATTCGGTCTTCTCTCACCAGTAGGGACGTGGGCAGGCGATCCTTTGGGATGTGACCTTGCAGATGAGAAGACAGTTACAAGGGCAACGCACATATTTCTTCCCTGCAGGTGCATTCTTTATAGGCTGGAAAAAATGAAGGGGAAAAAGAAAGAAATTGAAAAAAGAGAGAGAGAAGAGAAACAAAGAATTAGCTAAACTTTGGTTTCTCAAAGTTCATGTGCTCACAGGATAACAGAAAGTTGTGTTCAACATAAAGGAACAGTTCAATATTCTGTCATTAAATTTATTTTATTTAAATTAAAATTCTTCCATAAAATAAAAGAGATACAATCACTTTACAATTTTTTTTTTGTAAACTATACCTTTCAATCTAATAATAAAGTTTCTTTTATACATAAAACAGATTCTTAAAGCAGGTTTGATCAAACTGAATGTGTTACAGGTAGGCCAATAAACCCATTTTGAATTGATTTGAGAGAATCACACCAAATACTAAACTATTGCAAGACACAGTGAAAACTTTTCATGCGTTTACATGCAAATCAATAAACCGGCTGTGCAGAAAACTGTGTTTACATGGGATTTGGAGATTTTTCAGGTTTCTCGCAGGCAGTGATGTCACCGCCTACATACTAGTCGTTTAAAAAGCAGACGGGAAATCTGTCTTACTGTTGTATCTCCTCTCATGTCTGCTGAACCTTCATATGTACATGAGCTTTCATTTTCTCGACCATAGACTTTTATTCGTTACTTTGGGCTTACATGCACATATGAAAAAACAGCAAAGACTGTGCATGTAAATGCACTCATTGTCTTAAGAAATCTGAAGACTGCAAGTCGATATGCTGATGTCCCCTAGAACAGTGTTTCCAAATCCTGATCCTTTCGACCTCGAAAGTTTTAGATGTCTCATTTAACATGCCTGATTTAATTTATCAGCTTGTTAGGGAGACATGTTTACAATTTTGGAAGCAGGCTGATAAGTTGAATCAGGTGTTTTAAATAAGGAGACATCTAAAACTTTTTGGGAGGGGGTATGGTCCTCCAGGACCAGGATTGGGAAGCACTGTCCTAGAAGATCCTGTCGGTGAAAACCCACCTGAAATCAATTTTGTGATTTAATGGTTAAAAATGTAAAGAGGATTCTGTACAAATATAACCTTGATTTTTTTTTTATTGACTGAGTAAGGTCATGTCAAAGATTGAACTGAATGTGAAAGCAATAATTGAAATAAAACTTGTGCTCCTAATCTTAAAGTTAGATTATACAAATGTTGGGCAAGGATTTTACACATGCTCCATCTAAACTCACTGTTGCTTCGTTGCAGACTCCACACTTGACCACATGCTGATGGATTTTGCCCTCAACGCTGATGAGCGACTGGCAGACCCTACAGCTGATGACCGGGGCACTGCCACTCTCTGGAGATGTCAGAGGGGAATACGGTGGAGGGTTCTCACCCAGCAACACAGGGGGTTGAGTCGGAAATGGTGGAAAACCTGAAAGGACATACACAACCACCCAAAGTCACCATTAACTTTTTTTAAGTGCATGCTCAAAAGTGTCGCTAAAGCTCTTCTTGAGGTTGAGGAGTGAGGTTACTTTTACTGCACAGCTGACTAGCCGGCCTCCGTTACAGAAACTTCATAAAACAATTAGGGAACCTGAACTGCCAGAATGCATTGCTTTTTATGTTTTGCGCCAGACGTGCAAAAACACTTTTATAATCATAATATTTTAGAGATTGGCCAATAAATCGGCCAATGATGCTTGCTATGCTTCTCAATGATTTATGTTGGAATGCCACTTCATCCAAAAGCCAGAGGGCACTCTCGTGCATAAACTCTATATGGGCCGCAGAAGAACCATTTACACACATAGCTCCAGAAAATGCATATGTATGTACACTAGAAGTTGCCTTGGCGTTGGCAGTTAATTGGACCGAATGCCGCCATCTTGAAACAGGGAAGCCCTGCATCAGCATCATTGTAGGCAATGGTGTAACGGAAATAAAATCACAATAAATCGCATTAATGCAATTTCTAGGTTTTCTTTTGGTTCGTTCCAACAGTCATGTATTTAGCATTGAGTCCAGAAAAAATTAAAACATTAAAAATATTTTACCTTGTCTTTGTTGAATAATGGTAGTCCACCCGCATTCACGAACATACAAAAAGTGCTAGACATGCTTAACATCTCAGACTCATAGAAATTCCTCTTTTAGAAATGTCAGCCAGAAACATCCCCAATCTGAAAAACTGATGCTTATGACATCACAGGCATCTCCCTGCCCCTCCACTTTAAAATAATTGCCTACATTTTTTAAGTGGCAGCAAAGTCAGTCAATCGGTAATGAGATTGCAAGTTAAGCCAGTAGGGGGAGCCAAATAGGTGCAAAACCACTTGTTTAAAATCCCCCAATAGAGCTATCTGAGAGAGGTTTTTAGGAAGCTTCTAAGGCATTACAGACCCAAACAAAAACATTTTTGTCTACATGTCACATCACAGAACAAGGATAAATACCTCGTTCAATCATTCTATTTCACCTTTAAGTTTTGATATTTAAAAAAATCTACTTTTTCTAACTATAATGCATAGTGCTAGTAGGCCTAACATCAATATGCAGCACAAAAGTTCGGCATCGTCCATGAATTCGAAGTACAGGCGGAGATAGCATCTTTACCTAGCTACTCCCTATGACAAGACCCCTGTTCCAAGATGGCGGCGGTTTTGACGCATGCTTAGAACCCCAAGGCGATATCTAGTGTATATATCTATGCAGAAAATGGCTTAAGCATATATTTATATTGCTGTTTTTTTTATGTATTTTTATGATTATAAAGAATTTGTATAATGATTATGTTTGGAGACGAGTGTTGCTTTATAAATGCATGTTATAAACAATTCAAACTACTTTCTACTGATCAAAATCTGTAGTACATGAAAAAGCTGTGCATTATATCTGCTGTGCGATTCAGAATCATTATTGGCCAGGTATTATTAGTTGTGTATCGGCATTTATTGTCGCATCCCTATAATATTTAATAGAAAACAATGCAATGTACAATGTACTCTTAATATAACAATAAATAGGCTATATATGCCTATTTACACAAGACATCAGACTAAGAAAATAGTCTGTTTGATGACCGACTTTTGACTCCTTTTTTGCTTTCCTGGGTCATCATCAGATCCCCTCGATTCTAACAACGGTAATTTCTGCTTTCTCCTTCTCAATGGTAATACTTCCTGGATTTGTTTTGTGACGGTCCAGTAAAATACGATGAAATGCTGCTTGAAATCCTTTTCATTTATTATTTGGCTGGTGCTTGGTGACATTTGACAGCAATACTCCATTCCTGATTTTACTGTTGTTTGCACTATTGCGTGGCAGCATTTTAAGTTATATTAAATTATCTTTATTTGATAAACATGGGGGGATACATTTTGTCCCCACCGGAGATCAAAAATAATTCATCAGGGATATAAAGACCAGAGGGGGGCTAATCCCCCCGGCAAAATGCACCCTGGATATAGGCTTCAACAAAGTTTCTCTCAAACACTGAAATTTGCACTTTGTGGAGGTGAAACAGTCATGTGTTATAGGCCATTAGGATTAACAAGAAAATCAGATTTGGTCTCAAGATCGGCTAAAAGAAGCTTTATAAGGAGACTGAAGAAATGCATGTGGTTAGTAAAGTGTGCGAGTTAAGCCAAAGTTGTGAGGGCCAAATCTCCTCACCAACATAGTGAGAAGTATCATAAGAACCAAATATTGTGCACATATTTTGCAATCTAATATAAAACAGACATAACTATTATAATAAAACAAACATTACTGTGTGGGTGCATATATATAGCTTTCGTTATGCATGTGGAGGCCAAAGTCATTTTGTGAAGCCGTTTATAACTATTCCCTATCAATATGAAGCGTTTTATTTTTTTAATGGTTAAAAACTGTTATCATAAAACACCGTCGGCAAGCACCTCATCCAAACACCACCAATAACACGCCCTTCGGTAACTTTCAATTGACCGCGCCCCCTCTGTGCAATGATTGGCTGCTTTCTCCTCATCCAATCATTTTGGGCTTTCTGATTGGCCTAAATGTTTGTCTGTCACGCACATTGGGGTGTAGCGGATATGGCAGATTACAGTGTGTAATACCCAAATACTCTTGTTTACCGGTAAATGTGGACAAAATCTAAACAATGAACGCTTTTGTGGCACCATACTCACATGCCTTTAATTTGAAAATAATACCCTACTATTTAGCATCAGCAATAGACAAGAATAACACAAAAGGGTTACGAAAATCGAACAATTAAGTCAGCCGTAATGTTCATTCACTAGCGGTTTGATCTGCTGGTATTTGATGAATGACAAAAAAAGCAATGATAAAGATTAAATACGTAGTTATATCATGACGATGTGGATATATCACTGGAAGAACTGCATTATCTTGCACGCATCAGCTTCATTGAACGCGCGCCCACGCGCACGCTTCATCTGCCTCCCCGCTGTTCTCCACAAGAAAATCATCAGTTCGGCTCATTAAAACCGGCGTGCAAAACCAAACAAATCGCCATTAACCATACAGCGCCTGTGTGATGCTGTAATGGATACACAGTTGTGCGCGTGTGTGCGAGCGGGCCCGTGACAGCGCAGAAACGCTCGGTACTCACTCTGCGGTTTGTTCGGCGCGCCGTGCGGAGTCGCTCCAGGAGACAGTCCGCCGTTACCGGTGCCGAGAGCTCCATCACCGAGATCCGAAAGCAATGGGGACCGCTCGCCGTCCGCCATACCGTGAGCGACGCGAAAAGAGGGGGAGCGGCGAGGGTGGAACGGGGAACGCGTATTGTTGTGCTACTGGAGAGCGTGCGTGGTGCTGGCCTGCGTCACTACGCTACGTCCGCTGCTGTGGCAACGCGTGTGCGCATCCGTGCGCCCGGGGGATGTATTGCATGATACCCCTGAGCGATCGTGCATGAAAGGAAATCCCTTGTTGTTTATTTTGTTACATGACTCATTTTAAAGCCACTAAATATACCAGAGATTTGCATTCTCAAAGACGCATGCATGCAGAAATAAGCTTTATTTTACAGCAGATGGGGAAGAAATATAACAATGTGTTTTACAGCTTCAAAATTAAAAACATTTTAACAAAACATTTATTTTCCAATTCACAGCATACATTTTTTATTGTTTATGCTGATTATCACAAGATCAGTTTTGTAATACTACTGCATAACAGGACACTTCTCATCCAGGTACATTTCTTTATCTAATACTGTTGTTTAGCTGTAAAATGTATAGATAATTTATTTCATTGTCCTCAGCTACAACAATTTATGATTAATCAAGGACCATAGGCTGTTGAAACTTGTTGCTCATTGTTTAGTCTCTTTATTCTCTCTTTTTCACTCTCAGGCAAGGTTGATACTGTCCATTGGTCTATTCATAGGCAGTGTGATCTCCAGTTCTTCTCGCTCTGTAATAAATCTGGCATTCCCCTCATGTTTGTGTACTGGATGAGGCAGGTGAAGGCCTAACTTACTACCGACACAAACACAAAGATGTAAAATTATTTATAATATATAGGCTCTAGTAAGTACTACATGAAAATTGGGTGTTGATGTATACTTACTACTTTGGAGTTCTGAGGTCAAGAAATGTCTCCTTCACATCCAAAAACAAATCTGAAGCTTTTGTACCTGGCAGTTTAACTTTCACCTGTGTGTTAAAGAGAGAGACTGTGAGATTATGTGAAGATGTTATAGATAACTTTTGAAATGCAACAGCTTAAAGGAAAACAACACCGTTTTTTAATATTTTACTATGTTCTTACCTCAACTTAGATGAATTAATACATACCTACCTTTTTTCAATGCGTGCACTTAATCTTTGTACAGCACGTCATGAATGTGTTAGCATTTAGCCTAGCCCCATTCATTCCTTGGGATCCAAACGGGGATGAATTTAGAAGCCACCAAACACTTCCATGTTTTCCCTATTTAAAGACTGTTATTGAGTAGTTATACGACGAGTTTGTATAGTGGTACAAAATAAAACATGAAGTTCTTTTTAAGCGGATAAGAAATGAGAACTTATTGTATGGCGGAGGAGCACATAGTTTGCATCACTTCGACCTAGACGCACAGTAACATCATCATTCCAGACTACTCCCCCTCTCGCTCAAACTTCCGAAGTCGGGAGTGATGATGTTACTGCGCCAGAGGTCAAAGTGCTGAAAACTAAGTGCTCTTCTGCCATACAATATAGTTCTCATTTTTTAACTTCTTAAAAAATCGCCACATTTTATTTTGTGCCACCATACTTACTTGTGTAACTACTCATTAACAGTCTTTAAATAGGGAAAACATGGAAGTCTTTGGTGGCTTCTAAATTCCCCCCTGTTTGGATCCTAAGGATTGAATGGGGCTAGGCTAAATGCTAACACATGTATGCCGCGCTGTACAAAGATTAAGTTAAACGCATTGACAAAGGAAGTTGAGGTAAGAACATAGTAAAATATTGAAAAACGGTGGTGTTTTCCTTTAAGCCCTTTTTTTACACAGAGATTACAGAAAATACAAGGAAATTAGTTTTATTTTTGCCAATAATTTTCCGGAATCTGTGCGTACATTATGCAAATACCGAAAAAATCCTGTAAAGACACGTGACTTGTCTTTTTTCCACAGCGTCTAAAGTTTGCTAATTATCTGTGATTTCTCTCTCGAGAAACCAATCGTATGGATTTTAGTTTATGACAAGATCATAAAGAGCGCGTGTTGCGCTGTTCTGTCATGCTGGTGAATGATCTCAGCTTCAGCGCGGATACTGGACGAGCTCCCTGATCTCTGCCTCAGTCCAGTTTGCCGACATTTCTCGTCGTAAATGTTGATCTGCGTTTAAACATCTCTGTTTGAAAGAGCTGACTCATAACTTCTGGTTGCGATGACATGCACGTCATCACTATAGCATGCCCCTTACAGCATTGTTTCTGCGTCTTGTTCACACACAATGCTTTCCCTGAATGTTAGGGGAATGTTACTAATGTTACTTCTTTACAAGAGCGATCCCAGAACAATTACGGGACTCGTTTGTGATCACACAGAAGCTCTCTGCCAATTTTATGGAAATTTTTTGAGACCAAAGTGCTGTGTGAATGGGGTGTTAGTGTTTGGAGGACTGGTCCACTATAGAGCCCAGCTGGTCCACTAGATTTTATGCCATAGATCTTGACTCTGAGTTTATGGTGCCTGTTTCCCAAAAACTTAAAGGAAAATATTTTAATGTATTTTAATGTATTTTTCTTAGTCCATATTTAGGCCTCCTTAAGTTTCTTCAAATGGTTCTGCTATTGTGACAGCTGAGGAACCCAAAGTGATGCCTAAAATATCTTATGGCAATCTAACTGTAATGTAAGAAAGCTGTAATGTTATGTGGATATGGTATTTATTTGGGTCTGAATTGTGTGTGAGTACCAGCATGCTTTCACAGCACATGGATGAGGGGTCCTTTCTGCTCAAGCCAAGAAACAAATCTTCAGTTCCAACAGACTGCTTCAGGATAATCTCATACCTAAAAACGCAAACACACACTGAATGACCCACGACATAGATATAAACTCATATGTGATTTGTGAAGAGATTATGAACTCATATGTGATTCTGTGATTTGTGTAAATGTTGTGATTCTGATATGCATTTATTTTCTCTTACTCAGGTTGTGGTCTTGGATCTGTGAGGTCATCAAAGTGTGACCCCTCTGTCACTTCTTCATCATCCCAGATATTTTTGTTGTTCTTCTTCACATAGGCAGTACTACCTGATGAGATAAGAGTATGTAAGTATGTAACAATAAAAAGTGTCAGTCGTTAACATAATCTACTTTTAGTCTCTTTAAAAGGAAACACAGAATATACAGAGAACCCTCAGGGTTATTATATTATTCTTTTTTAATTATATTTACCTCAAAGTTTGTCATTTAAATTATGCTTACTCTATTACTAACTTAGATCTCATTCAATAACAGTAAAGTCCCATAACAATAAGGCATGATAAAAAGTTAACATGAACTAATAATGAGCAATATATTTTATTAATGTTATTTAAAACAAATACAACTATTTTGTGTATTAACAATTATTATTGTTAATTCATTGTGCAGACCAATAGTAAAATATTTTAAGGTATACCATGGTATTATGTTGGTATTATTTAGTTTTTAGTATTATTTTATCTAATACCTTGTTTGTTGTCTGTTGAATGTAGAGCCGGTGTGCCAATGTGACCCGGTCCCATTTTCTCCAAAGGCTTTACTTTCTACAAAACAACGCAATACAGTTACAGGTATGTAAAAACAACATGCACGAGTAAAACGTGTTTATAAAGCGCGTACCTGCAGATCTTCCTCATCTTCATGTGGTGGACTGAGTAAAGCTGAAAGAGCGCGGAGATCCTGCACGGACGCGAGACCCTCCATCTCTGCTAGTCAACAAGTTAAGTATTTACAAAGTTTTAAGAGCACTTTCTTTGTAAGTTTTTGGCTTATTCAAAACGTCGCCGCGCTGCTCCGTGGCCTCGTTTGTTGTTGCCATGGAGAGGCTAAGCAGCAACCGTTGCTAACCGGGAAAAACCCTAAAAAAATAAATAAACTACAAATCTGACACAAACTGTGTTTTTATATAAAAGGTATTTATGAAAAAACAGGTTTCGACTAAAATATTTATATAGCTTGTAAACATTCAATGTTAACGTTATGTAGGCTATTGTAAAGATCATTTTTATTTAATCCACGCGAACTACTCAAGAGCTTTAGTTCTGAATTGCTTTCAATATTTGTTTAAACGTAATTATTAATTAATTTATTTATTTTGAGCCTTGAACACAAATTGGCTAAAGTACGTTTTTTCCAAAATTTATTTTGCAGTAACACGTCTCCCACAGCAGATGGCAGCATTCTCCACTAGTGGACTGTATAAAAATGTGACTGTAAAGTACCTGTAGCCTACTCTTGTGTAAAAAAAGAAAGAAAAAATCAATGGGGAAAGTCCAACTAGCCACCTGTCTCTATCCAGTAGAGGTCAGAGATAATGTCTTTGCCAACAGGATTGTACAAACCAAAATTAAAATTTTTTTTTTACTGTTGTGAGGTTCAACAGTTGTATGTTCCTTTATAGCTTAGTGGTAGAGCATTGCATAACAGCGCAAAATGTCATGGGTTCAAACCCAGGGAACACACATACTGATAAAAAATGTATAGCTTGTAATGCACCGTAAGTTGCTTTGTAAAAAAAAACGTCTGCCAAATGCATAAATGTAATGTAAATGTTCACATCCAATAACCTTCAGAGGTGCACAGATTGTGTGCAAATAGGCTTTTGAAAATATATAAAACACAAAAATTTACTTGCGAGGACAATTGTAAAAAATTTAAGTACAGAAGTACCATTGCTTTCACAAGAGGTCCTTTGTAATATAGCTTTTCAGATGTATGTGTGTTGTGTGGTTGTACGTGCAAAAAGCAGGTTTACTGTGTCATTACACAGCGGTGTTAGAGCCTATAGCAGTATTGGGGGGAGGGGTATTTTATTCATCTCTCTCTCTCTCTCTCTCTCTCTCTCTCTCTCTCTCTCTCTCTCTCTCTCTCTCTCTCTCTCTCTCTCTCTCTCTCTCTCTCTGATTCATTTCTCAAAATATCTTCCTTAGTGTTCATCAGAACAAAGAAATCAACATGATATCACAGAAAGTCGTGTAATTGTCACAAACAATTTGATTAATTTATTTATACATTTTATGTATTGTTTTCTCTGTTTTCCCCCTATTTTTAAATCATTGTCGCTTGGGTTGGGGTTAGATTTGGGGTTTGGGTTAGGATGTACTTTTATGTATTGGTTTCTACATGTTTTTCTTCCGCTTTTAAAACTATTCTCGCCTGGAGTTGGGGTTAGAGTTGGGGTTTGGGTTAGGATGTCTAAAAATTATTGCTGGGCAAAGATTAATTGCGATTAATCGCATACAAAATAAAAGTTAATTTTTGCATAATATATGTGTGTGCTGTGTGTAATTATTATGTATATTTAAACACACACATACATGTATACATTTCAGAAATGTTTTATTTACATATATAAAAAAAGACCATTACATGTAATTTCATTACAATGAAAAAACATTACATAAAATGACACGAAAAAGAAAGTCGTGCCACGTAAACAAAAAACGAATTATATAAATTCATGCTAGTGACACAAAAAAAATGCATATGAAGAGTTTGGTTCCAAAACGCAATAAATCCATTTTGACAAATTTGGTAAAAACGTGTTTTCTATACCAAGAAAGTAACAAGATGAACTCCACTTTTTTCTGTTACAAACTTTCACATAGCATATTTAGGTTATAAAAACATAAAAAATTCAAATCCATAACTTGATTTTCAAAGATTTATTATAAAAACGAATTATTTTTTCCACAAAATGCAATAAATCCAAGTTTTTTTTTCAAAATTCTATAAATCTATTCAATCAACGTATAAATGTGCATTCATTTTTGCCATTTTATATTCATTTAGTTGAACAGTTGTACACACTGATTCAAAAAATAAACATTAATGGCATTAATCAAAAAACTTACTTTGTCATATTAGCAACACTGTCATTGCTGAGCGATTATACTTGACGTCGTCGCTTAACATTTTTAACAGCGATCAGCTGTGATTCTCGTTGACTTTGAGTAAAATAATGAAAAGTTTTTCTAAGATCCCCTGGGGTCAATGTGTAAGCACGAGAGAAGCTAGATACTGTCGGGAGAACAAGCGATCATCTACCTAGTGCCTCTCGCGTAAATTTTAGATGTTGATGGCTTACGTTTCTTTCCCGTCAAAGAAAACCACAGGTTTATCAATGCTATTAAAGAATTATTTTGTTTTTGTTTGTTTGTTGATCACAAAGTACAAAGTAGATGACCTATGTTATTTACCTATGTACGCCGCCATTGTTTGTTTACATTGTGTGGAATGGTGCGCTGTAATTTGTGGAGCGAATTTATTGCATTCTGTAGAAAAGGAGGAGTGACGTTTATTGCGTTTTGGGAAAAAAGGGAGAAAAGATGACAGAATAACACGGCGGATATTGGATTTTGCGTAAAATTAAGAATTTACTTTTAAATACTGACCTGATATAATACTGATTTTGGCAGTAACTCATTTTTTTCAAAAATGGCTTTTATTGCGTTTTGGAACCAAACTCTTAATTTCTTGCCATGCATAAATTAATAAAAATTTTTGTGACTATAACACGACTTTTCGTGAGATCAGTCTGAAAGAAATTTATACAGGTTTGTGACAACATGAGAGTGAGTAAATTATGACATTTTTTGGGTGAACTATCCCTTTAATTGACCCTGAATTGGGGACAAATCTGCCTAAGTGAGTCTAAATTTTGAGTCTAAACCAAGGTTGAGAAGCAGCTACAGGTGTGTTTCTGCCGTTCTTTTATTTGTTTTAGCTGAAATTCAGATCTTGCTATTGCAGTGATCTGATCTATTGTCAGAAATATGCCCAAAGATTATACTGGCTTTGGTCTACCAAATGAGTTGGCAACCAGCATTGAACCCATTGCACCAGAACCCAAGCGTGAACTGGAATATGGTTCAGAACCTGGTGCCTTTGAAAAGTGCCAATGTTCATGTTTGGAATTAGGGAAATAATCAGACACAGCTGCTACTCCTACCAGTCTATGTGCATTTCTGTTTGTATGTGTGTGAATGTAAGTGGGTGGGTGGTTAGCCAGAGATTTTGGATATTTTACGACTTAAGCCACACAGCGAACGTGTGGATTTTAGATGACTTACTAATCTATTTTCCATTGTTGATTGGAATGCCATGAAGTCAGAATACCGACGACTAGGTGGTACTATAGGATTACAATTCCACAAGTGATGTCCTGTATTTGGATTGGCTTTAGTTGGGATTAGGGACTGCTTATCCCAAGAAAACATATAAAACAGCCGAGGTTGAAAACTTCTCTCACCGTCATAGCAGAAGTGTACATACAGTACACCGTGAACAAACATTAAGTTGGGCTTTAGTTGTATTATTAGATCGTGGGCAAAATGTACTTGTGCAAGGCAGCTTGCAGTGAGATTACCATCCCTAGGCAAAGAAATGCAAGAACGCTGGGTCGCTTCCTCCAAAGAAAGGGTGCAGGGCTGGACTCACACCTGACACCAGGTTATCCCAACTGGAAAAGTAGATCCAGTTATGCCCTGGAACTCCAGAAACTGGATGGTTTTGTGCAAATCCATGGGTGCTCTGTGAAGGAGACAGTGGGTGCCAATACCAAAATGGTGTACAGGTAAAGGATAATGCTACAGTTGTGATGTGTAATGAATTTTCAGCTCAAGATGATTACCTAAATATTATCTACAGTATGTATTTGCACTTTTATGGAGGTCAGATTAAAGACCAAATTTCCAGTCGACAATTCGAATGTGCATTATAACAAAGCAACGTAATAGCGCTTTTAGCTGTGAAACAAAATTGAAGATTATGTTTATGCATTGAAACACCAGTATAAATCGAGATTAACACTAAAGTTATTAGCAAAACCTGATCTACTTCTACTCACACTGGGTTTGCATGTTAATGACTAGCAATATGACTAATCCCAAATGACAGCTGGGATTATGCTGAAGGGAAAGAGAGCGAGAGGATATACAGACTTTTACAGAAGGAAAAGGGCATCATGCAGACAAATATCTCCTGTGCTATTTTCGAGAGAGCGATTGCTGTAAGATTATTATCAATTACTATTATTTCTCCGCATTCAATGTTCTGTTCTTTCAGTAAAGCGGTTTACTGTATTTTGGGGTTCTTCACAGTTCATTTCCACAGGCAGTGACTGACAGATTCAAACTGTGAATATGTTCAGTGTGGAGGCATTGAAGGTTTGCTTGTCACAGCTTAGATGTGTGATCACTTAAAGCCACAATGCGGGGCTTTTGTAATAAAATATAAAAAAAACACTTGCACAGAGTGATATATTTAATGCAGCTGTGTACCTTTTATCCCAAAAGTTCCCAAGGATTTGTAAATCACACAGAGAAATTCCTGTTTTAAATAATGTTTGTGCATTGTCTCCGTTGTGATTATTTTAGTGATGTTGGCTGTTTCTCAAATATGCGTTCTTCAGCGATCTTGGGTTCTTGTGTCCTCGCACTACGTCATCATTAACCGTCGAAGTTCAATTCCAATTCTCAAGAACGCAAGTACAGATGACGCATGAAAATAGCTGTTCTTGATATCGAGGATCCATCGAGTGCAGACTTGCGCGCTGAAGTCGCTTTACGCCCCAGAAGTCATTGCGGCAAACCAATGGTGGAGGTCAGGTGACCAACAGGAAGATCGCACACATCTCAATTCTCACAGGTGCGTTTTGTGTGCTTGCGACCTTCTGAGTTCGTTCTTCCATGGTCGCCTGGCAAGACCGTTCTCCACGATCTCCGTTCTTCGCGTTCTTGGAATTGAGAAACCGCCTTAATATTTGTGCTATTTTATATTAATGAGAATAGAGGAGTTCACACCACAACTTCCACTCTCCTTCATAACGTCAATAAGCTTTGCCTTTGTTATTATTATTGTGTAATAGCGACCTCTATTGGTAAAAATCCTACATATTGTGCCTTTAAAGATGCAGTTTGTACATTTTAGAAGGATATTTTGACACAAATGCAATATAATATAGATAACTTTATTATCAGTGGTGTATAAAGACCCTACAAAATGAGCTGTATTGGTTTTATTATCTTAGAATAAGCTGCTTTTATCTACATACACCGCGGGTCCCCTTACATGGAACCTGCCATGTTGCGCCATCATGTTTCTACAGTAGCCCTAAACAGACAAACTACTCTACAGAGTGCATTTGTCACCACGTCATCTCAGACGATATCGTGTTAGTCCAGTGACGACTACCATAGCTTCTCTATGTGCTTCGAAAGAAAGGGGTGCAATACGCAACCTCAACACTAGATGCCGTTAAAACCTACACAGTGCACCTTCAATGTAAAGAAATCGCTTTGGGGAAGTTACTAGAAAACTGATAATGTCGGTCTTTCCATGTTAACAAGCCCAGGAAGGATTATTGCCTACAATCCGTGTGTTTGTTGTAGTCCAAGAAAAGAGATTTACATTGGAGACGATAATTTGTGTCATCATTTACTTTAATTTGTTACATTTATATAGCGCTTTTTCTGAAAGACCTCAAAGCGCTTTACATACGGCAGCCATATTGCGCCAAAACACCCACCACACACCAGCTTATTAGTGGAGAGGAGACCGAGTGATATAGCCAATTAGTAGATATGGGGATGATTAGTAGGCCAATGGGCAAGTTTGGCCAGGATGCCGGGGCACACCCCTACTGACATCCTGGGATTTTTAACGACCACAGAGAGTCAGGACCTCGGTTTAACGTCTCATCCGAAAGACGGTGCTTTTAGACAGTATAGTTTCCCCGTCACTATACTGGGGTGTTAGGACCCACACAGACCACAGGGTGAGCACCCCCTGCTGGTCTCACTAACACCTCTACCAGCAGGACCCACTTTGGGATTTGTACCTTTTACACATGTACTAATACACACCTACACACCAAAGGAAATGTCAAATCGTTAATCGGATCAAAGCTTTATAAGATACACTAAAGAGATGACAGGATGCCTTCTGGGGAGAGAGAGGAACAAGAAAAAATCTTGAGCGGGATTCAAACTCGAGTCACCCCAAAGAAAATAAATCTTGACTTGACTTTGACTTGTCTTGAGAATCTTCAGAATTTTTAGGTTTTCGGTACCAGTGCTAAATTAAGTCAGGATAATTAATCAGGAGACGAGGTGGTGGGGTCAGGAAAGCACATGGCACACAAAAACAAACAATGGCCATGTGCTTTCAAACACAGAACATGGGGCTATCACTGTAAACTAGGAAAACAGCTAAGGGAAGACAGGATTGTGAAAATATCTGTTACATTTCAACCATCTTATCATGTTGCCCTTGTCAAATTTTCACATATTTTGTGTTTCACATATTCACATCCCACATATATATTTTGAGAAGATGCAATTTGCAACTTAACAGATGAAGTAAGAAGAAGTTATAAATGAGGAAGTCGGGTCCTCCGAGATCTCTCTTAAATCCGTGTTTGACTAAACTAATTTCCTGTAAGAGCTCTCTATTTGGTTGGGAGTATAATAAAGTGGGTGATCTCTGACTGAGTCTCATTATCATGGGGACGTTTTCGAGAGATCTTTGTCTCAGGGTGCCAGAATATTTTTCATCGCTCTAAAAAAGGATGCGTGTATCAGGGACGCCGAAGTGTGACAGTCTCAGATTAAGCTTGTTTTAATGACACACTTACTCTCAGTTAAGACTGTCAGACAGAGGCTTTACTGAGCAGGCATACACAATACACGCTAAAGATAAAACAGACAGGATGCTAGGTAGATTAAAACTGATTTCTGTTCAGGCTTCGGTCATTTACATGAAGTGGACTGTCCCTGTCGGGTCAAATGTTTTTCTTGCATTTGGGATTTTGGTGCAAGCCTTTTCTGTCAGATCATTGTCACAATCTTACTGTAGGGGAAGGAAATTTAAAGGCATTGTGGGATAGGTCTCCAACAGTGAATCCTGTGTCATTGTGTGACCTGACAGAAGCCCCATTTTCTGTTTTCGGGATGATTAAGCTGGGGTTTTGTATTGAGGTTGGGTGTTTGTATTTCATTTGACTAGCCACACAGTTGGTGACATCAAAAAAAACGGTTTTTATCTGGTAAAAAATATCAAGACGTTATGTTGAGGATAAACTGTTGCGTCAGATTGTAGTTTGTGTAGCGACAAACTACATCAGTTGAATGTGGAAACGTGAATGACATCTGCATTATAACTGTATCTATCCACACATCACACAGTCCTATCCAGATGGATTGGCTGTGTAGATCTGCACTGAGCTGCTGGTGAGAGACTGCAGTTATTTCAGTCTCGTTGCAGTCTCTCTCTCTCTCTCTCTCTCTCTCTCTCTCTCTCTCTCTCTCTCTCTCTCTCTCTCTCTCTCTCTCTCTCTCTCTCTCTCCCTCTCCTCCCTCCTTATCGTCTTTGATTGAGCATCATTCTCACATGCTACTCTTTCACACTCTCTCCATCTCTATTTGCTTCTTACTTACAGGCACAGTGGTCATGCTTCATTCTCTCTCTCTTTCTTTCTCTCTCTCTCCCTCTCTCTCTCTCTCTCTCCTTCGCTTGTCTGCTTTCGTTTACATATTTCTTCATCAAACTGACTGTTTTTAGTGCAAGTCAAACCGCATTCGCCTGTTTTGGGTGAGGGGACATTTGGATGCGGGACACAGCGTGTTTTTGCGGTGATCTCACCTCACGGCTCACTACCTCGCGGAGGGGTATTGGAAAGGGGGTCCTGCTCCATCCTGGAGTTTCAAGGATCTATCGATTATCCTGTTTGCTGCCTGCCGAGTGTTTTGCCGGAGCCCTGGAGTCTGTTAGCTGTGCATAGCTGTGCATCCCCTGCGGTGCACGCTGACTGCTTTTATAGTTTTGGAGGTCGAAGAAATCCCCTCTCTGCCCATCCTGAGGACGAACACAGCAGAGGGTCAGCGGAGGACAGAAAGGATAAAAAAGAAGAGTGAAGAGCGAGGTAGCATCACTATTATTATTATTATTATTTGCTTGAAGATCAGCTAACTCTTGAGAGAGAGTTTTAAAGCAAGACCTCTGGTTCATTGAAGGTGACTCTTTCACTTTTGAGATCTGATCAAGATCCCTTGGAACTTCCGGGATAAGCGGTGTAATTATAATCCTGATTTTCAAAGCCAGTTGTTTCACAGCCCAGAACCATGCAGGTGTCATTCGCATGTACGGATCACGGACTAAAGGCCCCGCGCCCCAGCGAGCCGAACAAGCAGAACACATCGAGTCCGAACACGGCCAGTGCGGCACGGGCACGTTTTCGCACAGTGGCGCTGATCGCCCGCAGTCTGGGCACTTTCACGCACAGACACCACATTTCCCTGAAAGAGTCCACCGGAAAACTCACAGGAATGAAGTACAGGTATGAACAACTTCAAGGATCACAGGACAACTTAGCATCGCCAAAATGTGTTATTACATGTTTATTTACAATAATGTGTTTCACAATGCACATTTAATAAATGTTGCAGCACCAGTGTCTTAATTTCATAAACTTCAGTAATACTTTTCATAACAATCTCTGAATTATGTATTCGGTTTTCATTTCCCTGGAGATGCAAAAAAGCTTTGTTGGCTACTGCAAGTTTTTCTGTTGACTAGTTGGTCTTAAAGCTGTGTGTAATTAGTTTCAGGTTGACCTGATATATTTACATAATGTGCATTCTTGCATTCACAGACAGCAGAACAGGGTTTTTTTTTCAAGTTTGAGCAGCTACACGGCGGCTTGTTTTCGGTACACTAATTAAAGCATCATGTTTAAAAATATCAAAACTAAAGATAGATACAAAAAATCTTGACGCATTGTTATCTGCAACCCAGTTTTGTAACTAACGCTGCATTTACACTGCCTGTTTACAATTTTTCCCTTCAAGTGGCACAGATTGGATATGACCCATGGATGTGTAAGCAATAAAAAAGCGCATAGATTCTGATATTCTCCGATTGGTTTCAGGTCTCATTCATATGCAGTGTTGGGGTAAGTTAGTTTTAAAAGTAATGCATTACAATATTAAGGTATTCCCCAAAAAAGTAACTAATTGTGTTACTTAGTTACTTTTCAAGGAAAGTAATGCTTAGGTTACTTTTAAGTTACTTTTGCGTTACTTTTTTTAGTTGGCTGAGGTTTGATCTTTTTTAGGCCTTGCAGGTGTTTTTTATGACTGAGAAGTTCTTGCGAAGTTTCCATCGCAAAAATGTCAAGCTCCGGCCTGCCATCTCCGTTTCTGACTCAAACTGTACCTGCTCAGGCGCGCACGCATACAGTGCATAATTTTACGTGACTAAGTTTTAGTTTAATTTATTACATATAGGGGTGGTTTCCTGGACAGGGATTATCTTAAAGGATAATTCCGGTATTTAACACTTTGAGTCTCATTTCTGGTTTGTTTTGGATTAACTACAGTGATGGACACAGACATTTTGACAATGGGTCGTGTCTTGACTTTTTGACTCATTTAGAAGCGTCTCTTGACTGCTTCAGAATGGAAGTCAATGACCATGCACAAACATGTCATTAAAACAACACGTAACGTTCATTTTCAAAACTGTACTACTCACCGAGTGGTTCGTGGTGTTCGTTGATGATTAAAAACAAATATATTGGCGCAATGTATGATTTTAATCAGTGTTATTTGCTATAGTGGAACTATTTTTTCAGATACCTCACAACCGCGTATATACTTCCGCTCTATATTTGAGTCTGAAGCGTTAGCACACTCCCGACCACTTGATGGCGACAACCACTTTGCCATACAAGTACGCTCGGTGTCTAGCGTATAGACAGTCACAATCGAGGTCAACTTCAAACCTAAAGCTGGTCACTGAGCCATCAAATATGGGAAAAATTTCTTCTGAGAGAAACCGAGCGAAAAAACTACAACCACATGTAGACAGACCCTTTTCTGTTTCCCGGTGGCGGAGTGATATATCAGCGAGCAATGAGTCTTCCAAGAGAAGTCAATGGAATTTTTTTTGAAAATGAACGTTAAGTGTTGTTTTAATGACATGTTTGTGCATGGTCATTGACTTCCATTCTAAAGCAGTCAAGAGATGCTTCTAAACGAGTCAAAAAGTGTACATGTACATAAATGTACATTTTAGCGGTTACCTGTGTTGTTGTCAGATAACAAAGTAAAATAAATGGAGCAGCAGGCCAAATTGGTTGTGAGGCCAACAGGGTTTCTTTCTGTCTGGCTGGTGCATACGGGGTTGCAGACTGCACGCACGTCAGTTCCATTTAAATTCAGGTAAAAAAAAATTGCCACTGGGTTGGGTCGGACTCGGGTTTAATTGTCTAGGGTTTGTCTCATGTCGGGTCTTTCTTTAAAACAAAAATATTTATGCACGTCGGGTTTGGGTAAAAAGTGATTTGTGTCATTTTGGGTCATTATTTTGGACCCGAGAAGACCTTGTTTTGCCAAGTGTTTTGTGTAAATGCAGATATCAGATACAAATTGCTTTTAAAAGATGATGTAAACAGGTTGTCAGATATAGTCAACAAATCAGATTTGGGCATTAAGATCTGGAGTGAAAATCCACCCTAAGACCTAACATAAGAAAAATGATCCAAGTGGTTGGTGGAGTGATGAATGAAGTGATAGGCTAAAAAAATGATAAACTAAAAAGTGAATTGCAACTGGTTTAACGGCAGTTGGTAAAAAATTCATGACACTTTGAAGTGACAATTGTTACAGATATTTGTGTGTGAAATAGTGAATTAAGATGATTGTAGCAGAGCACAGAGAACATTCAGCATGTGTGAGAATGTGTGGAGGAGGTGGGAACTAATGGTTTTTGTGCTGGAAATAATTAATTGCATCTGAGACACAAGTATATCGCAAGCATGCAACAGTTTAAACATATCTGCCAGTTTCCATAACGACAGAGGACTAGTTTCCCAGTATGTTACTCTAATTAGACACATTAGCTGTCGGACAGGGGTCATAATTGGGCAGCAGGGTGAACGTGAAAGCCAAACAGCTGGCTACCAGCTTTACGCACTCCTGTTATTACACTTTTGTAGACTTTTCATGAATTTATTATATTATTAAAAGGGCGGTGTTAGGAGAAAACTAAATTTGATCTTTTGTATTAACAGAGTTCAGTACTTGTGTCTAGTTCAAATATATCTTTTATTAAGATATTAACACTTATAGCAACAGTGTTGGGGAGGCTACTCTAAAACTGTACAGTAGTTTGATAAGATACAGTAAAAGTAGTTAAACTACAACCAAGCTACCGATCTGAAAAGTGGTAAGATACAACCCAAGTTACTATTAAAAAGTAGCTAGCTACATTAAAACTATTTCGCATTATTACAATGACGTTATATTACAAATAACAAAATAATTGTGACCCTGGACCACAAAACCAATCATAAGCCGCAAGGGTATATTTGTAGCAATAGCCAAAAATACATTGTATGGGTCAAAATTGTAATTTTTTTATGTAAAGATCATGTTTAATGAATATATTTTGTAAATTTCTTACTGTAAATATATTTTAAAAATGTATTTATCATAAGTAATTAGGGATCGACCGATATGTATTTTTTTTTTGTGCCGATGCCGATACCGATTTTTGTTTCATCAGCCTTAGACGATGACCGATACAGGCTGCCGATTTTCTTGAGCCGATATTTGGAGCCGATACTGCTTTTGCTCACTCAATTTACATCATAAAAATGACACAATGATGGCAAATATTACAAGTCTCGATTTAAAAAAGTAACATTTATTGGACTTAAAAAACAAACTATATTTAAAAAATAGTAAAAACAGGTGAGGGTGCTATGAAACCATGAACTGCGCTCTCCACAATGACGAAGAACTCGTCAGCAAAGGATATTGATTTCTAGCACTTTACTACTACAAATATATATAGAGATCAGAAATAAAAACCCGCTTTGTGCAGCTATGATCAGCTGTTAGGTCGAGCTTGCGATGTTGTCATGGAAAGGTTGATTATTTTTAGTCACATGACCTGCAATCGCTTGCGTCTTCCAGCACTCTGCCTGTAAATAATGCCGAAAAAAATCGGCGAACACAGCAGCCACATATCGGCCGATGCCGATACACATAAAACTCGCAAAAATTGGCCCGATATATCGGCCAGCCGATATATCGGTCTATCACTATTAGTAATATGTGTTGCAAAGGACTTCATTTGGATAACTATAAAGATTTTTTCTCACATTCCAGATTTTTAAATAGCTGTACCTCGACCAAATATTGTCCTATCCTAACAAAACAAAGCTTTCAGGGGATATATATGCATCTTAATTAAAAGAAGTGGTGTAGTGGACAGTGCTCCGACATATGATGCAGACGCAATTCCGGCGACCTGAGTTCAATTCCCGGCTCGAGGTCCTTTGCCGATCCCATGCCCCTCCCTCCAGCCTGTACTTTCCTGTCATCTCTCAGTTACTGTCTATCAAATAAAAGCAAAATGGCCCAAAAAATAACTTCCCAGTGCTTCTATCAACTTAGAAAATGTGACAAAGATCAACCCAGTAACTTAGTTTTGGTAAACCATTCACTACAAGCACGTAAAAAATAGGTAATTGAAATTTGGCTGTCCTTGTGATGTCAGAAGGGGATAATACCACCCCTTAATCGGCACTATCCAACCATAGCACTGCCATTAAGTGAAGAGATTAGCTCATTTGCATTTTAAAGAACACCCCCCCCCCAAAAAAAACAGCAAATATTTGCTCACATCTATAAAGTGGATATTTTAATATTCTATAATAAATTATCTATGGGTATTTTGAACTAGAATTCACATATGTACTCTGGGGACACCAAAGATTTAATTTACATTTTTAAAAAGTCTTGTGAAATGTCCCCTTTAAATGACTTAAAAACACTTTAATTTCAGCTCTTTATAATAGTACTAATGAATCGTTATTAGTAATTGTTATCAACAAACTAAGATATACAATTAAATCATTGCCTTTGTGGTTTGATAAATGCATTAAGTTATATCTGGATATCTTTTCCTGTTAGACTTTCAGATGTCTTGCCAAAACAGTGGCACAAACACAAGGTTAGTGTTCTTATAGGTTCATTACAAAACTATGGCAGGAAAGATCGGATTCTGGCAGACTGCCTTATTCAAAGGGTGCACTCACACAATCTAAACCACACAGTGCCCGGGCACATTTGACCCTGTAAGCCTGGTTTGTGTAAGCGCTCCGTACTGTGCCTGGGCACGGTTTGGTGATCACTCCCTGGCCTGGTTGCAGAGGTGAGTTTTTGGCAAGCTCTTTAAAGGAATAGTTCCCCAGAAAATAAAAGCTCTGTCATCACTCTAATGTTGTTACAAACCTGTAGAAATTTCTTTGTTTTGATGAAAACGGAGGAAGATCTTTTGAAGAATGTGTGTAACCAAACTGATCATGAGCCCCATTCACTTCCATAGTAGGAAAAACAATACTATGGAGGTGAATAGGGCTCATGATTGGTTTGATTTCAAACATTCCTCAAAAGATCTTCCTTTGGGGTCATCAGATTAAAGAAATGTATACAGATTTGTAAACATGAGAGTGAGTAGATGATGACAGAATTTTTATTTTTGGGTGAACTATGGCTTTAAATTCGATTCAGATTTGATTGGCTGCAGTGTTTTTGGCATTGACTATAAGGTAAAAACTGTTTTAAATTGATCCCATCTTTATCTTTAACACAATTTTCTCTTCTATTTAGACCGGGTGTTACAACTGTATAGTTATTATCCTTCTAGAAAGATGTTGGAAAGTAATGTTAAAATAACCCAGTATTTTGGGTTCAAACAACCCAGCATGGGTTACCTTTAAGATAGGACCTCTATCACAATAACTAGCAGCATTCAATAGAAACATCTAAAGGCAAGAGCAGAGGAGACAAAATTAATTTCCTCAATTTGTTAAGATCAAAAATCATGTCACGTAATAAAGCTGTCATTGCAAACAGACGTCAAGGAGAAGACAAACTGCTCACAGGGCCAAACATTGTTTTAGAGAATTCTTATACGGTTGTTTTCACAGGACAAAGTAGCCGTGAATAATGCCTCTCTGGATATCTGGATATGTCGGATGTCCTGGAGAACAAATAACTGTCTGTGCGCTTTTATCATCTGTCACTCATTGAGATTTAATCCCTATAAATAATAATCGCTCTGACAGCGAAATTCCTCGAGTCATTTTGTAAACATAAATTTTTTGCTAGGCCATTTTTTATATTTATGTCCTAATAAAGCACCAGCCAGTGCGTATGGGGTGGGGGTACTTTGAATATTTGTATAAAACCATGGGTTTTACAACACAAACACGATGGTTTATATAACATAGACACTTTCTGGTCCTCATAAACTGAATGGCCTAAAACATATAAATTGTGTTTTTAATAAAAAAGCCAAATTTACTGCACAGGTTAGGTTTATAGGTAAGATTAGGGAATAGGAAATTTTATTAGCTCAGTATAAAAACTATCACGTCTACATTCTAAAAAATGTTGGGTTGTTTCAACCCATAGTATGGATGACATTTTGAATTTAAAGGGCACCTACTATGCAAATTTTTAGAAGATGTAATATAAGTCTCATATATATCTGTGATGTTTCAGCTTAAAATACCCCACAGATCATTTATTATAGCATGTCCAAAATGCCCCCACTTGGGTGGGAGCAAAATCACGCTATTTTCGTGTCTGTACCTTTAAATGCAAATGAGCTACAGCCCCTCACTCCCTCACCAACAGAAAGTTAAAATAAAATTGATATATGGTGGACAGCATACAACTCCTTGAGGGTGGAAACTTTACAATTCAGGATTGTCATTCAGTGGCCATGGGTGGAGCTTTATCAGTGTGATGTCACATTAACAAGAGAATCAAAACTGCATGTATAATGAGACTGCTTTAGTTTAATGAGGATCAAAACAGGGGATGATTTTTTTTATTCTAGGGTTGTTGTGTTCACACACTGCCAAGACACATTTATGTCGAAACACCTTGTAAAATTGGATTTTACATAATAGCTGCCCTTTAATTTAAACCTAATGGTTGAGATTGTACTTATGTTAACCATCCATGGGTTAAAACAATCAATTTTTTATAAAGTGTATTCAAACCACATATGCCGGCATGCATGTAGGTTTTTAAGAATGTATGTAAGTGATCACAATTAATAAAATAAGCATAATTGAGTAAACACTTGACATGGATGGCCATTGTCAGGGTCACCGCTAATCCCCGCTAATTCCCTTGAATTTGGGAATTTCGCACCTTGCTTCTGCCTTGTGTAACCGCCTGATTTTATCTGTGTGCAGAGCAGAAATGTTTTTCTTTATTCTTGCTCTCTCTCTATATATATATATATATTCTGTCTCACTCTTTCACAGACTTTATAGATTGTGAAGAAGCTTACGGTGCATTTAAAAACCTTTGATGTTGACAGATTTGTAAAATTCCATAACTCAGTGTGTCTCGAGGATTAGGAGAAGTGTGGTGTGGGTTTGGGGGTGGTGGGTGTAATGTCTGTATCTTAAAAGTGATGTTTTTCATTTCTACAGTACAAAATATAACTACTAATAGTACCATACATCATAATGTTGCCTTTACCAATGTCATGAATGTGGGCTGCGTATCTTCTTGGCTGACCAATGGTTAAATGTTGAACAATATGGGCTTAATGATGCTATTAAAAAATAACAGGAATTTACCAGAACAGGAATTTAATAGATTCTGTTGAAAGATTATAAATACAGACATCTTTGGGGTGCACTGATGAATCATGCAAACCATTTAGAAAAGTAAATGCAGTCATTTTAAATTTAATGTTGACTATAAATGAAATTCCTGGAATTGGGAATATAAATGTCAGTGTAATTTTTGCATAGTTTTGCATAGAGTTCACACCCCTAGAGCAAACCGTTTCACTGTGTCACGGTTCACTGGCCGGTGCTGCAGTCCAGATGGGTCGTCGTGCTGTGTGTGCGTGTATTTGTGTGCGCGCAGGCTCACATGTGTGTGTGCATTTGTCCTTGGCATTGTATTTGTGGCTTGCCTTCTGGCTATTCGGACCTTGACCTATTAGAAATCAATCTGTATGTTTTATTATATGTGTTAGTTTCTTTGCCTTGTAAGCATTTTTCTTCATGGTCTGTTCTGATATGTGGGTCTTTTGAAACACATGCATGTAGACATCACAGACACATTAAAGAGCACAGTAACATCTTTTCCCAGGTTTGCTGGGAGAGATATTTTGGTAATGTTGGTTAATTATCATGTATTCTGAGGCATGAGATCACATACGCTGTGATCATATTGTGTTATGGTGTGATTTTTTTTTTAAACATTAACTGAATTAAATATTTTAATTCCTTCTTATCTCTATCAGTTCCAAACACATATATATACACACATATATACACTCACCTAAAGGATTATTAGGAACACCATACTAATACTGTGTTTGACCCACCTTCGCTCTCAGAACTGCCTTAATTCTACGTGGCATTGATTCAACAAGGTGCTGAAAGCATTCTTTAGAAATGTTGACCCATATTGATAGGATAGCATCTTGCAGTTGATGGAGATTTGTGGGATGCATATACAGGGCACGAAGCTCCCGTTCCACCACATCCCAAAGATGCTCTATTGGGTTGAGATCTGGTGACTGTGGGGGCCATTTTAGTACAGTGACCTCATTGTCATGTTCAAGAAACCAATTTGAAAAAATGATTCAAGGTTTGTGACATGGTGCATTATCCTACTAGAAGTAGTCATCAGAGGATGGGTACATGGTGGTCATAAAGGGATGGACATGGTCAGAAACAATGCTCAGGTAGGCCGTGGCATTTAAACGATGCCCAATTGGCACTAAGGGGCCTAACCTGTGCCAAGAAAACATCCCCCACACCATAACACCACCATGTCCACACTACAAAGAGTAAAAAAAACAGACACAATGTTGAACTTAACGAGATAATGAAGTGATGACTGAGTGATTAATGATAAACAGCTGCTGTTAACAAACACAATCACTGAAAGAAAGAGGAAAATAATTAAAGAGAAAAGAAAATGAGCAAAAACACAACTTACAGACTTCATGAGACTCAGACTAAGATGAACACGTTACATTTCCTAAGATCTCAAAAGAGGAGAATCAAACAACTCCACAAACACAATTGCCATCTTTACTTATTACAAACCAAATGAATTCATTTAATGTACATTTTTTTTGTTAAAAATAATAGTTACCATTCTGGTGATCAGTATTTGCTTTAATTGTATTCTTGATCCTTGGGTTGGTTCTTTGGTGTTACAGTTTGCCTGCTTTGTCAATGTGATTTATAAGAATTGGATATGGCAAATTGGATATGGCAAACACTGGCTAACAACCATGATGATGTTAGTGTCATGAGTTTGTCTTAATTTGCTGGCTTAATCCAGAAGCTCATAAGTAATTAGATGGGTGGGATTTTGGTGGCAATTCATTAAAGTAGTCTTATAATGTGAAAGTTAGATTCTCAGTGTTAAGGTAGCCAGAGGGATATGAATAAATGAAAAAAAAACAAGCAAAATACACGCACAGACATCAAGAATCAGTGTATGAATCTCAACAATGGTGACAATGAAATGAAAAGCTTCATCCTTCAATGTATTAGATAGCATAGTACAAAACTCATTCATGACTCCCAGCATGCATTGCAGCATGAATAAATTATGCAGATGAACTGTTTTCCCATTTTCTACTGTCACCATAGTTGAAAATTTACGCTGATTCTTGATGTCTGTGTGTGTGAGTCGAGCTCTAGTTTCAAGTTCAAAACTCCATGTATACAATTCTATCAAGATATCAGATTACTGTAATACTACTTATTCTTATGATGCAGTATCACAAGGCTGAAAACACAAACTACTGATCAACAATCACAGTTTCATCACAATCAAACATCCATCATCACAAGAGTCTACTTTCTCTTGGTTTTCTTTGCAAAAACAAAAAATGTTAAAAACTAATCTTAAAAGCCAAGAGCCCAACTAATGAAAACACTGATCACCATAATGGTGTCTAATGGTGAAAAATGCCATCATCAAAAACCCCTGTTTGTTCTCAGAAAGAACTTTCGTAAATGTATAACAGAAATAAAGTCAAAGTAGTTCATAAGTGAAAATGATAATGATGTTTGTGGAAATGTTTAATTCTCCTCTGGTGATATATGGAGAGGTTTAATGTGTTCTGTTATTTTCAGTTGATGTTCATCTAAGTCTTTGTGTCTGTAAGTGTTTCTGCTCCTCTCTTCTCTTTTTTTTTGTTTGTTTATCTTTTCTTCAGTTATTCTGTTTATTAGCAGCAGGTGTCCATCATTAATGTCTCAGTTTCTGAACTCATTGACTTGATTTCAGGTGGATCATTAGGAAACTAATGTAGGGAATAGTGAATGAGGGTGTAGGGTGTGATTTCATACACAGTATCTGAGTGTGGACTCTCAGACTGTTTTTTCAGTTTTTTTACGGAATATAGAATTTACCAGTATATTTCTGTTTTTGTTAAAATACAGAAATGCGCATGTTTGCTAATGCTGAGATGAGGTGATAGTGGACAGATGCCTTTTATTTGTGTCCCAAGTTCCCAAAAACTTAATATAAGGACTACAAAACACTAAATTGAAATGCATTATGACATGGCCTCACCCATTTTTTGGCATTTATGTGAGACAGCAGGTGCGCCACACGTCTTACACAGACCTTTCATGTATGTATATTTCATGAAAACAATGCATTATACTAGCTTACAATTAAAAACTGTAGAAATAAAGAAGAGATAATGTAGTGATATGTTCTCAGGAATTTGTGATTGACTTAATTGTGGGGCGCGAGGTTGCTGGTAGTGGGGTGCAGCGTGCTGGAGAGAGAGATTGTTCATGTGTGTTAGTAAAATAAAACCAGAAATGTTAAACAACTTGTCTACTCTGTATCATGACAGAATGTTAGATCATTTTATTTAAAGACCTTTTAAAAAAATGCAAAGTTTTGTTGATTTTGCGCTGTGTTCCCCTATCATGAAATCGTGAAAAAACTGGAGGGACTGTTAAAAGAATAGGCTACTGTCCCAATGATAGCTTTTGTAGGAGTTAGGGTTAGTAGAATAAGTTGACATGAAGTTGTACAATAAAGTGTTAGCAGATATAAAGCAGAGGCAGAGTGAAATGGTGACTGCCATGAAAGGGGACCCGCAGTGTATGTAGATAAAATGGCCCATTTTAAGGTAATAAAAACAATGCAGTTTATTCTGTAAGGTCTTTATACACCACTGATAATATATAGTTATGTATATTATATTGCATTTCTGTCAAGAGATGCTTACACAATTCACCTTTAAACCATGGTTACCACAAATAAATTTTTGGAAATTAATACATTAAAATGCATGATTACAGCACGTCTACAATAATAAAACCATGGTACATTTTCAAAAGGGCTCTTGTAGGAATAAACCAAATTTAAAGAGAGAAATTAACATCTTGTGGTGCTTAAAATCTTTTTGCACTCAGTTATTGATCTGTTATCCTAGTAATTTGTTAGCTCATTTGTTGATGTTCATTACCAGAGGCTTAATATTTTTTTTAAAGCTACACACACACACACACACACACACGCACACACACACACACAAACATTTATCACACTCTGCAGTAGTGCACTGACTCATCTAAACTTCTTGTTATGTTTTAAGGAGACTGTAGCACACATTTAATCATGAACACAGTGAAATACTGAAAGCATGTGAATGTTTTTTTTTCTGTCAGGTCTTATAAATTTTAAATACTATTTAGATTGTTTTTAAACTATAGTGTTATAGAGACTAGCATGGTATCAATATGGCATCACCCTGGTAACCCATAGCCATTATTAATCCGCTCAAAAAATCTCAGCCAACCATTCCATGCATTGTAAACAATAATGGCGGCGCTTTGAATACACACGTAATCCTATTTTTTTCTCATCTACTTTGTACTTCGTGATCAACAAACAAACAAAAACTAAATAATAAGTTGATGGCAATGATAAACCTGTGGTGGTTTTTTGTGGGGAGGAAGAAACATAAGCCATCAAAATCTAATAATTTATGTGAGTGTGACTCTGGCGAAGGTAAAATGCCAGCTGTTGCTAGCATAAACTTCTGTCATGCTAACACATTGACCCCAGGGAATCTTATGAAAAACTTTCCATTATTTTATGCGAAGTCAATGAAAATCGAGCAGCACCAAAACATTTTACAGCTGATTGCTGTCAAAAAAGTTCAGTGACGACGTCCCAAGGATGACAGCAGCAATGCCAGTGTTCTTAATATGACAAATTAAGTGTTTTGATTAATGCTAATAATGTTTATTTTTTATACCACTAGTCAACTAAATGACTATAACATGGCAAAGATGAATGCACATTTATATAGTGATTCAATAGATTTATAGCATTTTGAAAAAAAAACCTGTCATGTATTTATTGCATTTTGTGGAAAAAAATTATCAGTTTTTATAATAAATCTAAAAAATTATAGATTTGAATTTTGTATGTTTTTATAACCTAAAGATATGGGGCTCTATTTTAACGATCTGAAACGCAAGTGCGAAGCGCAACGCGCAAGTGAGTTTGTGGGCGGATCTTGGGCGCTGTTGCTATTTTCCCGGCGTGAGAAATAACTCTTGCGCCGGGCGCAAATCAATAAGGGGTTGGTCTGAAGTAGGTTCATTATTCATAGGTGTGGTTTGGGCGTAACGTCAAATAAACCAATCAGAACACTAGCCAACATTCCCTTTAAACGCAAGGGCGCAAGTTCCATGGCGGGTTGCTATTATTATGACGGATTTACCAGGCGCACGCCAGGAGCGGTTCACAGCCGAGGAGACCGACGTCCTTGTACGGGGGAATCCCATGCTTGCCAGCATAAATCGGGCACGCCGTGTAACGGGAGGTGGATCTGCCTCAGTACTTGACGCCAGCAGAGGACATCGCTGCGTCCACCCTCACCGCTGAAAGGGTTTGGGGGCTTTGAAATCGGACCCAAGAAACGCAAGCAAGGTCCAACCCCAAAGTACTCCTACAAATCAAGTTCATATACATTAAGGTTTCTTATGAAAACATTTTAACTATTATTTACATAAAATAAACGTAATACAGCCACACAACAAAGTTATGGAAATATTTTAATCGTTATTTGCATGAGAATAAATAAAAACTATCACCACAATGCTCACCACTATGATTCCCCTTATCTCGTGTATTAATATTTTTAAGTGTAACAATTTATGATTTGCAAAAATAACTGTTGCATCTGTGTAGATTAGATAAGCAAAGTGTATGCGCGTTGTGCACGCTATACATTATGGTCAAGCATGCGCCCTTAAAATAGCATAATGAACCACGCGCAACGCGCCACTGACTTTAGACTAATTTTTTTGGTTAGTAGCGCAATTGTTTTTTGAAACTGCAAAATAGCATAAGAGATGGTTTGCGCCGCAACACGCCTCCTTTTTGCGCTGAACCGCCCAGGGAGCGTAAGTTCATTCCCTAGTTTGCTGACGTGCATCTGTGGAGGGAAAAACCCCGCTGTGCGCCGGCGCAAAATACGAATGATACATGCGTCACTGACAAAGTCAAATGCGCTGGGTGCAAGATAGAGCCCATGATGTGAAAGTTTGTAACAGAAAATAGTGGTTTTCATCTTGTCACTTTCTTAGTATAGAAAACACATTTTACCTAAATTAGTCAAAATGGATTTATTGGGTTTTGCACCCAAACTCTTCAAATATTCTCCTGCCTTTGTTCCAGTCTTTGTCCCTTATCGTTAATGTTTATTGTGCATACTCCATGCCTGTTTATTACTATTTGTTATTAAAGTTTATCATTTTGATATATATCTTCATCCTCCTCATCACACATTATGTAACAGTCATATTAAAAGTTTATATTTAATTTTGTGTAATATTAAAGTTATAACAGTCAAACCAGAAAAATGCTCCTACTGTGTGCACATTCCCTTTCATGTCAACACACATCTGTTCCTCTTATACACCTTCCTCACAACAATGTCAGTGAAATAATACATACAGTTTTCATTAGCTTCCAGTGGGATATCTCCGGCTTTCTGACTCAGCTCTCTATGATAGAGAAGGATCAGTTGACTCCCAACAGCGTGACTGTCTGTTCCCCGGAAAATAAACCCCCACACCCCATCACACAGAACGCAGGGAGTTTTAAATTATATATCTCTGCAGCTGAGAATCTGCTGTGTATGTAATGTCACACAATCTAATAACAGCTCGGACAGAAACACAAAGTACCGGATGACTTTTGCCAACATCCGCTTTTGCAAAAGCTTTATCAGTATGAAAGATGAAGACGTCTTTTTTAAAGACAACAGATTTGTCTTATTTGGAAGGGCAACACTGTTAGGAGCCTGACCAGACCTGCAGGGATCAAACCAAGTGATAAAGTGGATCATTATGTATGTGTGTGAACTACTGTAGCTTTTAATTGAGTTTGGTGCTTCAGTTCTGCACAGAGGTTGAAGCGAGGCAGTTTTCTTTGGATGGGGATGCAAATTGTGCATGCAGATTTAGTATTCTCGACGTAAGCTCTGAATAATAAGGGGGGTGCTGGGTGTCCGGAAGCCAAAATCAATGCTCTTGGTATGCCTCCAAATCAAATACATACTAACTAGCTTCCTGAAAGTCAATGCTGCACAGCTTTACAAACGCATGGACATGTTAAAGTACTGTGTCTGCTTCTTTATAAAATTGGTACAGTGACAAAATAGCTGTCATTGGGCAAAAGTACCCCTTTGTAGTTCTTCAGAAATACATCCTGGTAACAATATGGTATAGAAATCTGTACCCTTAATAGTACGGGTGCTGTCCCGGTGACAGCCTGCCACCACATTTAGATATTTTTCTGACAGTGTACCGCAAAATACAGAAAATCCATGTGTATAAGTTTGGGTATTTGCTTAAGTCAAAATGCTCTACCCTTAAGTCTATGATGTACAGATGGGACGTTGAAAACCATTGATTTTATCTGTTAGAAAACACATCAACTGGATATGAGTCTGATGCTCTATACGTCTGGTTTAGGTTTTAAATTTGGTTTTGGGTACCAGTATATTGTGTTCTTTTCCTCTTACACTATTTGTATTCTCTTTGCAAACCCTTTCTGACTATCTCAGACTGAATCTTATTCAATTTAAATTGGAGGTGCCGCAGTGTGATGCACTAGATCTCTTCTGATTTCTTTCAGCACACACATGCACATGTATTTTGCTGAGATCAGGATAATCTCAACAGCTCCAGATTTACCTCCTCAGTAAATGGCCTCAATTTTCAGAGCTCATGTTTTAAGGATCTTGTCTTCACAGAGATTAATGTTCTAGCAATAATACTTTATGCACCATACTTCTTCCTCATGATCATAAAAACTAAGACAATTAAATGGGCAATTAAAGACTAGTAATGGTGAACATATAGCAAGGGTGTCCGGTCCTTAACCTGGAGAGCCATGATCCTCTTGAATCTAAAGGCAACTGAATTAGCTTAACAGTCCCTGTGTCTGAAGGTCCTTTGAGGAACCAAAAAAAGATCATTCTATGGGATCACTGTAAAGAACCTTTTAAGTACCTTTATTTTTAAGAGTGAAAACAACAGTATGCTATAATCATAGTGTCCAATTACTAGGGATGCACCGAATCCAGGATTCGGCCGAATACTGGGCTTTTTGACGGGGTTCGGATTCGGCCGAATCCTAGATTTTTTTCCCACCGAACCGAACCCTAGGCTTGCGCTACGCTGGTCGACGTAACGCGGCCGTTGATTACACACATCGGGTGCTGACGTGGAGATGAGCTTTTTCTTTCGGTGAGCCTTAGGGGCTGGACACACCAAAACTTTTAAACACAGCTGAAAACGCCTTGAGGACGCCAAATTCCAGCTGTTTTTCAGCCGAGCGCTTGGTTGCTGTGGTAATCTCCCGCCCCTCCTCCACTGTAATTGGACGGCCGTGTGAAACCTGACATTATTGACGAGCGGAGCTTCTCACTCAAAGTTAAATATAGTTTTCAGCGCGGAGCTGCTTGTTTATTGTCAAAACGAGCATGTCGTAGCATCGCTTTCATTATGCATAGGCTTATGGTAATTGTCAAAATAGTTTTTCCAACTTGTCATCCTGGCATAATGTACAGTTAAAATTAAATAAAATGAAAAATACACTGCTGTGGACGTTGTTTACTTCATTAATGTGTTTTACTGTGTTAATGGAATAAGGATGCGAGTACAGGGGTGTGATTCTTCCGGATAAATCCGGAATTCCGGCTTTTCCGACCTGAAAATGAGGCTTTCGTGAATCATGCAAATCCAATTTTTTTGTGTGTATGTGTGGGGGGGGGGGGGGTTGCAAGGCACCGTTATAAATGACCTCATATCACTCCGCAAGTAGTTTATTTATTTGTCACGATCGAAAGCAGAGCTCACCAAAAAGCTTGCAGTCGGATCACCGGCGTGTGGTGTTGGCTGCGAATTAAAAAAAAATCATGCGTTCGCCTACAAATAGAATGAGAGAAACACATCTTTCACTCTCAACCAAACTAACAAACTAGCCAATCAGAGGTAGAATGGGGAGGGGTCTTTGATGTGTGGCTGAGATCCAGCTGCAGATGATGCCGCGCGGCTGCGGAAAAGTCACAACAAGTTGTCAGCAGGATGAAGATTAAGTAAATGAAGCCTAGCCTAGGTAAGACGACCTTATATATAAAGGACTTAAATCAGTGGCGCTGGGCTTGGATAGAAGGAATAGGCAGAGACAAACAGCAAAATTAAGAGAACCTGCCAGGTGTTTGCTGCTTTGACAAAACTGTCCGTTTCAAATCAAGCTATGCCAGTAATGTAAATATCAGATTTCTCGTCGAGGTGAAATGCTGTCTCGCAATATCAATATAAAGTTGCGTTTGTGTCAAAACGTTTGCTTGCATTATTATTCTGTAATCACTTACGTTAACGCACGCATATACACGAATCAGATCCAACGTCATCCTGACGAACACACGCCTGTATTTGCTCCTCTTAATGGTTTGTGAATCTTGCGATTACAGAATAATATAATGACAAACAAACACATTCATGGATCTGGTTTGCCCGTGTGCGTGCGTGTGTGTGTGTGTGTGAAACGCGTAGCTCAACTGTGCCAAAAGAACTATGCAAAAGACAAATGCACTTGACTGCCTTTCCAGAAAGTCACAACATTTGAATAACTTTAGTGTTACAGTATCCACTTTAAATTCAGCGTGTTGTAATCAATAATTAATCTGTATTAAATGCCCCCACTAATTATTCTATAAACATTAAACATGTTTTGACCAATGACAAATCTCATTTATCAAGTTGTGTATGTGGCTTGTGTGCCTTATTATTATTACCATATGCAACCAAAGATTTTACTAAAAGGGCACACATTTATTTACAAAAACATAAAAATCCTCATAGATCTAGTTACTTATTTTTACTCTTAAAATGCACCACACTGATATATTTACCTTTAAATGCACAAAGTGACTGATTTTGTTCAGTCTGAAACAGTGGCAAGGCTACATAATGGTCAGGGTGGCACTTGCCCACGCAGATTGACGATTGGCCACTCAGATCAATCAATTTTGAGCTCAAATTATATTTCAACTGTATTTCATTTTATAGTGTGTGTGTGTGTGCGTGTGCGTGAGTGCATGCGTATATATGTCGCCACGTCATGGTAGGTGTGCCATATATTTTCCTGCTTTTTTGTCCTTTGCCAATCACACCTATGGAGTAGGATTCGGTATTCGGTTTCGGATTCGGCCGAATCTTAAACGGTGGATTCGGGATTCGGCCGAACCTAAAAAATCTGGATTCGGTGCATCCCTACCAATTACCAATATGAAAACCATGATATGCAATAATCGTAGTGTGCAATAACCAGTATGAAACCATAGAGTGCAATAATCGCAGTGTGCAATAATCAGTATGAAACCATAGTGTGCAATAATCTAGTGTGCAATAACCAGTATGAAACCATAGTGTGCAATAACCAGTATGAAAACCATAGTGTGCAATAATCGCAGTGTGCAATAATCAGTATGAAACCATAGTGAGCAATAATCTAGTGAGCAATAACCAGTGTGAAAACCATGGCATGCAATAATCTAGTGTGCAATAACCAGTATGAAACCATAGTGTGCAATAACCAGTTTGAAAACCATAGTATGCAATAATCTAGTGTGCAACAACCAGTATGAAACTATAGTATGCAATTATCTAGTGTGCAATAACCAGTATGAAACCATAGTGTGCAATAACCAGTATGAAAACCATAGTGTGCAATAATCGTAGTGTGCAGTAACCAGTATGAATCCATAGTAGGCATTAACCAGTATGAACCCATAGTATGCAATAACCTAGTGTGCAATAACCAGTATGAAACCATAGTGTGCAATAACCAGTATGAAACCATAGTATGCAATAATCTAGTGTGCAACAACCAGAATGATACCATAGTGTGGAAGAACCAGTGCGAAACCATAGTATTCAATAACCTATATTAAAACCATTGTATGCAATAATTATAGGGTGCAATAACCAGTATGAAACCATAGTAGGCAATAATCATAGTAAGCAATATGAAAAAATAGTGTGCAATAACCAGTATGAAATCATATAGGCAATAACCAGTATGAAACTATACAATAATCAGTTTAAAAACTGTGGTATACAATAACCAGTATAAAACATGCAATAACCAGTATGAAAACCATAATGTGAGAAACACCAGATGGTCTACTCTTTACGCCAAAATTTCTGATTGTATGCATGGACAAAAGTGCTGTTTAAAGAGTCAAGAAGCAGCTATAACGTTTATTTCATTACATAATGTCACAGTACTTAATGTTACCGCAAGTGTTGGCTTATTTTTTAGTTGTGTTGTTTCACTAATGGAGGTATGGGTTTCATGTGAATGAGATGTTATCTTTGAGTCAATTGAGAATGGAAAGCAAGCCACATATCAAAGCAGAAGTTTTAATTATGATAGAGTACAAACACAGTTGTATTAGATTCAAGCCAGGGCTGCTGTTAATAGCACATCTAAACCCTGATAAATAGACCTTGAGCTAATGGGTTTTATATTGTAGGCAATAATATGATCTTAATGGGAGGCTAAAGCCATAAAATTTTCGATCCAAGACTTTGGGGCATAAATACCAGCCAGTCAATGTGTATTTATATTTACTATTTTAGAGACTATTTTAAAGAGTTCTTGTTGCCTGGTAATAGCCATCTTAAATCACCGAAGTGCTTGAAGAGCCAGAATGGCCTCTGTGGATCGGTCACAGCTGATCAAATATTCAGTCGCTGCCCATAGTGCCAGAAAATTTACTGAAATCACTGAAATTTTCCTCGGGTCAAAAGAGGAAACCATCACTGGGATGCAAAACAGTCAAAGTGTGGGAGTTGTAAAAGACCAATAACAGGACAATACTTATTTTCAGATCAAAGACCGAGAGAGTTGAACAAAGAATACATCGAAATGTAAATTAAATCCACACGGTTTAAGGATATTTATTAAAGATAAATTAAAAGCATAAGAATAAACAATTATTTTTAATGAGAAAAAGCAGCCTGGTGAGACTGTTAAATAAAAGATTAAAAGACACAACAAAATAATGTTGTGATTTGCATATTTTAACCTGGAAAGAGAGCATACATAAAGATGCTTTAGTGTCCTTCCTTACACATATTTCTTTAAATAAAAAAAATAGTTTGAAGCACATGCACATGTTTGGCATTTTAGGTTGTGGTGCTACAGGCAATTATGTTTCCCTGTCCACTTTAACCACACTTATTTTGGTCTTTTCTTTACTCTCTTGACAATAAATTATAATAGTAAATCAACTGAATTACATAACAACGAAAACATGTTTTATTAAAAGTGTAGTGCTGTTTAATTGATTGTACTATTGCATCTGTGGTTTCATTTACTGTAATCTTATACCTATGCCGTGGTAAGACGTTTTTCACTCTTTTGACAGGAACCTTGGGAAGTCAGGATTGCGAGTGTCATGTCTTGGACTTGGTGAGTAGTTTTTTATTTTTTGTTGTTTAACATTTTATTTTAAATGTAATAAGCGCATCATCCTGCATGCTAGAAAGGATGTGTTAAAGGTGTCATATTATGATATTTTTTTATGATGTAAAATAAGTCTTTGTTGTCCCCAGAGTGCGTATGTAAAGTTTTAGCTCGAAATTCCCAACAGATATTTTATTATAGCATGTTGAAATTGCCTGTTTTTTGGTTTTTGGGTGTCCTTTAAAATGCAAATGAGCAAAATTTAAAATTTGTCAAACAAAAAATTCTTACTCTCTGCTCTAAATAGTGGTGCCATGATTGGATAGTGGAGATTTAGAGGCGGGATTATTGTAATAAGACTTGCTACTGTACCTACTGTACAGTACATCACAAAACCGGCAAAAACTGAATGACTTAATTTTGACAGAAAATGTGTTGTTCCAGTAATAACAAAGAAGTGTGTTTTCCTTAACTAGACCCATAATGTGTTGTTTTAAGAGTGTGCATTTCAAATTTCTATGTGAGATTTTGAATATAAGATCCATCAGATCTTTCTGAATATTATGGATCAATGGAGTGCATGTAACATGAATGTTTTTGGAGAGTCATATGTTCTCACATCACCCTCCTTTTCATCCCCCTCTCTATAATACCTAATTTATCCTGAATTAAATCCCAAGCAAATTAATTGGCACACACACACACACACACAACAGGCGAATGATAGGTTGCCACTTAATTTATTCCCTGTTTTCTTTCAGATTTGTGATTGGCTCACTTCATTAACAAGGCCCATAAATGCAAACATAATGATGGTTTAGGTCTCTTGATGACTTCTATTTAAGAAGAAAAATAAGCGGTGTTATAATGCCATGGGGCTCAGTACAGCTATGCTTGACAACCTGCATTCAAAACTAGCCATGATTACAAACAAGTACAAGTCACGCAAGTCTATCTGATGTTTGTTTATTTATTTTTATTTATTAAACACCATTCCAACATTTTTTGCTACTTTAGTAAGAACTGGTTAATCGACACACAAGTTAATTTATACTGTACACAAGTTCAGAGTGAGCATCTCTAATTCACCTAAGCTGGACTGTGGGAGGAAACTGGAGTACCCATAGTATCCACACTTACACAGGGAGAACATAAAAACCCCACACAGAAAGGTATTCTGACCCAACCGAGACTCAAACCGGAGACCTTTTTGCTGTGATGCAACAGTGCTACCCACTGTGTCACTGTGCCACACCACCTGATGTCATGAATATATTACAAAAAGCTCACATAACACACGCTGTTTCTGCTCATTTCATGTTAATCTTGAGTACCTATAGAGTAGTATTACATCCTTCATATCGCCGAAGAGTCTTTAGTTTTATCAGATTTATAAAGACAGCTCTAGCGATTGTTTCCGAAAAAGCACAAGATCCCGCAGCAAGTCAGGAGCAAGCAATAGACACAAAACATTATTCCACTATCTCTGGATAATTTATGATTCACTACATGTTCATGTTCATAATATGCACTTAAGCTCTGATTGCCAACAAAACACAGACATTTAATGCAGTTTAACGTACCGCCTGCGACACGGTTGGGACTGCCCCATTTCAAATTAGCATAACTGCGCTCTGTCTCTATTGTTAATTCTTGATATAAAACAAAGCTATCACATGCAGTGATGCCTGTGACTTTTTCTCAAAGAAACAATACTAATGAGCATCCTCTTTCTCACTCTAATTGACGTGTGGGGTGCTTTTCCGGGGGAAGTGCCCATAAAAGGAATATGGGGTCACTGATATGTAACAGGTACACATTTTCGAAAAAAAAAAACTTTCCCGAAACTTGTAGGAAAGAGGAGGCGTGAGTTTGGCCCAGAAACACTCTGTCACACGCTCAACTGCTTTTTGTTTAGCATGAGGATTACAACTCTTAAATATGTTAATAAGTCAGAATGCATGAAATACGATTAACCCCCCTTTAAATACATACAGTAGACTCTAATGATGTAAAGTCTTGACTGTGTTAAGGGCCATTCACATTATAACGATAACTATAACGTTAACTATAACGATAACTATATTAGCGTCCATATAATAACGATAATTTAATGCTAATTCGCTCACACGCAGGGAACTCGCGCAAATACTTGCCTTTAATGACATTAACTTTTATTGGATATTTCTTGTAATAAAAACTTTTGCAATTGTTTACACTGAATATGTAAATATGCTGTTCTCGTTGCATTTACACAGCGGGTAACGCTAAATGTCCTCAAGACGCTGCATTTCGCGTAAGTCTAAACAGTGAATCTAGTTTGTGTAATCTAAAAAGTTAATACCTTTTGGCGTAGTCAGTGTGGTGGGAAAAAAACATTACGTAGTACAGAAACTGCATCAGCACTGGATACCTGAGGTAATTTTATGTTATAGACTTCCGCATTGAGCTTTTCCACTGTTATTTGAAGTGGGCGTGCACTTGAAGTTCAAATAGATTTGATTGGCTGTCAATGGTTTATCGTTCATCAGGTGGGGAAAAAATCACTCAGAAAGTGATGCCAATGAAATCATTTGTTGTATCTTTATTGTTATAGTTATGGTGTGAACTCTGCTTTTGTCTTTAATATAAAACGATTTTCCAAACTATATTTTTTTTTGTTATAGTTATTGTTATCATTATAATGTGACTGGCCCTTTACTGTAGCTTAACTGGTAACGCGTTGCACTAGCAGCGCAAAGGTTGTGGGTTCGATTCCAGGGAACACACGCATAAGCTGACAAATTGACATTGCGAATTGAAAATATGGCCAATGGAAACACGTCAATTTTGCAAGGTTTATACGCTCGCATGAGATGGTTTTTCAGGCAATTAGGAAAAGACGTGAAATGGAAAAACGATCCTTATTTGGTATGTGCAAAAAACCTCCCAGAAACGCCTCATTTGTGTGTGTTCCCAAGAATTGGATGCTTCCCTTGGGAATAATGTTTGGATAATACTCCTACATCTCCTTCGGTTAAAAAATAATGGCTACTGCGGTGGATGTTATATTAGTAAACCTACCAACATCAGTTGACATGATGTTTGGAATGACTTGACTACATTTCAGTTGAATATCATTGATAAGTGGAGATGCCGTCATTTCAAAAAAGTTTTTTCGAAAATATTGCGAAATATCGTTTTGCACAAATCTGTAAAGGAAGTGCAGCTATTGTTAACCTGGAAACCAAAGTTTAGTTGCAGTGGGTTATACTGTTGTCATTTGTGAAGGCTAACTGTAAGAACACAGAGGAACAAGCATTTGCCATTCCACCATCATGTCAAAAAAGCCCCAGGCTTATCTTCACGATGGATTTCTAAATGTGGCCCCCGATCCTACACCAGATTTTGCCTTTGTCTGTGGGGTCCTGTATCTAAAACTAGTGGAGAAGCCACTCTTACGCACTATGGGGGTATGCACACCAAAGCTTTTAAACGCAGCTGAAAATGCCAGGCGGATGCCGACTGCCAGCTTTTTTTCAGCCGACTGCCAGCGTTGCTGGATTTGGTTTCTGTAATACTTCTGCTTTGTTTATCAGTTGTTGGACGATGCGCCGGTTGGTTGTTGTGATGTTTATCCCACCCCTCCTTCACTGAGATTGGACGGCCGTATTAGAGCTGACATTGACGAGCAGAGCTTTTCACCCAAAGTTGTATATTTTTCAAATCTCGGCCCTCTGCGCTGAGAGCAAAAAAACCGCCAAGCGCCGGCTTTCAGCGCGGAAAAAAACACCAGTTGCTAGTTTTTAAAACACACCACGCTTCCATTAGAAACAATTGAAAACAAACGCCGGCCGCCGGTGTAAAAGCTTTGGTGTGCACGCCCCCTATGAGCTATGGTCCTTGTAGCTGTTATTTTTCATAGACATCACAGGTCTTTGCCTCGGGTCATGCATTAGACACGTGATCAAACAGCACTGCAGGATACTCACACTTCAATGCATCAGACAGACATGCATAAACTGAAAACATCTTAGGATGAACCAACAAAGCAGCAATTATCATTGTATTGGGTTTGGTGAGTGTGTGCGTGCATGCATATATTTGTCTAGGATCTTATTACCATTACTATTTGACTTAATACTAATACTCATTACAGTAACTATAGAAGGGTAGCCTGCAAACTTTTATATTTATGCATCTGGCAGACTTACAGTGCATTACAAACTATAATTTTTTTTTATTAGTATGTGTGTTCCCTGGAATCAAACCCAGAACCTTTTGCACCACTAACTGAGCCGATATAAGCTGATATATCACTCCAACTGATCAGCTGCCCAAGACTTTGTTGCACACTGTTGCTCACAGTCGCTGTTTATTGGCAGGATGAAGAGCACCACACATAAGAATTGTGCCAAACGCCCCTTAACGCTGTGCAGGTGTCACCAAGGGAACGTAGCACTTGCAGACACCCACACTATTTCCTCATTTATAACACAAGCCATGGGCACTTGATCGCCATGGGAACAGCTGACGGGAGGTCACCCCAAAACAGTTCATTTACCTTGAACACGTAATTTGGTTGTTATATAGAGAGCCAGCGTAAGCCTGGCACCAATACTTAAAACCAGGATGCCAGGGTCCTGCTGGAGAGATGCTCAACCCACAGCCGAGAAGAGTTTTGGGGTGACGGTAGGTCTTTCTGACAGGGATGTGAGGCTGTGCATGCTACTTCAGTGTCTGCAGAGTCTTGCCCTGACAGCAATGAATCATGGGTGTTTTTCAGAGCGCAGTCAAGCCAAGAATAACTTCAGTCCTCGGGAAAACACAGCATCATTTTTTACCAAGAATCAACCTCATTGGCTCTCTCACTTTATAGACTTGCATATAACATTCACATACAATTATTTTTACAGCTGGTTGCATTTTTTCTGTGCATTGTGTATTTGTACTAAGATTGTGTCTGCTTGACCTCACACATTATCTCATTTTCTTACTTTCTTTTAGGCACGTGGGTGACATTTGGAGGGCAGATTTCAGACGAGGTGAGTATCCCGGGGCTTCATTTTTTATTTTAAAGCAAGGTCAACTTGTCTTGGAAATATTTACCAAGTTGTCATGATTTATTTTTGCATAGATGTTTTGTTTTACCCTTGTTTGAAAATTGTTTGAGTTTTAAAGGTTTTAATAAAAAATAACAATTTCAATACAAGTGAAAAACAACACAATTATTTAACATTAATCTTAAACTGGGGATCTTCTTCATCCGCTTAGTTTTTTCAATTTTCAGTCCTTCATCTTAATAGAGATTAGACATAGCCAGCGCAACTGGCTTTTAAAGGGGATGAGAGATAAGACGCTCATTGGTTTATTGCACACAACGCCCAAAATACTCCCATTACAACAGGACCAACACTTTTCGACTATGCGCTAGGCGCACAAACCATTTTTCCCGTCGTTAAATTAGCAAAAGTGGATTCGGACACGCCCATTTAGACAATGCGCTTAGATCATTAAAATAGGGCTCCCTGTGTGAATCACGTGTTTTGTCAAAATAAGTGCCTGCTGCACACGTGTCAAAACCGTTTATGATAAAAGAGACACTCACATTCACAAAATACACGCAAGACACTCCCTTAACAGTAAACTCTGATTACGCATGAGATTATGCGATTATCTGGCAAACGCTAGCGTCTCTTTTATCATAAACCCTTTAGATGCGTCTGCAGCAGGCTTTTATTTTGACAAGACATGTGATGCACATAGGTTCACTTGACGCAAAGAACACATATTTTGAAAAAAAAGAACCACAAACATGACGGGCTACATACATGTTGTGACGAACCTCACATCGAGCGCCCTCGAAAAAAGAAGTCACCGGCCACCACTGCCATACAGTATCAATATTTATTGTGTAAAATTATTTATATACCTTTTCAACATAATAACAAACCATTTAGTTCAGGCACTATTTATATTTATTATGAACAATAATGTTTATAAATAAATAAAATTAGGTGAACTAATTTTCCAATAAACTTGCAATTTAGTCATATTATGCAAATAGTGTCTGTGGCTTTTTTGGAACTAACATTATATTGGTGTCCCTTATTTAATTAAAAGTGCAATGTGGGACTTTTAAAAGGATCTCTTGACATGCAATATAAAATGCAAAACTATATTATCAATGGTGTATAAAGACCTTTTGTTATTAGTTTTTTGTTATTAGGAGCACCTGACATAAAATTTTTGGAGCGCCAGCAGAAATTTAGGGCACACCTTACTTAGTAACACAATTATATATTTACCCTCATATTAAAATTAAATAAGGCATTGAACCACCTGTAAACTATCCATAATTCTTCCTTCTAAATTCAGTCTAACCATAAGCACAAAATGAACAATCTTTGTCTGACAATCTCTGCAATGAAGAAGACTCATAAACACATCATCCTGTGTTCTTCCTCGTTGTTCAAACAATAACATCATTCTGCCAGGGCTCCTGACACTCATGCGAAAGCACGCACGCTCCAACAGTTCTTACATCATTAAAGTCCCCGTGGCAACGAATTCCACGACAACCATCCCCAGAGGCGGAGTCTCCTCTGTTGTCCAATCATTTTTGTGTCCCCCCTGTCTTATCAAATTATTTGGGATGCGGAGGTCCCTGTTTTGCCCTCATCCCCAAATGTCATAAGTCATCTCATCAGCAGTTGAACAGACGTTTTTTTCCTCTTCTGCACACCAACGCACAACTAAAGTGACAGAATGCATCACTGTCACAAATACTGAAATCTCTCTATCATATAGACAGAGATTGTTACTCTTTATTTACTGTAGGCATATATATCAAATTGTAGAGTTTTGAATATCCATAAAAAAATCAACACATGATGAACTTGTTTTATAACTTATTAGTTTACACTGTCAGTACAATGGTCAAAATGATCCCTAGCTCTTTAAAAAGGTCCTAATATGTAAGATTTACGTATAGAAATGTATAAACCTCTGAGGTACTTGTATGAACTCTTCAGGTGCAAAGGTGTACTTTTTGAAGTGTACCACCTCAGTGACAGCTGTAGGGATCAATGTTGACAGCTTTTGTTGACAGTATTCATTGGTAAAATATACAGCATAAGTTTCATTTTTCTTGTGTCATAATTTGCTGTTGTGTTGCTATATAAAAAGGCTGCCATAGGCATACATTTATGGAGCAATCATGCATCATAATAATCTGTTACCGTGCACATGAATGCTATTATAAAAAATGTACATCTGCCTGGAAATCTGTCTGTTCTTGCATTATGAATCATAAGACAGTAAGACTTGTTTTTGCTTCTTACCCCATTGTAAAAAGTGATTTTATTCAGCATAAATAAAACAGGAACAGTGCAGCCATGAAAACCCATTATTATGTTGAGTTAATTTATCTTGTTAATGCAAAGAAAAAAATGAGTTTGGCAGAGTATAAAAGAGATGAATATCATACAATTTCTAGACACAGTATGTCAGGAGTAAAGTGCATTTGCACAGTATTATTTTCAGATCCAGTAGAGCACATAAACATCTGACTGCTGTGTGGCTGATATCTGTGTATGTGTTTATTTGCAGGTGGCAGAGCAGCTGATGACTATAGCTTATGAAAATGGCGTCAACCTCTTCGATACTGCAGAGGTCTATTCGGCAGGAAAGTGAGTTTCACATTTGACTTTAAAGGTGACATAGAATGATTGAACGAGGTATTTATCCTTGTTCTGTGATGTGACATGTAGACAAAAAATGTTTTTGTTTGGGTCTGTAATGCCTTAGAAGCTTCCTAAAAACCTCTCTCAGATAGCTCTATTAGGGTGGGGGATTTTAAACAAGTGGTTTTGCACCTATTTGGCTCCCCCTACTGGCTTAACTTGCAATCTCATTACTGATTGGCTGACTTTGCTGCCACTCAAAAAATGTAGCCAATTATTTTAAAGTGGAGGGGCAGTGAGATGCCTGTGATGTCATAAGCATCAGTTTTTCAGATTGGGTCGTTTTCTGTCTGACATTTCTAAAAGAGGAATTTATGAGACTGAGATGTTTAGCATGTCTAGCACTTTTTGTATGTTTGCGAATGTGGGTTAACCTGAACTGAACTAAATTTATTTCATGCACTTCAGGTTAATTCATGCAATTTATTTATTAAAGTATAAACAACACTTTATAGCATTTTTTTTATCTCAGTTCATGTTAATTTTCAGCCTTTTTTTAATGAAAAGTTGTAACTGTTAACATTAGATTAATGCACCATTAACTAACATGAACAATAATTTGTATAAACTTAAAATATTAAAAATAAAAAAATGCTGAAAAACTAGGTAACACTTTCTATGAAGCCCATGCTTATAATGAATTATAACCCCCTTTATAATTATTTATAGGCAGTTATTACTATACTATAAATATATTTATACAGACCCCCCCCCCCCCAATTATAAGAAGTATAGTAGTTACATTTATAATATTTGTATTATTACTTCTAAGTGATGCATTTGCATTTCAATGCGCATGCTCATAATCCAATATACACTGATTTATAAGTAATAACTACTCAATCATATACTTCCATTAGGGCAGGGGTCTCAAACTCAAACTGGATTGGGGCCATTTCTAAGACAGACATTTCATCGGGGGGCCACAGAGCAATTTTAACGTTCAAAAAAGTACAATATTTCTGTAAATGTCATGTTTAATTTCTATTATTTAATGTATAATATATATAAACATTATTTTATAAAAGTAGCCTAAGTAAATCTTTTTTTAACCTTATCTTAACTAAGACCTATTACAACCTTGCACTAAACTAACAAATTACATTTCTGTATACATTTATAAGATATTATAAAAAATTACCACCAGTAAGTGTTTCTGTTTTTATTTTTTATTTTTTTATTGTTTTCAGTCATAGTATTGACTTCATTATGTTTTTTGTTATTTCAGTTTTAATTAATTTTCTATTATAGCCTATGTGGGAAAATATTAATAAGTGAAAGTGATCCCATAACATTTGAATGGGTAGTCCATGTTATATAAGCTAGTTGGACAGAAAAAAATAATTATACTGCTCTATGTGTAATTGAATAGTGAGCTACATAATAATATATTATACTTCATTATATATCAGTATACATACTTTTATTTTCTGTACATTTCTCCACATCTTTTCTCTTTTCTTAACCTGGGCACTTTGATGGCTCTTTTTCTTATCTGTAGTTTAAAATGTGTTGCATTACACCTACGGCTCTGCCTCCCTATGCGGTGTCTCCATTAGAAGCTGTGACTTGTTGATGTGAACTAACCCCACCGCAACTCGATCTTCCCTGAGTAACAGCTGATATCCACCCGGAAGTAACAAATCTTCTCTGGACAAACACTACAAAGTCCCGACCAGATTAACTGATCACATGGTGACAATGATATGATTGACACAAGGTTCAGTTGAGGAATTAAAATCCGATCACGCATTCCGTTATCCTCGACATACGGAGCGTGCGGTTCATGGCTGCGTAGCAACGGGTGAGTCGAGCCACGCCACGGAGCGCAACTTCCGCCCCCGATCACTTTGGAAAGTAATGCTTTGACTTGTTTTAACGCGTTGTTAGAACACTTGAACGTTTAAATCAAAAATCAAACGAATATAAAACGAATATAAAACCAAAAACGCAAATGCGCTGCAGATTTATAGGGGATTTATAAAGGTGCAGCCTGCATTGCTTAAATGTCATTATAGTATAGTTACGACTTAATTAATCATGCAGATTTAGTTCTGAAATCAAATAACTGATTTGATTTATATTACTTATTATGAGTCATAATACAGTTATTAACCTCTATAAATGCATTATTGATGGCTTTAAGTAAAGTAAAAGCTAAGGATACAGTTTTTCTAATCCAAATGTTAGGAAATCATGAAGATGTTATCTAAAATAGCCATGTCAGTTTTCCTTCTGCTTTCTGTGGCCAGTAACAACAGTGCCAGAGAAAAAAAGTTGAGTTTTGTGAATCTGGTGCCATTTGTAACACAGAAAGAGGGTTTGTCTGATGCTGCCTAATGTATGCAGTACTATTTGGTGAATCTGTCCCGCAGTGCAAACTCATTTTCTTATTCAGTGATCCAACATTAAATGTTTTCTTTTTCAGTTTTGTTTTCAAATGTTTTTCTCAAATTTAGTATTTTTTCATTTTTACAGAGCAGAAGTAATCCTAGGAAACATTATCAAGAAGAAGTGTTGGAGGTACTGGATGCATGTGTGGCTTTACAGTATCTTTAATGTACAAATTATTTATGTATTAAAAACAGCAATTTAATTAACTGAGGAATCATGCAGATTGTGATATTAATCTGTGTGTGTGCAGGAGATCCAGTCTGGTCATTACCACCAAACTGTACTGGGGAGGAAAGTAAGTATTCAGTGGAGTGAATCCATACATTCACATGTATGAGCATCCAATCATCCATGCAAAGTTACCCCATCTGTCACTTACTCTGTTTCTGTCCCTCTGCCTGTCTATGTATAGCATAATCTGTCTCTCTTTTTAATCTTTCCTTTCTTTTACTCGTCTTCTCAAGGGCAGAAACAGAGCGTGGACTCTCAAGAAAGCACATTATAGAAGGTAGTTATTCTTCATCCTTCTTCTAATATCTCTGTCGTTTGTAATTGACCCAAACCTTCTTTCTTTTTTTTCTTGTTCTCTCATTGATTTTTTTTCTCTTTTACTGCAGTGTTCTGTGTGTGGCCTCATTCCTAATAAAAGCTCAGCACCCACACTGTAATTCAGTGTGAGATTATCTCTCTCTCTCTCTCTCTCTCTCTCTCTCTCTCTCTCTCTCTCTCTCTCTCTCTCTCTCTCTCTCTCATTTTCACTGAGTAAAAAGAGATACATTTACCCAAGAAAATCATTAGCATTTATAGAAAATATTTTTAAAGAATATACATTTTTTTCTTATTGTTAAGCATTAATCTAACATTCTTATAAGGTTTTATCCCTTAAAGCGGAACTCCACCCTAAAACAACATTATGCTCCAACACCAACATACAGCGGAGAAAATAAGTATTTGACACATCAGCATTTGTATCAGTAAGGGATTTCTAAGTGGGCTATTGACACAAAATTTCCACCAGATGTAGCCATCAAGCCAAATATTAAATTCACACAAAGAAATCAGAACATTGAAGTATACAAGTTGAGTCATAATAAGTAAACTAAAATGACACAGGGAATAAGTATTGAACACACTTTATTTAATACTTTGTAGAAAAGCCTTTGTTGGTGATTACAGCTTCTAGACGCCTCTTGCATGGAGAGACCAGTCGTCTGCATTGCTCATGAGTGATTTTGGCCAATTCTTCCACACAAATGGTCTTTAAATCTTGAAGTTTTCTTGGGCCTCTTTTATGAACTTTGATCTTCAGTTCTCTCCATAGATTTTCTATGGGATTTAGATCAGGTGATTGACTGGCCACTTGATTGTTTCCTTGGCCTTGTGTTTGGGATCATTGTCTTGCACGCTCTTTTCATTTTCAGCTTTTTGGTAGATGGCAGCAGATTTTTATCCAGAATGTCCCGGTACATTTCTCCATTTCTCCGCCTATAACCATTCCCTTCAAAATGCTTTTCAACGATAAGATTACGAAGATCTCGAGAGAGTTCTTTGCTTTTGCCCATCATGAATTCTTTCCTGTGTGCCTCCTGGGTAATGAGAAGCCTTTATAGGCCATCAATTAAGACTAAAGCAGCTGATATCAATTAGTACTGATTGGGGCAGGGTTCTCTCTCAATACTGACAGATTTCAGGTCATCTCCTGGCTTTCTATGGCATTTTGCACTTTGTTCTCTTCATGTGTTCAATACTTATTCCCTGTGTCATTTCACTGTATTTATTATGACTCAACTTGTATACTTAAATGTTCTGATTTCTTTGTATGAATTCAATATTTGGCTTGATGGCTACATCCGGTGAAAATTTTGTGTCCATAGCCCACTTAAAAATCCTATTACTGATAAACATGCTGATGTGTCAAATACTTATTTTCCCCACCGTATATGTAGTTAATTGTGCTGCCATCAAATACTGACTTCAAATAAAAAATTAAAGCTTTTAACTGCTACAGTAACGATGATTTGATGCGTCATCAAATCACTGGAAGAAAAATGCACGACTACATATTCTGAACGTTCTGAATGGGGGCGGGTCTTGAGGCGAGATGATTGACAATAGATGATATCGTTCTTTGATTGACAGCTGCACAGGATGAACTAACGTTAGCTTGCTTTGCTCGTGTTCATAATAATAACATGATAATAACGTTCTACGTAGACAGTTGAGTAAACAATACGTACCAATGACACATAAACAGAAATTTGTGATACGATCACGAAAAAGAATAAAAAAATTACGTGACTATAGGTTCGTCATTTCGTGAGACTGGCTTACACTGATACACATCCCTATATACAATCCGAAAACATTTCAATGACAATCCATGCATTCATCCATTACTTACATCTCTCTCTCATTTACTTTCTCTCTTTCTCTTGAATGTGACAAGCTGAATCATTCATACTTTTTCTGCTTTCTCATCCTCTAATGTCTGCAAAGCAGCATTCATCTAATCCTCTCTCACATGTTGTTACATTCCTTCCCCTTTTCCTCACTCATCCCTCCATCTTTTTTCACACCCCTTGCTGTCAGCTAGGGGCTCAGAACAGCTGTAAGTCTTGGTGCAGCTGCTTGTGTTTGTGTCACATGGTGCACATTTCTGAAGTTGATAAAGGGGTCTTGTAGCTTGCCCAACAATTGAAATTTCCCAGACCTCACTCCAAACCTGACTTAATATTTTAAGAAGAGTTGTATTTTGGCTCCTCTCTGACATACAAAAAACAAACAGTACCTTCATTCTAAATATTGCAAACATTATTTTGGCCTGATCTGTGTGCTCTCTCTCTCTCTCTCTCTCTCTCTCTCTCTCTCTCTCTCTCTCTCTCTCTCTCTCTCTCTCTCTCTCTCTCTCTCTCTCCCTCAGGTCTAAAGGGATCTTTGCAGAGGTTACAGCTGGAGTATGTGGACGTAGTTTTTGCTAATCGTCCTGACAGTAACACACCTATGGAGGGTAGGTGAGGCGATTTGTGTGTACTATTAAGTTAGTGGTGTGTGTGTGTGTGTAAAACAAAATGTAGGGTACTACTTCCATACATCTCAGGAGGCAGTTTACACAGTATCATGATCTGTATCCTCTATCTCTCTTTTTCTGAGCGGGATTAGAGAATTGCCTGTGGGGTACATAGTGTATTTTTAACCCTTGTGCATCAATTAAAAAAAGTTACACATAGGTTCACAGGGGACAAAAATGTCCATGTCCAAAAAGTGTCATAAAAATATTATAGATTTATATTTTTTTCCACTTTCACTGATGCCATTTTTTTAACCAGCATCAGCTCTAATCACAATGACCAAACATTAATTTTCAGAATTTTAACCCTTTAAATGCTGGTTTGTTTACACAATGCCACTGCTGTTTTTTTATGAAAAAAAGATTTTTTTTTATTATTTTCAATTTAATAAATGCTAAGCAGATTTTTTTTCTTTGAGTATTAAAGCCTTGGATATGTCAATGATTAACAACAACATACATTTTTATGCATCTTAACCCTTGTGCATCCTTGTCTTGTGATTTCCAGTACAATTTATTTTTTTTCATTCAAACTGTTCACACACACACGCTCACGCACACACACATACACGCATACACACACACGCACATTCTGGTTTCCATGTTTTGTGGGGACATTTCATAGACGTAATGCATTTTATACCATACAAACTGTATATTCTATTCCACTTACCTACCCCATTCTCTAACCCCAACCTTCACAGAAACCCTTCTACTACTTCACATTTTCAAGAAACATCATTCTGTTTGATTTATAAGCTTGTTTTCTCATGGGGACCTCAAAATGTCCCCACAAGGTCACAAAAACACTGGTATTCCTATCTTTGTGGGGACAACTGGTCACCACAATGTGATAATTACCAGGTACACACACACATAAAATTTTCAGTACACACATACAAACCACACTCTGACATCCATACCAACACACCCACACAATTATAGCTTCATAATATATCTAATTGGCTCTATAATAAGCAGAAAACAACAATAAAGCGATAATTTGCTTTATATGCCAAACCTAAAAAAAATGGCACCATCTGGTAAAAAATAGTAAAAATTTAAATTTTGAAGCCTTGCCAACAGAATGAAAGTCTGTTAACAAAGATTGCATCATTTTATAGTTGAATGGCACCGGGATTAAAAATTGCAGTTTCAATGGGTTTCAATGGGGACATTTTTGTCCAAAAGGTCCTGAGAGGAAGTATTTTGTGTACCTAGTAGAAAATAGATTTTTTTAAGGAAATTAAGGTGAAATATTAAAATTCCAGTAAAAATGCACACCTGTGGCAAATTTTATGCAGTTAGCACTAATGCAGGCAAAGTTATCAAAAAAACTCAAAACTGAAAAGGACAAAAATGTCCTCAAGGATGCACAAGGGTTAAGATGCTCTTTTCCTTTTGTGCCTGACTATCTAAATGAGGTCATACCATACCAGTACTTCAGATCAACCCTAACCCTAACACATATGGACCACAAAACCAGTCATATTGTAAATAGAACAGGTATATTTTTAGTAATAGCCAACAGTACATTTTCAAAATAATTTTTTTTTAATGCAAAAAATCATTAGGGATTTAAGATCATGTTCCATGAAGATGTTTCAAATGTTTAGTGAGAAACAGACTCAGACCCTTAGTATTCTCACGTGTCTTCTGAAGTGTTTTATCTCTCAAAGCGTGCTCAGATTTGCTCAGGCACCAAAGTCTTCCCAACATTCCTCGTGAAAATCTCTTAGGACCAATTTATCTAGGCTACACTCTTCACATTAATGAATTATCTTTATACTGTATCATTATATAAGATATCCTCTAGCTATATTTTTACGTTATACTGGAACGTTTGTGCCACTTTTGTTCGTTTTTATTTCTCCGAAAGAATTTTAGGACGAAACATCTGACGTATTGATTGATGCTATGAGACAACTGACAGTTCAATAAAGTGACCTGCAGTGCAAATTCTTAGCACTGCAGTTTTCTTCTGTACAGAAATATGCTGTTATTTTTACATCTGTAAGAGCCGTATCAGCCCATGAACACATTTTACATCAGGGTTACAGCCAAGCAACTCATCTAGTCCATACAGTGTGAGGATTATCTGAAGAGGAAAACATCTGTACAGATCAGAAGCTTAGAGTTTTTGCTGCTTCGCCTGCATAAGGGAAATATCAAAGAAAAACTTTTAAATCTTGCTTCTATCATCAAAACACGACTGATTTCAATTTGAATGATGTGCAATATGTTCTTGGTGCCTACTGATATTTTTGTGCAAGGGAAATTATAGCAATAGTGCATTTTATTATGAGAACATACTGGAGAACTGAGATTGAGCAGATCTCATTCCATGCTCTCCCTGGGGTCCTGCGTTGTCGTGTTTGCCTCGAAAAAAATGGATTTCTTACTTAGAATTTTTGTGTTGTTTTTTGGTAAAATCTTCAAATAAAGGTTTATGAGAAGCTAAATGACCTAAGACATTAAGGGCCCTATTTTAAGGATCTAAGGGGTTGTGTACACCAAAACTTTTAAACGCGGCTGAATACGCCTGGACAACGCCGAATGCCAGCTGTTTTTCAGCTGAGTGCCAGCTTTCTTCAGCTAAGCGCTTTGGTAGCTCTGATACGTCAGCTGTGAGACGGTTGGTTGCTGTGATACTTGTCCCGCCCCTCATCCTCTGTGATTAGACGGCTGCCTGAGAACTGACATTGACGAACGGAGCTTTTCTCCCAAAGTTGAACATTTTTCAACTTTCGGTGCTCAGCACTGAGCGCGGAAAAACCGCCGGGCGCCGGTTTTCAGCGCGGAAAAAACGCTAGCTGCTGGCTTATTTGAAAAACGCCAAGCTTCCATTGGAAACTATTGAAAACATGTGCCGGCCGTGGGCGTAAAAGCTTTGGTGTGTCCAGCCCCTAAGCGCATTGTAATGCGCACCAGTAATGCGCGGGTCAACATATAAACAACCCGCACCCGCCCAACATTTTCAATCAACCGCCCGCAACTCGGACAGCAAAAAAATGTTAAATAAATATTGTGCCCAACCCGCTTCCTGGCCTGCATTTTTTACAAGTAGTAATCGTTTAAAATAGTTAATTGGTATCTTAATTTCAAACGACCTGACCGACGGCGCCCCGAATATCAATAAAAATATTTTTGGATGACTCATAACCGCGGGTGACCGCAGGCTCATTTCGGATGAACCCGCGCATCACTGATGCACACGGTCTAAACAGGAGTGTCTGATTCCACTTTTGCTAATTTAACGACAGGAAAAATGGTTTGTGTGCCAAGCAAACAGTCTAAAAGGGTTGTTCCTATTCTCGTAATGAATGCGCTCATTAAATAACAAAAACAATATTGAGACATTTAGAGCAGGTTTTAGTTGGTCAATGGCTTAGTCTATTTTAGTTGCTTCAAAATAGCAACGCGCCAACAATGTGCCTGAACACACCTCGTTTTCAGACCAGAACGCCCATGGGTGCAAAATTATGCGCAAATGCATTTGCTATTTAAACAATGTGGCGCTAAACGTGAAAATGATCATTGTGCAGGGTTGAAATAAGCAAAAGACAGTTGCGTTTCTCATTATGCTGCATTGCGCCGGGTGTATGATAGGGCCCTAAGTCTTGTTTTCTGGAAAAAAAAAGTATCAAAGTTATGTAAGCTTATGCCAATGTGGTAAAAAATACATTGAGGTAAAAGTTTTTTATTTCTGTTATCCCATTGTCAGATTTTTTCTTCTTCTTTTAAACAAAGAAGTTTCTAGATATTTGTACTGGACAGGACTGACAAAAATGTTAGGTAAGAAATCCGTCTTTTTCAATGCATCCTTCCATTGTAAGTGCATGTTATAAGTGATTTTTTTCATCATGTCCTACTCTATATTGCCCTATTAATCTATACAATTTGTTGCCATTTCAATGACTGCCAAACACACAATCTGGTGTTGGACACTCTTACTGGCTTTCCACGAACCTCAAACGACCTGTTTGTGTTTTAATGGTCCACAGCAATCCACAGTAGAGATATTAAACTCACAAATCAAAATCATAAAGCACCTGTCCCTCCTTCTCTGGCACACATACATACAAATCGAATTTAGAAGATCGCACAACTACATTCAGCACAGAATGAATAATACCTTACAAAAATGCAGAGTGGCAGAACCGTGGTATACAGTGATAGTATATTGATGGTAATAAGTTTGCAGGGCCGGCCCTTGGGGTTATGGGGCCCTAGGCGAGACCATGAAAATGGGCCCCACAGGTGTAAATTTTTTATAGCAATGCAATTAAAACAGACAAAAATGAACATTTATATATTTAGGTGTATAGAAGTTTTTATTAAGTGCAACATATTAAGCAATTATGTTAGTGCAACAACTGTAGTGCAACAGAACTACAGTACTGTATCAATACAAATATCATGGATATTAATACAAAATAATTACATAACCCTAACCCTACTATGGTATATTTTTATAATCTAAGAATTTTACTATACAGTGTACTGCAGTAAATTATATAGCATAATAGTCTTTTTCATGTGGGTAAATTTAGAAAGAGTGATGGACATTTTCTAATGTTTTTAGCCATTAAACAATTTAAAGCAGAAAATACCTTTACCTTGTGATTGCTTTTCTTTCTCTGCTTTTCTCTTTTTCTCTTCAGCTCCTAAAGGTATCGTTTTAATGCCATAGTTTGCCAAAGCCTACCACCGCAACCTCACTAAAATAAGTCTTGTTTTTATATTTATTGAAAGATGTAACGTAAACATTGCGTTGTTATACGATACTACATTACCCATAATCCAAAACGTAACATTTCCAAGCATGCCTTTCCACTGTACACTACAAACGACAGTCAGAAAACACGTTAGTCATTCATTCCCCATGGAGAGTCGCAAAGGAGATGCGTGGGGTGCCGAACATCTGCAGATGCGTAATTTTCAGATCCGATTTGAGCTTTGGATGCGTTAAAAAAATGAATTTGTGTGACTACACCGCATGCCACACGCTGACCAGAAGTCATGAATTTCTTTGTATTACAATCAAACATTGTACGAGGTGAAAATCATTCATCTTTTTTTTACTTTATCAGTAACACTTGAATCCTTTAAAAACGATTGATTACCGATAATACGATTTTTTTACATTTATGTGTTATTATTTTTAATCTTGTCTCCATAAGTTATCTCCAAAAATATTGGTGGTCTTTGTCAAATATATGCATAGCTGTTTATTGTTTCATTCATTTGCATTAATTTATTTATTGCACTATGGTAAATTTTCGTAGATTAAATGCTCTTGCGCGGGAATGAGCTTCTTTCTCATATTGGCACGGATTTATGATTAAAATGAAATTTCATTACGACTGCCACTAGGGGGTGAACTCCTACAGTGGTGTGGGGATGTTGTGTACGGTGGAAAGGCTGCTTTAGAGAGTCAGGTTTGTAACCTGAAAGTTTCTGGTTCGAGTCTCACGTCGTCATGTTGCCTTCAGCAAGGCATTTGTTCCCTATTGCTCCCCATAATAAAAATAAAAAAAAAAACCCCATATACGTAATTTGTACAAGTGGTTTATTACAAAGTACAGATACGTTTTAGGGATAAACGCCCTCTAGCGGCCAGCAGCTTATTACGACCTGTGGTTACGTTTTTTATCAAGATCTCATTCTTACATTGAAGAGCACCTATTTTATTGCTAAAACACATTATTTTGTGTATTTGGTATTATACTATATTTTTACATGGTTTATGGTTAAAAAAACACATTATTTTCCACATACCGTACATTTTTGTAGCTCAAGATTTTACTCTCTTCCTGAAACGAACTGATTTTGTACAAAACTCATCGATTTGAAATGCGCTGATTTGCCAGCTAATCTGTACATTGTGATTGGCTTGAATACTTCTGAAGTCAGATGTAAGTCAAAAGCGCCCTCGAAAAAAGAAGTCCCCGGCCGCCACTGCGTAATGATGCAATTGTGCACAAGAGACAATATTACGATATTACATTTTACAATAAAAGATGACAGATCGCTTTTTTTTCGGAAGGAGAATGTACACACCAGATCTGATATTTACAGCAGATAGTGATCGCTTTGCATCTTTTCCTCATATAAATCAATTGTTTCACCCCTTGGTATTTTATTATGTGACTGTGTTTGCATGCTGTGTTTTATATTATATAATAAATAAATGGCTTCATTTTTTACTCAGATTCTGTAATTGTTACTCATAACTCTATTTGCTACTAATGTCTTTGTTGTGGTGCATTTGGGGCAGTGTGGGGTAATGTTGCTGAGCTTGTTAAAATGACTCCCAAGTGTTCAAAGCTCGCATAGTGATGGATGTCCTTTCGCCCACTGTCACACGTCACAGCTGCACTAATATGACTCCAGATACTTTCATCATATTAGATTAGTACTTCACAGTTCTGATGTTCAGATGGTTTGGGAGATCTATCAAAAATGAGGTGGACCTCAGGGTTCAGAGTCAGAAGCTATGCAGTAGTTTGCTAAAATGACAAAATTTTCTTTCACACAGAGTTTTTGTCGTTCTGTTCTCGAGCAGATGTATTGTTATGTTGAGCTGACGTTCTCTTCGTTCTCTCTCCTACTATTCTCACCCACACACCCGTGTTTCTCTTCATTCGTACCGAGTTTGTAATAAGAGAGTGGGTGTGAGCTTTCATTTCCATAATGCGCTGAGGTAGATTTGGCTGCTAGTTTCTTTTCTCCTCTGTTCCAGCTTTTCACCTCTCTTTTTTCGAATCCACTTTTTGGACTTTTAAATTGTTAAACTGTAGCCTGACCTTGACTGCAGTAAAATGTCTGGTGGTTTCTGAAGCTTAAAGCTGCCAAGAACTGCACACTTTGACAATAAGAGCCGTTTGACTGACATGCACTGCAAAAAATATTTTCAAAAAAAACATTTTCTTAGTATTTTTGTCTTGTTTTCAGTAAAAATATCAAAACATTTTTAAATTAAAATGCTTTTTCTTGATGAGCAAAACGACCCAAGAAAATAAGTCTAGTTTTTAGACCAAAAATTTCAAAATAAGTGATTTTATGCATGAAACACGTAAAAAAATCTGCCAATGGGGTAAGCTAATTTTTCTTGAATTGTTCTTGAATTTAGAGTTTAAGAAAAATGTTCAAGATTTTTTGCTTACCCCATTGGCAGATTTTTTTGCTTGTTTTATGCCCAAAATCACTTAAATTTCTGGTCTAAAAACTAGGCTTAATTTCTTGGGTCGTTTTGCTCAATAAGAAAAAGCATCTTAACAAGACAAAAATACTAAGATATTTTTTTCTTGAAAATTTTTTTTTGCAGTGTGTATACTGGAAAAAAAATACTTCCTTACTTAGTATTTTTGTCTTGCTTTCAGTAAAAATATCTAAAGAAAATTTAAATCAAGATATATTTTCCTGATGAACAAAATGACCTAAAAAATAAATCATAAATTTAGACCAAAAACATAAAATTTAAGTGAATTTGTGCAAAATAATCTGCCAATGGGGTAAGATTTTTTTTCTAGAATTTTTCTTGAATTAAGATTTCTTTTCTAGACACATGTCTGTTATTATTGAAACAACACACTTAGGGCTCTATCTTACATCCAGCGCAATGCAGCGCAATGCGCGACGCAAGTGTCTTTTGCTAGCTTCCACCCTGCGCAATGATAATTTTCACGTTTAGCGCCACGTTGTTTAAATAGCAAATGCATGGCCCATGGCTTTTGCGCCCATGGGCGTTCTGGTCTGAAAACGAGGTGTGTTCAGGCGCATTGTTGGCGTGTTGCTATTTTGAGGCAACTAAAATAGACTACGCCATTGACCAACAAAAACCTGCTCTAAAGTCTAAAGTCAGTGGAGCAATATGTTTTTTGTTATTTAAAGAGCGCATTAGTAATATGCGCCTATTAACGGGACGACAACGCGGGTTTGCTAATCACATACATGAATGCGCAGCAGCACAAAAACTTTTTTAAATATGAAAGATTAAAGGATTGAATGTAAAAGATTATTATTGAGTCTCTTGGACATAAATGAGGACCGATTATGAGACGTTAGAAGGCACAAAGAGCTGCTTCACCTGCAGCCTGGTAAGTAAATAAATGCTTTGCTTTAAACAAATGCCTCTGTTTTTAAATGTTTTTTTTTTCAAATTTATTGTATATGATGACTCTGTACCTGTGGATATGGTGAGATGAGAAACATTTTTAAGTAATGCTTAAAAATCTGACGCTGTCCAAGTGCTGAAATGCGCGGAGAGCCGTTTGTAAATTCTTTATCTCCTGTTTGTAACAAATAAAGTATTTTTAGAGTACAAACCTTTTCTTACATACTTATTTTATTTTTTGATGATATTGGATAGACATACATTTAAAGCAATTAAAAGCCTGCTTTTTTACTTCCATGACTAAAAGAAAACGGGTTTTAAAGGTTTCAATAAAAAATAACAATTTCAATACAAGTGAAAAACAACACAATTATTTAACATTAATCTTAAACTGGGGATCTTCTTCCTCCGCTTAGTTTTTCAGTTTACAAAGTCTGTCATCTAAATAGGGATTACACATAGCTCCAGCGCAACTGGCTTTTAAAGGGGATGAGAGCTGAGACGCTCATTGGTTTATTGCATGTTACGCCCAAAATACTCCCATTACTCATTAAAAAGAAAGGACCAACCCTTTTCGACCATGTGCTCGGCGCACAAACCATTTTTCTCATCGTTAAATTAGCAAAAGTGGATTCGGACACGCCCATTTAGACATTGCGCTGTGCGCTTTGGACAATGCGCTTAGATCGTTAAAATAGGGCCCTTAGTGTTGTTTTAACACATCTTGTGTTGTCCCTTTTATGTATTTGAACATAAAATCAACACAAAATGACCAACCTGATCTCACAATCTTCCGTGGTATAGTCACGGAATATTTTCCATTGTCACGGATCTCCTCATTTTTCTGTGTCCGTACCACGGACTTTCTTTTCCATGTCAGTTTCCCGTATTGGTTACTCAATTGTTTTTCCTTTTTTTAAACCATTCTCGCTTGGGTTTGGGGTTAGATTTGGGGTTTGGGTTAGGATGTCACTTTATCTACTGGTTTATACTATTTTTTTCCCGATTTTTTAACAATTGTTGCCTGACTTCAGGGTCCCAAGCGAAAATGGTAGGAAAATAGGAAAAACAATTGGGTAACCAATACGTGAAACTGACACAGAAAAGAAAGTCCATGGTACAGACACGGAAAAATGCGGAGATCAATGACAATGACACGGATAAATGAGCAAAATATTTTGCGACTATAACACAGAAATTTGTGATATCAGGCTGTAATGACATATAATGTGTTAAATAGCAAAATGTAAACCAATTTGTATACAATGAACACATTTCTTTGAATGCATTCATAGTAAGGGGGCATGCACACTGCACACCAAAGCTTTTACACCCGCAGCCGACGTTTGTTTTTAATTGTTTTCAATGGAAGCTTTGCGTTTTTCAAAAAAGCCAGCAACTAACGTTTTTTTTTTCAGCGCTGAAAGCCGACGCTCTGCAGTTTTTCGGGCTGAGCGCAGATAGTTGAAATATATTCAACTTTGGGTGAAAAGTCTAGCTCGTCAATGTCAGTACTCACATGGCCATCCAATCACAGTGGAGGATGGGCGGGACAAATATCACAACAACCAACTGGCGCATCATACAACAACTGATAAACAAAGCAGAAGTATCACAGCAACCAAAGTGCTCAGCTGAAAAAACAACTGGCATTCGGCGTCCTCAAGGCGTTTTCAGCCGCGTTTTAAAGCTTTGGTGTGCACGCCCCCTAAAAGAACTTATTCACATACGATAGTTGGCCAATAGACTATTTAAATTCATAAATTTAACCACACTGGGCAGCCCTGGACCACTGCTTTGCAGACATTATTTAATAATGACATGTGTGGGGATGAAATCCCAAAGTCATTGGACACATATACAGAGCCAAGATCATGGTGAAGTAATAACCACAGTGAAACGCCTTGAGCCAAACACACACCAAGACCTCGTCACTCATGGGGGAAGAATAGCCGCAGTGTGCATTTAGAAATGCAGTTGAAGCACTAAAGTAACTTTATAGGGTCCTAACAGAGGCGTTTTAGAGTCGATCTGCTCTCGCCCAAAAGAGTAACAACTACAAATGAACCCCCGAACAGCAGTAAACAGCTCCACTGATACTCTGGTAATGAGACATAACTACATCGCCATCAGCGTATCAGAGCAGATGGTTTTCCGGTTGGCAGCCAGAGTCAAACCTGCAGCACACAATGACATCATAAACATTTTATAGCACAAAAACTATACTGCAAAAATAGTAATAGTGAACTATCCCTAGAAATACCGATTGCATATGAGGAGCCCAGATACAAAAGCCACTAAACGCCATCTCAGTCAAAAATTTAATAATGATATTATCCGAATCCGAGTCGAGACAGAGTCCATTGGTTTTCAAATACAGTCGAGTTTGAGTCAAGACCGAGTCTTTGAGGAAGCAAATAATGCCCGTCAACATTGCATTTTATTATTATTGTTATGTGTTGTGTGGTTTTTTATATGAACATAAAAAATGCAATGGTCTCGAGGACTCGGTCTGAAATTACAAGTCCTTCTCCCACTGTGGTCCGAGACTGAGTTTTTGAAGGAACAAGCCCGAGACGTCTGAGAAAGTACTCGAGTACTACATCACTACGTTCATCAAATACTTTCACTTCAAATCTGCTTAATACCGGCCCTCAGGCCATTCAGAAATACAGCTTTGTTGGCAGAATCTATTAAACATCATGTTACATTTTCAGCAAAGTCCTTTAAGTGCACACGTTACAGTAAGGGTGTATTAGTACATGTTAATGGTATGCAAAAGGTACAAACCCCAAACGTAAATCTCTTTTTTTCTTGGACTATAAAGGCCGTTTCACATGGTACGCGGCAACCGCGAGTGTTTAGTTCTTTTTCAATAGGAGACGTGCGGAAAGCGGCAAAACGGGGGCGGTTACAGAGGTGAAGCGGAGTTGGTCCACACGCCTTGCTCGTGCACCCGAAATCCTATTCCTTCTCCGGACATGGTACTTCATGACAAGCGCCGTTGAAGATAAACAAATTTGCACTAAATGCTGCACAAAACGCTTCCAATACAAGAGAAAAGCTGAAGCCGCGCAGCGATTTTGCCGCTTACCGCGTATCGTGTGAAACGGCCATAATAAACAAACGGATTGTAGGCAATAGTTTACTTCCTGGGATTGGTGATGTAGACAAGACCGACATTATCATAATTCCTCCCGCTTGGACTCACAGCCTGTAAGTTAACTTCTGTTAGCATTGCATTGCGACCGAATCTTGATGATCAAACATGACCGAATCAAACATGGTTAGGAGCGTCATATTTCCACTTGATGTCAGAGGTATTCAGGCCAATCACAACGTACAGATTAGCTGGCCAATCAGGGACACAGCGCTTTTCAAATTAATGAGTTTTGTACAAAATCAGTGCATTTTTAAGAAGAGAGTGAAATCTGGAGCTATAAAAATGTATAGTATGTGGAAAATAATGTGTTTCTTGAACCATAAACTACGCAAACACATTGTATTATACCAAGTACACAAAATAACGTTGTTTTTAGCAATGAAATAGGTGCCCTTTAAACCAAAGGGATTTATTTACTGGAACAATAATGAATGTGTGCCTGATGGCACAGTCGTTTATTTGCATGCATTGTTTTAGGACTCAGTTAATGACAGGAATTATGCAAGTGCTAATGACGCAAACACAATCACATAATTTGTGATGATTGCAACGCATGCTGAGAGATTCTTGAGCTAATGCGATGCAGTGGACTAGTCTGGCACATAATGCTGGAACTCAACATCATCGCTCTATCAATGATCCAGGTTTCTTTTCTAAACTCAGAAAGCACTTGGATACACCGTGTACTTAGATATATGACTAGTTAAAGTGCTCTTCTCAAATATTTAATCATCATCATCTGATGAATTGCCACATTAACTGAAAGCTTTTCGTCAGTCTGCCTATAATAAGGTTTAATAAGCATAGCTGCATAGAAAGGTGTTCTGTTTACCTGAAAGTGAACGACAATACTTTTCTATGGGGATGGTATACGTAAAATTATCATACCGCCTTAAAAGATCAGCCTGTCCTTTTATGCAGTTATATGCATTCTCTCTTCACCACACTCTCAGAAAAAAGGCCCAAATATGCACAATTTATCTACAGATATGTACCTTTGATGTACCAGCATGTACCTCTTCGGCAGTGTTTCCCAATCCTGGTCCTCGAGCACCCCCTCCAAGAAAGTTTTAGATGTCTCCTTATTTAACACACATGATTTAACTCATCAGCTTGTTAGGGAGACGTGTTTACCATTTTGGAAGGAGGCTGATAAGTTGAATAAGGTGAATAACGTTTCATCCTACCTTCAGTAGTTCTTTTGTAATCAGCTTTTGAATATGGGTAGGTTTCTGCAAAAACACCACATTTTGAGCAAAAAGCAGAGATAATTCCATTTTTGTGACGGACTTTTCATAGAGATCCTATTCAGAGCGATCTTTAAAACAGACACGGACATGCAGCCGCTTTCCATAGGGCAATACTTCCGGGTTTAAAAAGTTGCGTATTGAAAGACGGAAAATCTCGTCATTGACAGGGAAGCGTTTTCTCTTGATTGACGAGATATCTCGTCGATGGCGCCGAAAGAGTTAATGCTATAAAAACGGTGGTGTCACGTCATGATTGACAGCTGTGATATGCACATTTTTGCGAGAGCGAGGACGGGGCCTTGCTTTCACGGCTTTACTATTGCTCACTACTGCGCAGGACTGGTCCCAAATCGCTACTGCGCAGATTCAAGACCCAAGATGTCAGCGCCGTATCGGGAGACTGGCGGCTTCACTTTTCACCAATGGAAGATAGCGAATGGGCATAGTCCATCTTTTTTTACAGTCTATGTTACCTTAGATGTACCAATATTTACCTATTAGCTACAAGAGTGAACTTTTTAAAAAGGTACTGCCCCAGTGATAACTTTTGTACCTTCATGTACCTTTTTTCTGGGAGTACACCTTTGAACATTTGGAATTGCTGACATCTGATTGGCTTATTTGTTTGGAGGATGAGGACTTGGAGATACAAGAAATACTGGAAATATTTATACAAACTGATCTCAAGGAAAGTCGTGTTATAGTCATGAAAAATTTGATTAATTTATTTGTGTCCATGGCACGAAATTCAACTTTTATTCATGCCTTGAGCACGAATGTCTTTGTCGTGTCACTTGCACCAATTTCTATAAATAGTTTTTCGTGTCCGTTGCACGACTTTCTTTCCGTGTCATTTTATGTATTTTTTTCTTATTGTTTTTCTGTTTTCTTACCATTGTCACTTGGGGTTGGGGTTAGAATGACTTTCTGTTACATTTTTAGACATGCTAACCCAAACCCCAACTCTAACCCCAACACCAGGCGAGAATAGTTTTAAAAGCATGTAGAAACCAATACATCAGTGGGGGCTCTTGACTGCTCATCCGAGGGGCGCTAATTTAAAACATGTGTTCGGAGTGTCATGTGTGTTGCTTGCGTTTTCAAAATATGTGTTTGTTGCGTCATCTGAACCATGTGCATCAGGTGTTTTGTCAAAATAAGTGCCTGCTGCACACGCATCAAAACCGTTTATGATAAAAGAGACGCTCACGTTCACAAAATACACACAAGACACTAACTTAACAGTAAACTCTGATTACGCATGAGATTATCGAGTATCTGGCAAACGCGAGCGTCTCTATTATCATAAACCCTTTAGAAGCGTCTGCAGCAGACACTTATTTTGACAAGACACGTGATGCACACAGGATCTCTTGATGCGCCGAACACATATTTTGTAAAAAGTAAACACACACAATGGGCTACATACATGTTGTGACGAACTTCGCATCGAGCGCCCTCGAAAAAAAGAAGTCACCGGCCGCCACTGCAATACATAAAAGTACATCCTAACCCAAACCCCAAATTTAAACCCAAGCACAATGATTTAAAACATAAAAAAATTTGAAACACTATTTGAGTGACACGACAAAGACATTTGTGCTCAAGGCATAAAAAAATGCTGAATTTCGTGCCATGGACACGAATAAATTAAGCAAATCTTTTATGACTGTAACACTACTTTTTGTGAGATCATGTTTTATTTAGATGGTTGGCTAAAACTTTTGAACATTACTGAATATTAAATGTGCCCTGGGACTTTTTAAACAGATAGTGGAGTAAATAAATTCACAATTACTTTATCTGATATTTATACACAAAGAGAATTAACAAAGACTTCAGAAGGGTGAAAGGTTGTGCTGTTTATATGCATGTATAATTTAGCAAACTATTAAAATATTAAACCTGGTAATGTGTTACGCGAGTGAGTGTGGCCCTACGTAACGCTCTTAGTGAAATATAGAGACATGTCAGGTGGTTGAAATGCCTCTCATGTATAATCCTATTTAACAAGATGACTGTGAAATAGCTTCAGCTCTTGAAAATATTAGCATTTATGTCCATCACAAGGAGAGGATGAAGACAGTGCCATCTAATGGTTACCAGATACTTGTTTATTTGCCTTACGCACTCCCATTAGCCCTATCAGCAAGGGTTAAGTATCCCTCCAGCAACTATTTGGAAATTAGTTGCTATTTGCACAAATTACATTGGATATCATTAACACTTTAAAATGTTATGGCATTAAAGGGAATAATCAGGGCGAAATTATCTCTGAGAAACAGTAAGACCACATAAGACATTTACTTAAAATGTACTAAATGCCTGTAAATATTGCTGTATTAAATATTACAATATTATAAATGCAAGTATGAAATATTACCCATGAGCAAATACACTGTCATTTGTTCACAGTATTTCACTAACATTGAGGATCTGATAAAGCAAAACCCCTTAAAAATTGTCTGATATGTTTGTGACTGTGTGTTTCAGAGATAGTGAGAGCAATGACTCATGTTATAAACCACGGTATGTCCATGTACTGGGGAACATCACGCTGGTCAGCGATGGAGATCATGGTAAGTGACCAGAACATGCATGATATTCCCATGTTTTCGGTACACTCGTAAATGAAGGTGCTACAAAAGGTTCTGGTGTAGAAGTCATGATGTAGAAGAACCATTTTCTGGATCCATTCAGTCAAAAGTTATTTTTAATTATTGGGCATTAACTAATGTTAAAGGTACCTTAGAACAGTGCACTGCAAAAAATGACTTTCTTACTTGGTATTTTTGTCTTGTTTGTAGTAGAAATATCTAAAAATTCTTAAATCAAGATGTATTTTCTTAATGAGCAAAATGACCTAAGAAAATAATACTAGTTTTTAGACAAAAAATATACAATTTAAATGAATTCGTGCTTAAAACATGCAAAATTTTCTGCCAATGGGGTGAGAAAATTTTACTTGAATTAAGTGTTTAAGAAAAAAGAAATCTTATTTCACAATTTTTTTTCTCACCCCATTGGCAGTTAATTTTGCTTGTTTTAAGGACAATTTCACTTAAATTGTATATTATTTGTCTTAAAACTAGACTTATTTACTTAGGTCATTTTTGTCTTGTTTTCTACTGAAAACAAGACAAAAATACTAAGTAAGAAAGTCATTTTTTGCAGTGTGGTTCTCAATATGGGGGCCGGGACCCCCAGGGGGGGCGCAAAATGGTGCATAAAAAAAATACATAAATTTTTCATAAATTCTGTATAATTAAACCTAAAAAAAAAAATAAGGCTTATAACCAACAGCACTACTTTGTATACTTTAATGTGTTCTGTTTAACCAACTCGCGTTAACCAATCAGGAGCTTGCTCTAGTAGTGACGTGATTACAGAAAGCCAGAGCAATAGAGGAAACAAAGCGAGCAGAGTCGAAGAAGACTCTTCGACTCTGTGAATTTCCCCGTGAATGTCTCGATGACAATTGAATTCCACGCACGGCTTACACACGCGAATGAAGCGAGTAAACTCAAAATGTTCAAGGGGCAAACTAGATGCGGTAGACGCAAATTTGACGCCTCAAACGTAGGGTTGTAACGGCGTGAGATTTCCACGGTATGATAATCGTCTCAGAAACTATCACGGTTTTGCGGTTTGCCGGTATTAAACACTTATTATTATTATTATTATATTTACTATTATTATTAGCTACAATTACCCTTAAATTAATAAAAAACAGATAGGGGTTTTGGGTTTAACATATGGTTTATTATATCAAAGTTTTGAAATAAATAAACTTTGATTCTTAATTTTTTTACTAATTTTAATTTTATTCTTTTAAATAAAATGATATAATACCCACAAAAAATTTTCTCAGAGCTGCTCTGGATATATTCATTTGTTTACATTGTCATATAGTGAGTGAAATGTATAGTTTTTATTATATGGCCTATATAATCAACTTAAATTGATCTGTAATATAAATTACTTATATGGGCTTTAGTGCCTCTTTTTGCAGCCACTCTTCGTCCACATTTCTTGCAAACTGGATATCCATCTTAAAGGATAACCCCGCATTTGTTTTCTGTATACCCAAAGTATTCCCATACTGTAGACTCTGACATTTTCTCTGCTGTACATAAACGAGTGGAGTCTAGCAGTCATGGCGAATGAAGTTGCATGTGCGTAGTAGCGCAGGTCAGAGTCTGCTTTATTTTTTGGCCAAAACCGTGTAAAAGGTTTATTGGGAAACACTGTGCTAGTTAATGCTACTATATATGCTACCGTTTAGGATACAGTTCTACTACTGATGTTTTAGGTTTTGTAGGTCCATACTGAAAAAACACAAACTTACCACTCAGAAACGTCCATTAACAATATCCAAACAATTGATTATTACTCAAATTTCTATCTTTGTCTGATATGGGCTCAAACATAAGGTCTGTTTACACACACACAGAGCTACTAAACAAGCTGAAATAGCCAATCAGAACAGAGCTCAACATTAATATTCATGACCCTTACAAATAAGGCAATAATAGTCCATCAAAAGTTAAATCCTACAGTTGTAAATGGACATCAATCGTCTCTGGATCATTTTTCCACCTTCTATCTAAGAACAATTTAACTATTTCAATTCATTTTTGGGGCCTTTAACAGTTACTTTTTAATTTTAAAAATGTTTCGTTAATGCTGAAAATACATAAATTCATTTAAAAATTAATCAATGCTGTACACTGCAAAAAATTATTTTCAAGAAAAAATTTTCTTAGTATTTTTGTCTTGTTTTCAGGAAAAATATCTAAAAATTCTTAAATTAAGATGCTTTTTCTTGATGAGCAAAACAAGCCAAGAAAATAAGTCTAGTTTTTAGACCAAAAATATCAATTTTGTGCATAAAACAAGCTAAAAAAAAAACTGCCAATGGGGTAAGTAAATTTTTCTTGAAATTTTCTTGAATTTAGTGTTTAAGAAAAAAATTTAAGATTTTTTTGCTTACCTCATTGGCAGATTTTTTTTGCTTGCACAAAATCACTTAAATTTGATATTTTTGGTCTAAAAACTAGACTTATTTTCTTGGGTCATTTTGCTTATCAGGAAAAGCATCTGAATTTAAGAATTTTTAGATATTTTTACTGAAAACAAGACAAAATACTAAGAAATTTTTTTTCTTGAAAATCATTTTTCAGATTGTTTATGATGAAATAGAACGGTTTTGACTGAAATTTGGACATATGATGCTGGCCTGAGAATTTTCGCGTGTTTGTTTGTATCAGCCCCCACCTCTACAATGGGTGTATAGGTGCACAGGAACAATCTTTCCTAAAATGCATTAAACTTTCGTTTATAAACGCCTCACACCCGTACATTCTTCCGTTAAGAGGTTGAATAATAAACACTCCAGCCCAGTTGGTGGCGATAATCCACCTTTGACAATTGCAAGAATACAAACAACGTTCCCGGCGCGGAGTAATACCGTACCTCACAGCACATCTAATACAAGTCAATGGAGTTGGACAAAAGTATGATAAAACCTGATGGAAAGCATCTTTTGCTGCGATTTTTGTGTGAGCATATCAGTGAACACCCCTGACCACTTGGTGAGTTTCACGTTTTTGTAAACAAAAGTAAAAGTTCAATGCATTTTAGGAAGGATTGTTCCAGTGCACCTATATAGCCATTATAGAGGTGGGAGGTGATACAAGAAACACCCCAAAATTCTCGGGTCAGCCGCATATGTCAAAATTTCAGTCAAAACCGTTCTATTTCATCATAAACAATCTGAAAACAGGGCTTTAAGTGTAAAATACCGAACTTGTCCTTTAAGTAATGTTAACACATACAACCTTATTGTGAAGTGTTACCATGATATTTATTTACACTTTCAGCCTTTCCAGTTTTTTTTTTTTTTTTTTTGCTCTGTTATACTTGTACATGTTACATTATTGTAAGGATGCATTGTCTTGGTGTCCAAAATTGGGGGATGATTGGATACTGATGGAAAAAATTAGATTTAAGTCTGTTTGTCCCTCTCTGTCTCTCTCTCTCTCTCCTTCTTTCCCAGGAGGCGTACTCTGTAGCAAGGCAGTTTAATCTTATTCCTCCTGTGTGTGAACAGGCAGAGTATCATTTATTCCAGAGGGATAAAGTAGAGATGCAGCTGCCTGAGCTTTACCATAAAATAGGTGAAAGTACACAAACACACTAAAAATATGTACTATTGTGCGGACTTAGAGGCCCACCGAAGGGCAATCTGAGCAACTCCATAGCGCCTTACATATTTTTACACAGTTTTTATGCCCACATACAGAAAAACATGCATGATTACCCACTTAATTGACTTTTCACTTGTATTTTAGGGGTTGGTGTTGTATCATGGTCTCCGCTGGCCTGTGGTATCATCACAGGGAAGTATGAGAACGGCATCCCAGAATCCTCCAGGGCATCTCTGAAGGTACTTGGCTTTTATAACAGAAGCATCATACCTCCAAAACAGAAGGATGAAGATCTGTGGAGTTAAAAGCTGATATAGAGACTTGTGAAAAAAAATTAGACCAGAAGCTCAACAAGGTCAGTAGGACCTTGTACAACGTACTGTAAGTGCCTGATGTGATTCAACATCTATTTTTTTCGTCGACTGAATACAGACAAACACATAAGCGTATTTTTATCGAGATTTACATCGATCTGATGAATCCAGGCCATATCCTGCAAATAAAACCATGATTCAACTCAACCTGACACATATATCAATCTGGACCGTAAAGAATGTTTTTTAAGGACTAAAAAATGTACTCTTTATTTGCAATTCACATTCATAAGATTCACTTAACTCTTTCCCAACCATTGACGAGTTATCTCATCAATTAAGAGAATACATTTGCATAAAAAAGTGTTCTTGATGAATTTTTATGTTAATCTTTTAATCTTGTTTTCAGAAAAAAATATCTAAAAATTCTTACATTAAAGGCTCTCTAAGCGAATCTGCGAGACGTTAGTTATTGTTGACGTTTGAACTGTTTTCAAACAGACGGAGCGTAGTTAACTCCTCCCCCTCCCTTTCGTGCTTTCATGAACGCGCCCAACCCCCGCCCCCAAATCCTTTTTGTCGTTTATTGGCTGGAATACTTTGTTTTGTTTTGTGATGCTAGGTTTGGCCACTATGTTGATATTGCCGTTTGTGAGCCTGGGCTGTCTACAGAGATCACGTTTTTTTACACTTTGATCAGCAGACAGGCAGCAAGCAGATAGTGAGGAGATGTTTCCGGTATGTAATAAAAAATGTTTTATGGTCTAAAACGCTTCAATTCGCTTAGAGCGCCTTTAAGATGTATTGATGAGCAAAATGACCTAGGAAAAAAACTCTTTAAGCGAATTTGTGCTTAAAACAATCGAAAAAATCTGCCAATAGAACAAGAAATTTTTTCTTGAATTAAGTGTTTATGAAAAAGTTAACTTATTTCAAGAAATTTTTCTTATTCCATTGGCAGATTTATTTATTTATTTAATTTTTTTTGCTTGTTTTAAACACTAATTTATTTAAAGTTAATATTTTTGTCTAAAAACTAGACTTATTTTGCTAGGTCATTTGTTCATAAAGAAAATACATCATAATTTAAGAATGTATAGATATTTTTACTGAAAACAAGACAAAAATACCAGGTAAGAAAGTCATTTTTTTTTAAGCAGAGAAAAAAATATAGATAGGATAAAAATCTTTTCCTGTTTTGCAGTTTGTTTGTTTGTTTATTGTTTGTTTGAAAGCAAAGGGTCTGTTCTTTCATTTGATATATTTGTATGTTTATATATTTTTAGAAGAAAATTTTCCTGGAAGGCATTTTGTGAAACTTTTGTGAAAATCACAAAAAATGCTGGCGGGCAACTTTTCAAAAAATGGCTGCGGGGAATGAGTTAAAAACAGATAATAGAAGCAGCTGTGTCAGACCAGGTTTTCTGTGTGAGGCTGTATCTCTCTTGTCCCTTTGCAGTCGTACCAGTGGCTGAAGGAGAAGATTTTGAGTGATGATGGCAGAAAGCAGCAGGCAAAGCTCAAGGAATTGACCCACATTGCTGAAAAGCTCAGCTGTACGCTGCCACAGCTTGCCATCGGTAGGTCAAAAGACTTTCACCCAGTCTCATTTAACTGTTACGGCATCACACGTATTATCACTGCCACACAGACTCCTGGGATTGCTCTGTGGATAAAGGGAATGAGCTATTTATTTATTTAGACACTGGTGCTGCATTGCATTATTTCCTTGATTTTTTTTATGTTTAGTAACCTTTATTTTAATTTTAATAATTTGCACATTTCCAAATTGAGGCATTTGGAAGAGACTTTATCTAAAATGAAATACAGTGCATTCAAGGTATACGCACTGTAAAAAAATCAGCATTTTTGTCAAATCAACATATATTTTTATGTTACTTTAACCTAAAAAATTAAGTTAAATAATTTCAGCTTGCTTTTATAAGTTATAGTATGTTGAATCGACTTGCAAAACCAAGTTGTTCAACTTCATGCTGCATTTTTTTACAGTGCATGGTTTATTCGTGTATGTTTTCCCTGAAGATCGAACTCATGAGCTTTTGCACTGCTAATGCATCGCTCTACCATTTTACATTTACATTTTATGCATTTGGCAGACCATTTTTTTCAAAGCGACTTAAAGTGCATTGCAAGGTATACAATTTTTATCAATTTGTGTGTTCCCTAGGTTCCCCAGCTGAGATTTTTTTATTGATCTGTTATCTGTGTCCTTTTTTAGCCTGGTGCCTTCGTAACGAAGGAGTTAGCTCGGTTCTCCTTGGGACCTCCAACCCTGCACAACTCACTGAAAACTTGGGTGCAATTCAGGCAAGAGATTTAAGAAGATATCTCAAATGAAACGTTATGTAGGCTGTAGCAGGCTCTGGTTGCTTTTAATGGGGACAAATCATGAAAATCTGACTTTTTCCATGTTTAATTGCTATAATTGGGTCCCCAGTGCTTAAATCAACCTAGAAAATGTGACAAAGATCAACCCAGTAACTTAGTTTTGGTAAACCATTCTCTGCAAGCATGTAAAAAATAGGTCATTGAAATTTGGCTCCCCTTGTGATGTCAGAAGGGGGTAATACCGCCCCTTAATCTGCACTATCCAACCACGGCACTGCCATTTAGTGTAAAGATCAGCTCATTTGCATTTAACAGGAAACACCCAAAATGTTGCTATGTACCAAAAATATCATGTAATCACTTTTCTCTGGTGCATATTCTTTAATGTTTAGGTATTTCATATGTGATTTGTGTTTCATTCAAATCGTGTTTTACATTCCCACCGACAGGTTCTTCCAAAGATCACCCCTAACGTGGCCTCGGACATCGACAAACTTCTGGGTAATCGTCCCCACAGTAAGAAAGACTACCATCATTAGGCCTTTCTGTGAATCCGTATGCCTTGCGACTCAGGATCACGCGCCAGCCCTCTTGTGTCAGCGGGTGTCCCACCATCGTGTGTCTATCTGAACCTCTTCTTCAGAGATCCATCGTTGCTGTTACCGTAGAAATGCTAAAGTGTTATGCATGCTTCTGTTCAACCCAGACCTGAGCTCAATCTTGTGTAAAGATCTCTGTGTAGACACACCTAAAAAAGTGAAGCACAGAAGCGACTGGACACCTTGGTCCGTGAAATTATGCATTCAGATATTCATCACCCTTACGTGCCAAAGCAAACCCTGGTCTTGACCTTTGACTTCTGGACATGCAATCTGAAAAGGACAGAGGTAAAGGGGTAAAATGACGGACTCTTATAAACAGTATATGTGAGCGATGTGGAAGTGCTTTTTATTAAGGCACTCGGCTCTCGGTGCAAGCATAAAACTTTAAGGAGTTGTAAAAGTGGAGTTGAAGTATAGTGTCGCTTCGATTCGCTCTCATACTTTGTTTATATTGGTCCTGCTTACTTTAAAAGTCAGTTGACGTGAGGTAAAAGAAATAATTTGCATATCATGCTGAGAATGTAAAAATGAAAAACTGTGATGTATGATAGCGCAGCATGTAGAGTTGCGTGCAAGCTGTGTGGATTGGTGAAGAAAAACGTGTTGGAGTTAAAGCCATCAGCAGCATATTCAGCTGTTACTGTGTTACATGTTCTGCATTTTGTCTCAAACGTCTCTCAAAGAGCACAATACTGTGTATGTAATCCCTGATATTTGCGATGTGTAATTTGTTCCATGATTTTATTTTATTCCCACTGGTCTTGATGAATATTATAAGTAACATAGTTTGTATTATGCTTTTTTTAGTGATACAAGCGTTTTACTGTATTCAGTGACACTGGTTAAAGACATGCTTGCTGCTGTATTTGTATTTCAACTGCTAAGCAGTAAATACAAAGGGTGATAGTTATCCAGTCCAATAGAGATGAGGTCAAAATGTTTACAAACTTGAAAATGAGGCTGTTATTTATTGCATTGTGCAGAGTGCTTTAACATCGAAATAAAATGTGCATCTCATGTTTTGTATTTTTTTTATTTCTATTTAAATAATGATATTTCTCAGATTTGACCATTTTTATTGTAATGCTACATTATTGTGATAGCTACAATAAAATTGCAGTAATAACCTATAAAATGTGTGCTAGAGTTAAAAATGATGAAAAGCAATTAATAGTTTCAGGTTTTATGTCAGTGACATGTACATTATAAACACCGGAGGTGTATAATACTTAAGTATTTTAGTTACATTTTCCAAGCATCTGTGCTTTGTCAGAGTGTTTGTCTTGGATAAAAATGTATACTTTTCTTTACTAAAAAATGTTCACTACATTCTAAAGCATAGAATCAAACTGTGTATTCATTATATATTGCATATTAAAATTTATTTAATACCTAATTACATACAAATTGTGTACTTTTACTTTCTTGAGTAAAAGTACGAAAATAATTTTTACTTAAGTAAAAGTACAAAAAAGTTACTAGATGTTTAATGTACTTAAATCTAAATCAAAAACTTGAAATTATGAAATGAAGTGGAGTACAAATTATGATAATATGTCCAAAGAAAAACACTAACAAAATACGAATAATTGAAAATTTACTTTTATGTAGAAAGTTAAAATACTTTAGTACTATACAACTCTGCCTTTTACAAAGCTAAAGTATAAATAAAACACTGAATAACGTAAGGCGTGTTCAACTTAATGCTGCGCTGCGCAGGCTTGCCCGTCTATGACATCAGAGTATCGCAATAGCGATTCAAAATCTTCGCGTTTGGATTTGATCTCGCGATAATTCTACGCAGACGATTAGTCTGCGCAGAGCTGCATCAAGTTGAACACGCCTATAAACACTTCAGCACTCTGTACGTCTCTATAGAAACTACATGACGAGTTCCGCCCACCAACGTTTTCTATTGGATAAAGTCCCTGTCAAGTTTTAAAATCGCTCGTTTTCATTGGCTCCTACCCTCTCGTCACCTTATTTCGATTCCATACGCGCCAAACATTGTAGGCCATGATAAATTTGACGCAAGCGCTCCAAACGACATGTTTACGACCATACTGAACCGAGTGTCCTAATTTGTAGAGCAACGCTTTGATTTATTCGTTTTAATTGTTATATTTAGCCTTTTTAGAGCAAAGAAGAAAACCGTATCTCCGTCTCCAAGGCAGCAGGAAGTAAACGGAAAGCAACCGTGTGCTAGGTGAGTGACGAAGCTTATAATCACATAACGAATCGCGTTACGTTATATAACTAGTCGTGCGGTAACGTTATATTTATACGACCAGTTGTGTGAAGTGTGCTCTCGGTTGATTTGTCTCATATGATAACGTTGGTCTAAGAGCAATATAATTTATCCTTTTTTAACAAATACCCTTATGAATCGCTTAACTTACCATTAAAATATTACTAAATCTCTTTGTTGTGTGTTATGGGCTTCATTCCGGTAGTGTTTTACTGTTAAACATCTGCCAAATACATCCCACCAGTAGAACCCACATATTACCATTAGACCATTTATAGTTTCCATTCAAACCAATACAATTCCTATTATAACCTATAAATAATCTCTCAGCAGGACATTTGCATAGTGCATGCTACGATGTGGCTGAGACGCGACCGGAGGATCACCCCCAGGGGTGACAGTTTGTGTGTTGCTGATGCTGACTATATTACCGGCAGTCTGATGAAGAGTGATTCCTTCTGCATGAATCAGTCCTTCCCCTCCGCAAGGAACTGCACTTTAAATCCCCTGGATGCAACAGGTGGGTCAGAGTCAGCTGACACTGAAGTGGTTTAAAATAATAAGTTTGCAATGTATTTGCAAGCAGTACGATGTTCACGGGTTACAAACCACTTGTTTGTTTTCTTTTCCAAAAGATGATTTTAATGTTGGCACATCGGTGGCCATGAGGAATCTTCAGATATCGGATCTTCAAGACTCTCACCCTGTGGCCCAGCAGATTCCTGTGTTTGAGAGCTCTCTGCTTAAACGGCTTACATGTGGTGCCCCAGAGAATTGTGGGATAGCTCTTAATCCAAGCACAGCAAACCTGTCCATTATCCGCAACACAGCACAGGTATCGGACGACTAAGATTGTCCTTAAACAGTTTATTTAGACTTTGACTATATTTTCTGTAACTGGGTCAGTGACAAAAACGGATTGGCAAGATGAGAAATCCAAAAAAACTTGTTTTTAAAGCACGCATCAGGTTTATTTCAATGCACAGTGTACACTCACCTAAAGGATTATTAGGAACACCTTTTCAATTTCTCATGAATGCAATGGTGTAATGGTGTGGGGGATGTTTTCTTGGCACACTTTAGGCCCCTTAGTGATAATTGGGCATCGTTTAAATGCCATGGCCTACCTGAGCATTGTTTCTGACCATGTCCTTCCCTTTATGACCACCATGTACCCATCCTCTAATGGCTACTTCCAACAGGATAATGCACCATGTAACAAAGCTCGATTCATTTTGGTTTTGTACTGTACTAAAATAGCCCCCACAGTCACCAGATCTCAACCCAATAGAGCATCTTTGGGATGTGGTGGAATGGGAGCTTCGTACCCTGGATGTGCATCCCACAAATCTCAACTGCAAGATGCTATCCTATCAATATGGGCCAACATTTCTAAAGAATGCTTTCAGCACCTTGTTAAATCAATGCATAGAACATACATAGAATCAAGGCAGTTCTGAAGGCGAAAGCAGGTCAAACACAGTATTAGTATGGTGTTCCTAATAATCCTTTAGGAGAGTGTATTTATGTTAATTTTATGCAAGATAAAATTACATTTGCACCATTTTTATGAAAGTTAAGACTGAATGGACCTGAAAATGTCAAATGGTGTAACCGGCAATTGTGCCAAAGAAAGAGAAATATTACATATTTTATCCACCTTGATGGCATGTAAGCGTAATCATAAAAAAATGTAAATATAATTATTTCTAAATGTAAATTTTAATGCGTTCTTGTAATTTGTCCTGACATATGCTGAAAACAGCTCTGTTTTCTAAATAATCTTTTACAAAAATGGTGTAACCGCCAATTGTGCCAAAGAATGAGAAATATTGTATTTTAACCACCTGTAAGCGTAATCATCAAAAAAAAAATTTTTATGAATATATTTTCATATAAAAAAAAACTAGTTATACCAATTGACACAGACTGGTTACACCACATTGACATTTTTGCATTTATCCACCAAATACTTTTCAAAATGAAATAAAACCAGAAATTTAAGACTTGGTGCTCAAAAAAGATAATGTATGCAAGTAATCTGCAAATTTATTTTGAGATTTTAACCTTTTAACATTTAATTGAACCATACCAACACAAAATAATTAACGTCACGTCATTGACCCAACTACAGTATATTTTGTATTGTTGATACTTCTGTTGCTTTAGTGCTACATGGGTTAAAACCATATTCGATTCAATAAAAGCATATTTTTCTCTTTTTTTTTAAGGTTGTGGATGCCAACGATTATGCTTGTAAGCTATTTGAGTGTGCATATAGCGATTTGATTGGCCAGAAGCTGACCTCTCTCCTGAGAGCCAATCAGATACTAGAGGAGGTCCTGAAGGAGGATACTCTCGATTCCACTGGGAACCTTGTTTCCGTTTCTGCGAAAGTGGTATGAAGCCTTATCTCCAAAGGAAATTAAAACAGCAATTCACTTGGCTGTCACTACCCCCTTCCCCCCATGAATATTTAATTTCATTCACACTGCCATTTATAATCAATTGCCCTAATCTCTGGCTTTTGCGGTGTTGGATGTGACGATCATTAATAAAACCACCTCATTCTGTCTGGCAGGTGACTGCAGTGAGTTTAGCAGGTGCAGAATTTCCTGTTTCTGTGTGTGTTCAGACGCCCAAACAGCCACAGGTTGTTGAGCTTCTCCTGGAGAAAGTGGAGAGGATCACTGCGCACGTGACTTTCACGCAGAATGTGAGGTTTTTTATTTCACCTTATTCATGTTCCTGTATTTAAAAGGCCAATATTATGCCTATTTTTACAAGATGTAATATAAGAGGTGAATATGTCTTTGAAGTTTCAGCTTAAAATACCCCACAGATCATTTGGTATAGTATATCCAAAATCCCCCTGTTTGGTGGAAGTGCTGTTTTTATGCGTGTACCTTTAAATGCAAATAAGCTACAGCTTTTGGTTAAAAATAGATCTGATTCCTGTGACTACAGTCTGAGACAATAGTATCTTTAGCCGTGTTCGTGCTACAACGTGCTTATGAACACATTAAAAGAAAAGCTTTTGGGTAAAGTCAACCAGTTAGTCAGTGGCTGTGGGTGGAGCTTTGTTAGTGTGACATCACATTAACAAAAGAATTAAAAACGGCATGTTTGTTGAGACTGCTCTGGTTTAAAAGGAATTAAAAAGGAGTAGTGAATGATTTTTTTTCATTGTAAATTTGTTGTGTTCACACACTGCCAATGCACATTTATGTCCAATCACCTTGTAAAAGTGGATTTTGCATAAATGGACCCTTTAACATGTATTGAACTGGCAGAGCATCCCTTCAAATGAAAGTTATGTAACTGCTAAGTGGTCCAGAAAAATTCAAGTCTCTTCTGTTTCTTCAGGGAGGAATTCTGAGTTGTGATCCCACTTTTGCCCATCTCCATGGTTATCACACTGCCGAAGAACTTACAGGCCTGTCAATCATGGCTCTGATGCCATCACTACAGATGCCATTCCACTGCAGGACAACTCCTAAGGTTAGGCGTCATCAAAAAAAACCCCAACACGGACACAATGGTCTGAGTTTGGGACGGGACTATGTGTTGGTCCAATTAAAAGCTAATAGTGGAATAATTTGGCAGGTTTGTTAAAAGAAATAGCTTAAATTTAAGGTAGCTACAACACAAAACAAGCAGATATAAATAAATAATGCAAGAAGTGGGATTTCAGATTTTCTTCGCTTCATAAGAATGCCAGCTTTATTGTTTTTCTTGCTTAGTGATACTTTCTGCTAAAGCAACACTAAGGTACTTTTTAATAACAATTTTTTCTTGATCCCAGGTGTTGCGTGTACAGAGATTGCGTTTGCAGGACAAGACAGGTCTAGCAGTGCCTGCGTGTATCCGACTGCATGCTGCTGTGTCCTGTGGAAGATCAGCGCATCCAGAACACTCTGACATCGGCAGCTCTCGACGGCTCAGTCGGACACCATCAGGTCAGTCCTCCCTTTCTTTACCCTCGTTTATTGCAGAGTACGAAAAAGAGTTTTACTAACGTAGACATTTTCACTGGTCTTATATTAAAGTAGCATTCTTATTTTCATGTAATATTAAGTTTAGACAAAAATTTAGTTGGGTCTAATTTAGTTTTGTGTAACCAGACTTTCATAGTGCTAAACCAACTCTCATATGGTGCTTTTCCATCGCATAGAACCCCACGGTTTGGTTTGGGTCAGCTCACTTTGGCTTGGTTAGCTTTTCCATTGAGTTTAGTAACACTTAGGATTATAGGCGTGTTGTTATATTTGCGCTGCCTAATGCTGTGACATCATACATGTGAGAACGTCGTTGTACATTCCCATACATTCATTTATTACTTTTTAATAAATAATTTTGTGTGGCTTAATAGTCAGGCCACACAAAATTAAAACTGACCACCAAAAATAGATGTTTGCACATCGTGTTTTTCACTACCTCTGTCTCAAATGACAGTTTCTGTACAAACACCCGTGGCGTCAGTCGGCACGCTCCGCTGAGCCTCATTTAAGTTGCATTTAAACGTATATGTGAACGTGCACGCCACAAAATGCAAGTCTGGAAAAAAACTGTTATGGTGTTCCTGATTCTCAACCTGTGGATGTTTTCCATCGCTAAAAGTGAGTTTGGGAACTTATAGCAGAGCACAGATGACAACATGTTTGCTCGAGACCGCGCAAGCTAGCATGAAGGTAAAGTTAATCTTTTACATTATTAGCGATGACGCTGGTAGTGATGATTCTCTCAGACCAATCAGTGATCTACAGGGTTTTCACGTCACGTTTTTGTATCAGCTCGGGTCGCTTGGAACCCCAACCGAGGTGGTACTAAAAAAAGTATCATATTGCACCCAGTGGAAAAACTCACAAAAGTAAGCTAAACCAAACCGTGGGGTACTATGCAGTGGAAAGCGCCAATACTGAAGGTCTGGGAACCATGGCCGTTTAGGGGCCATATGACTGACGCGTAAAGCAACCAATCGTGTTTCGCTTTCTGCCCACAGTGCAAGGGGGTGACCCCTAAGGCTGAGATTGCTAATCAGTCTTACTTTACGAATTCAAACAGTTATCACCAATCTTGAAAGAAATTAGATGATCAAGTTGTAAGACTAAGCAGTTTTTGCAATGGGCTACTATTATGCTTCTAGCCGTGGATCTAATTCATTCATCCTATATTGTTTTTGGTTCAGTATGATCATTGCCCTGGCATCCTTGTTTTTTTGAAGGTGGTAAATCAGCTTCTGGTGATGTCCTATCCCCCAGCTCAGGTGTACTTTACTCGGGGTCGGTGTGTGTGTTTGCTCCCAGTACCTGTCTTCTAACACTTCTGCCCAATGGCACCATTCACACTGCCAACAACATCTTTAGTTTCCTTCTACTCGGATACAACAGCCAGCAGCTGGTCGGCAAGGTACAGATGCTATGAAATTTACTATGACATTTATGACATATGCAACTTGAATTCATTCACCTTTAAATAAGATCTGCATGTCTTCCATGTCCACCTGTATTTGTAGACCATCACGTACCTGATACCAGCATTTTATGAGCGAGTTCGTTACGGGAATCAAAGCAATGACTGTGAATCTCATCTACATGACACGTCCAGCCCCACAGGTACAAAGCCTTCAGGAGGAAACACGTTTATTTAGCTTTGACGTTGTGCTGAAATCCCCCTCCTTTCCTTTAGATCCTTGTAGATGTTCTGCTAGTGCTAAATGTCAACCCGTCAATGCTCTAACTCTCTTAACTGATGTTAATGCAACAAAAGATGACCAACAAGACACTTGTAGTAAGTTTAGTTTTTTAATTGCTGCTTTAATTTAAATGCTTAAATAATATATGCATTTGATAATAGAAACATCAAAATATCTTTTAGATCCAAACACAGTGCTTGCTGGAGACAGTGTGATGGTACATCTGGCCATAAGGAAGAGAGCAGGTCTCGGGAAAGGGAAGCGGATCTTTACTGGGACCAGTGCTAAATTGGAGAAGGAGGGCAGCGTCCCATCAACCATGACCTCACCTGCTGTCACTTCCACACCAATGAATGGGTAAGATAATTCTCTTATTTAGGGATATTCAGTATTGAAGTAGTGTACTGTATTTTTACAATACTGTACTGTTTTGTTATATGACCTACAGCTCAACTGGTAGAGCTTGATGCCAGCAATTCCACGAGAACATGCGAACTTTGTAAGATTCACAATAAAATAAGGTTTAATTTGTACATAAATATTTGTAGGAGATGCCTTTTTAAATCTTTATTGGCCTGGTCGATTATCGGTGCCGATATTAAGTATTTTTTATGGTTATCGGCATCGTCATTTTAAATTGCATTTTTAAATACACTATTTTTATTTAATTCACAAGTCTGGCATTTTATATGTTGCTATTATTATTAATATTAAAGAGATATTGTCAGAGCCGCACTTACAATTACAAGTTCAGGTGCTAGGAGTCCATGGCGCGTGCATTCAGGTCCGAGCAAGAGTCCATGTGCGTGCAAGAAAGCTCTCTCGTGCAAAGAGAAGCCCACAAACCATCTCATGCTAGGAAAGCACACAATGCGCATGTTAATGTGAAATTTTGATGATGATGATAATAATAATGACAATTGCCAACAGTCTAAGTAAAGCCCGCTATTAGTGATATGTCTGACGATTGTTGATACATGATACTATAGACTATCGACACAACCCTATTAGGCACACTGTTGATGGTATACATTAACTTCCACAGCAGGAAAACCAAATTTTGGTTTGAACTATCCCTTTAATGTTATAAACCAGGGGTTCTCAAAGTCCGGACTCCGGTCCGGATCCGGACCCGACGGGAACTTGATCCGGACCCGCGTCCACTTCATATTACAAGTGCATTTATTTCTATGTGATTGCTAAATGTGTGCATTTGCTACTTTACAAATGCATATTAAACTTGTAAAACATTCGTTTCGTTTTTTTCTTCTTAGATTTAAGAGTATTCCTGGTCAGAAAATAAAACGAGTTATTTAAAAATTTCCTGTGTAACGCTGTAGTCATCACACGAAGATATTATGCACAGCTACTTCATGTACTACGGCTTTTGATCAGTCCTTACCAATCACTGTTGGTTTGAGTCGTTTAAAACATGCATTTAAAAAAGCAACACTCATCAAACATAATATTATACATATTCTTTATTATCATGAAAATACCTGAAAAAGTTTGAAGAACAGTAATATAAATATATCCTTAAGACATTTCCTGGAGCTCCGTGTTTCTAGTTCTTCGTCTGCAGCGCATAATAAGTTTCTGCCCGAAAGCGCCCCCTGGCTTTTGGATGTAGCGGCATTTCACAGTAATTCATTGAGAAGGATAGTAAGCTTATCAGCCAATTTATAAGTGCACCCCTAATTTAGGTCTGTGTCTCTGCCTACCACCCACACTTTTATTTGCCATGGTTTATGCATCTGATGGAGAACAAACTGTGCCATTTCTCTAATTAGGTTGCTCTGTATTTTGCACCTGGTTACTTTTGGCATATTTCTTGTGTTTATGTTTAAAACATTATTTTTACTTTAAATGCAAAATACACTTATGTTTTTCCCCAAACTATTTGTGTTGATTTGTTATATAAACAAATGATTAACATAAAGTTTTTCCGGACCTATGTAAATGATGAGAATTCAGATTTGGACCTTTGAATGTAAACTTTGAGAACCCCTGTTATAAACAGTTCTCCAATTTTGTGTATGTTTGTTTGTAATTCTGTTGGTCTTAGGTTGGATGATACTACAGACCTTTGCGAACAGATTGTAGCCCTGTCCACAAGGGTGTCCGAGTCTGACTCTGCAAACTCCACCAATGCTCTGCTACAGACCTTTGCTCTCGTGGAGTCCCTGGAGGTCCACAAAACCTGCCCCTCTTTCTCTGCTTGTGGTGGCCCATCAGGGCAAGATGCCTCCAAGGCACCTTTTAATCAAAAACTTTCAAACCCAGACTCTAAAGTTCCTCCAAATTCACCACACCCTGAATCTCATAATCAGTCCTGTCAGTGCTCCGAGCAGGCCCAGCTTAATGACTCCAGCTTTGAAGTGATTTCCCTGGGCAGTGGGTCATCATCTGGATTCTGTGAGAAGCTAGTGGGTGGTTCCGGTCCAGAAAAGCTTGATGAGTCTCAACAGGGACGTCACCTTGCAGAATCTGGGAGCTGCTTCCTGGACCTGAACTCTAATGGAGACGAAATTGTTCATGGCTTGTCGGAGATGAACCTGAATGAGAGCATTGAGATCCCAGATGTCCCTGTAGATCTCGACCATTCGTTGACCTCTTGTGATACTGCTGAACTTCTGCGTACCCCTTCACCCTTCATTGTGGAATCGGACACGGAGGTTGAAGATAGGATCTGCTCGGAAGAAGAGGCCACAGACGAAACTGCTCAATCATCGAAAGATCAAATACACGATGCAAGCCCTCAGCAGAAGGCTCTAGAACAACCAGCACGAACACATCTGGAACATTGGAACCCATCTTCAGTAGGTGTCGTGGGGCGTGTTCTAGATCTCCGGAGGAGTGGTGGATTGATGTTGCCAGGTGACGCCCCTGCCACCTCCACCCCTAAGAAGGCTCAGTCAAACTCTCTTATTCCAGACGGCAGGTTTCATGTCACCTGCTACCACAGAGATGGTACTCCAATCGGTATGTCAACTCACCTGGCTTACAATGAGCACACAGATATCAGCCTGAATTTTATTCTTTTAACTCTTTCCCCACCAGCGTTGTTTTTAAATATGTAATCAAACAATATTTATAATGAAAGAACCAGGGTTTCCCGCAGAAAATGTGTTAGATAAGGTGGTACGGTTGGGTGGGGGTTCAGTTCCGGGGGGCGTGGCAATCAAAGGGGTGGGGCGTATTCATAATGATGAAAATTAAAATATTTTTATTAAAAACACTTAATTTTGAAGAAACTATGACAGAAAATAAACACATACTAGATTATTAATGACATATGTTTTTAACAGACACCTCTAATGGGAATAGCTGCGTGATGAAGTGAAACTAAAGGGTTAATAAACACAAACTGAAGCAGATGTTGTAGAACGGCTGGGAACGATAGCGTAAAGATTGTAAAAACTGATTATTTACCACTATTAATTACGTTATCTTAAAGGAGGGTAACTACTGTAGCATGTAAATGCACATAGACAATCAACAGTTATATCGAATCAACAGGCATGTGAAACCTAGCCAGCAGGTTGCTCAAACAACAAAATCACCAGCTAACTTACTTTAAATTTGCAAGAACTATAGACTAATACAATAACAGGCTTAAATAAACCCAAAACATAAGTCCACTTACAGTTCTCACGGGCACGTGTTTTATCAACTGGCTATCCTCCAGACAGTGACAGCCTTTTTTTGGACCACCTAGTTAAGGCGGTAGTGTTTTTCCAGCTAAGGGGGCCGCCCGAACTGCAAAGTGCTGCGGGAAACCCTGAAGAACGGATTCTTCTTTTAAACAAAAGGACTTTTGTTAGCTTTCAGATTCAGAACGATGATCAAAACATACACAATGTTTTTACTGTTTTTGGATCAGTAGATGCTTCAGTGTTTTATAAGCTGGGTAAGAGTGCCACCTAGTGGACTATAGCGGAAATATGGTTTGCCGTTAAATCTCGTCATTGGCAGGGAAGCGTTTTTCTTAATTGACTAGAACTCGTCAATGGTGTAAAAGATTCGATAGCTTCGATTTTAATATTTCTCCTACATTTTAAACAATGAGAAAACCTATCAACAAGTAAAATAAAAAAACAAGTAAAGAAAGTAGACTATATCAAAAAAGTAGCCCTCCAGATTGTTTTATCCATTGTGGTAGCCCTTCCTCACAAAAAGGTTGGAGACCCCTGGTGTAGATCAGTGTTGCTGCTTAGTGTTTTATGTTGAGTTATTTGCACTTAAAGTTTTTGTTTTTCCCTCTCTCTTTGTATGTGTAGAGGTTCTGTGTGATGTGCGGCAGGCATCCTTATCCAATGACCGTTCTCTGTTCTGCCTGTGGCTAAGTGGGAGTCATCTTTTGCTCCATCATCAGGAGGCACTACAAAGCATGATGTCTCCAACTGGGAGGACAGGAGCCCCAGAACAGGAGCCATTTGCCTACAGCTTTGCTGAGGTGATGTGAAACAGTTTGGCATGGATTTTGTATCTTTAGGTGTTGTTTACCAGATTAGTGGCTGTACTTTATTCTTTCTGAAGGGCCTGCTATGTCTCTTTCTTTTTAATCAGGCAATCCGTTCTGATGCCCTGCGTTCTTCTGTGGACCTGGAGCATTCCCGAGCATGCGAGGGTCAGTTTGAGGAAGAGTATCGTCCAATGCGCTCCATCGGAAAGGGAGCCTTTGGCTTCGTCTGGCTTGCTTCAAGACGGAAAGACGAACAGGAAGTCAGTGACTCTATGGAGCTATTTTCATCAAACTATATAGCCAATAACTGAAAATCAGATAGTCACTATATAGTATATTTAAACTTTTGTAGTGTGTTGCTTGAGAAAGCTGGTACTGAGATGTTGTATCTCTTTTTGTAGTTTGAGAAGTGTTGTAGTGGGTTTAAATCTCAGAGAGGAAAAATTGTCCGTCAAATTCATAAAATGTAACACAAAATCTTTTGCCCTCTCTCAGGTGGTTGTGAAGTTCATCAGGAAAAGTGCAGTGGTGGGTGAATGTTGGGTAGATGATCCTGATCTGGGTCGGGTCACTCAGGAAGTATCCATACTAGCTCGTCTGCAACACCCCAACATCGTGAAGGTATATTAAGAAATTAATGCTCAATTTTGGTTTCTGTATTATCTGGTCACAACGTTGTAATAGTCAGTGTTTGTCATAAATTGATGGTTTGTCACTTCAGGTGCTTGAGATATTTGAGAATGAGGGGTTCTTCCAAATGGTTATGAAGAAACATGGGGACGGGCTCGACCTGTTTGAGTTTATCGATATGCAACCGAGACTGGATGAACCTCTTGCAAGTTATATTTTCAGACAGGTGAGAAATATGATTTGTTATTTAAAAAAGACATATCATGAAAATCTGACTTTCCATGTTCAAGTGCTATAATTGGTTCCCCAGTGCTTCTATCAACCTAGAAAATTTAAAAATTAACAACCCAGTAACTTAGTTTTGGTAAACCATTCTCTGCAAGCATGTGAAAAACAGGTAATTGAAATTTGGCTCCCCTTGTGATGTCAGAAGTGGATAATACCGCCCCTTAATCTGCACTATTCAACCACGCCAATGCCATTTAGTGCAGAGATTTGCATTTAAAAGGATACCTCAAACCTACAAAGTGGCAATTTTAACATGCTATAATAAATTATCTATATGGGATTTTGAGCTAGAACTTCACATACATACTCTGGGGACACCAAAGACTTATTTGGCATCTTTAAAAAAGTCTTGTGAAATGTCCCCTTTAATCATTTAAAAAAATTCATTCAAAATAGAAAGTAGTCGAAGGTAATTGTCTGATACTTTAAGCTTTTGAGTTTGTTTCTGCTGCTAACCCATAACATCATAATGTTGTCCCAGGGAAGACACATATGGTTCACCATATACTTTAGCTTGAATGCACTTTAAGTCACTTTGGATTGAAGCGTCTGCCAAATTTGTAAATTCTTGTGTTTCTCCACAGTTGGTAGCGGCAGTGAGTTACCTGCGGGGTCAAAGAGTGCTTCACAGAGACATAAAGGATGAAAATATCATCATAAACTCTCAGTTTCACATCCAACTTATTGACTTTGGCTCAGCTGCTGTGCTGGAACCTGGACAGCTATTTTACACCTTCTGTGGGACTCTGGAGTACTGCTCACCTGAGGTGCTCCAAGGAAATCCGTATGTACTGGCACTTCCTGTTTGTCTGAACTGTAGATGTTTAGTGACTTTAGAAGAGTGTTTGGGAATGCAGGCTGTTTCTCAAACAGAAGGTTGAATCCTCCAGCGGTCGCATTTGTAGGCTGCGTACGTCTTTTTCAGAAAATTTACTCTTTCCACACCAGCGTTTAAAAAAAAAAGTTGCCAGCCAGTGCCAGCATTTTTCATGACCCTCTGCTTTAAAAAAAAAAAAAATTATCCTACCTTGAGTAGTTCTCTTCTTATCACCTCTGAAATATGGGTAGGTTTCTTCAAAAACACCAAATTTTGAGCAAAAAGCTGAGATAATTCCATTCATTTTTCTAAAGGACTTTTGATAGAGATCAGATTCAGATCAGATTCTTTCACGTGAGGCATTATTTCCAGGTTGTATAAGTTGTGGAAGGTGGATTATCCACCTGGTGGATAACAGCGGAATTGCGGAAAGCCGGAAATACTCGTCATTGGTAGGGAAGCGTTTTCTCTTAATTCACAAGTAAACTCGTCAATGGGGGGGGGGGGGGGGGGAGTTAACAAATATGAAGTTAATCATAAATAATTGTTGTATGTTTATGAATTGCGAATGTAGTGCTCAGTTAACTGAAATAAACAGGGTTCCCACGGGTCCTTGAAATCCTTGAAAGTTTTTGAATCTGGGGGGGTTCAAGGTCTTGGGAAGTTTTTGAAAATAAACATACATAGATACAGGTATTTGAAAGTGCTTGAATATATTTTATGCAAGAAGTTTTCTGGGAAAAAATCCGTATTATTCCTTGCGTAGTGTAGGATAACAAAATAAAAATTCTAGACTTTTTAAGCACACGTTCTAAACTGTTTACTTTAAATGCTTATATCTTCTGTATGTGAATGTTGATTCATACCAAAATGCTTTTTAGCATAGTTGTGTTTGACACGTGAAAACGTCTAAGGTTACGTATGTAGCTGTTGTTCCCTGAGAAGGGAACGAGACGCTGCGTCTCCCTTACCATACTTCCTGCGTCCCTGTAACCTTGTCTTAGGCAATATTTCAGATAGCGATATACTTCCTGACTCCGTCACCCTGTCTTTGTCATTAAGCCTCACCATTGGTTGAATTTGATATACGCATTCAGATGCACTTGGAGGCATCACCAAAGCCACTCCAACGAGTTCCCCTCGAGAGGAAACTGTAACAATGTATCTTAAAAGGTAACGCAATGTAACCTTGCCCTCACTTGAAATGTGTCCCCACACTTAGTCCTTGAATTTGAGGGTATTGGACCTGAAAAGTCCTTGAAAGGTCCTTAAATGTGAAGTTAACTAAGGTGTGGGAACCCTGAATAAACTAAGCTTGATGACGTATGCAGCCTGCGCATGCGACCTTCTGAGGATGCAGCCTTCTGTTTGACAAATGGACAGAATCTTAAAGCTGCAATCTGTAACTTTTGCCTCTCTGCTGCCATCTTAGTTTGAAACAAAAATTCACTAAAATTCATAAATTTTAATTTTTGTTTATAGGTACGAGGGTCCAGAGCTGGAGATGTGGTCTCTAGGAGTCCTCTTATACACTTTACTTTTTAGTGAAAATCCATTTTGTAGCGTGGAAGAGACCTTGAAAGCCCAGCTTAATCCTCCCTGCCAGATATCCACAGGTTTGGAGCCCAGCTTAAACAAAAAGTTTTTAAAAGACATGACTAATTTTCCAGTTTCTGGCTGTGTAACCAGTTGCTTTGTGGTTGTGTGTGTGTTGTAGAGTTGTATGGACTGTTGGCTGGTCTTTTGCACCCAGTCATTACTCAGAGAATAACACTAGAAGAGCTTATGGAGTCACCATGGTTACGGCAGCCCATTAACCTGGCGGAGTACTCGTGGGGAGAGGTCTTCGCCTCCAGCAACGGTAAGGGAGAAACCTCATATACCCAGACCCCCAAAGTTAACAAGTAGTAGATTACCTTTGTTAAAATTATAGCTAAAGCGTATCAAAAACTACACTGAGCTAAAGTTACTGTATAAAATGTCTACTATAAAATGTATACAATATGAACTACAGATCGACTGCCAAATATAGCGGTGATTTATGATTGTATAAAAAAAAAGATTAATCTAACTTAAATATTTTTGGAATGATGGAGCCAAAGCCAAAAAGCGTTACTTTGTGCCTTGCTCTTCCCTACTAAGCACCATCTTTTCCCACTCCCAGTGTCTACAGAGCGTGTTGAGTCCATCTCAGGTGTCCATCAGGCAGACATCTTCTACCTGGACCCTGACAACAACCAAAGCTCATTAGATGACACTCCTCTAGAGGATGAAGAAGATGATGAGGAGCAGAGGAGAACAATGACAGCGCTGCAGTCAGAGCTGTTAAAATATCTCACAGATGAGTGAGGAACCGTCCACCTGCTATCCATCATTTTTTTAAAGTCTCTATAGAGATCCTACCTGTACAGAAACAAAACAGCTTTATCTATATTTGGGGGACGGAATGGAAGCATTAAGGTTATTTATTATCGAATGTTATATCACCTGTCATAGTGTTTTAAAACATTTATTCTGTTATGTAGCAAGATCTCCCACTGATATGATATTTCACAGAAGGAAAACAGCAATGATTGTCCTGTTAAAACATATGGCACATGCACTGGACCTGGTTGAGGGTCAAATAATGTGTTTTTAGTTGTGTAAACAACTTGTTTTAGGTTGATTTTAAACTTTTTTTTAAATTATGAATTTTAATTATTTTTAAAATGTCTATATTTATCCTGTGAATAAATTGTTATTGGCAACACTTAAGTTTATAAGCTGTCTGTATCTTTGTTTCGATCTTTGCACTGGCTTTGTAAAGCCTCTGTCAATAACAAATGTCATTGAAATTTTCTTCAATAAAAATATTTGAAGTTAATGTTGTGGTTTTATTTCTTCACTGGATTAAATTAATAATTGTTGAAATTCGTTTAGTCGTTTAATTGAATGAAAAGAGGAGCATCCACACTGCAAAAAATAATTTTCAAGAAAAAATTATATTTTTCTCTTGTTATCAGTAAAAATATCTAAAAATTCTATAAAAAAAAAGAATAAATTCGAAACTATCAAATTTAAGTGGTTTTGTGCATAAAATAAGCAAAAAAATCTATCAATGGGGTAATTTTTTCTTGAATTTAGTTTTTAAGAAAAATTTTCAAGATTTTTTTGCTTACTCCATTCGCAGATTTGTATTTATTTTTTTGCTTGTTTTATGCACAAAATCACTTAAATTTGATATTTTTGATCTACAAACTAGACTTTTTTTCTTGGGTCGTTTTGCTCATCAAGAGAAAGCATCTTTTTATATTTTAACTGAAAACAAGACAAAAATACTAAGATTTTTTTTCTTGAAAATAATTTTTTGCAGTGCAAGTTTAATTTCGCCCCTTGATGTACACGTCAATCTTTGACGTGACATTACTCCATGAATATTACATATTTATTACTATTATTAGATTATTTTTCCACAAAATGTTTTGTATAGAGTATGTAGAATGGTTTAATGTGATAAATAACAAAACGGTAAATTAGAAAAAACCTGACTTGCTTGAGTTTTACAGTTAGGGTCACGTGTGGACTTATGTTTTTGTGGAACCTTTGCTCGCCGGTCTCTTGTTTCAGTCGGAGTGTATTTTGACGCAGCACAGATGGTTACACACGCTTGCCAACGACAGGTGAGGGCAAAATGTCAAATTTAAGGATTACTATATACTATTTTATATATTACGCGCTAAAATTGTTATTTTTGCACTGCTTTATATGGCGCTGTACACGGAATTACAAAGCATTGAATGATTTGCATGCAAGTTACCAAGCCAAGTTCCTGAATGTTTATCGGTTACTTTACATGTTTTATGTTGTAACAAATAATTTGCGTTTAAGTTTGCATACCCTACTGTCATGTTTGAAATGTGGCATGTTATATTTAGTACTAAGCTGTTTTCCACATCAACGCTTATGTCAAATTCCGAAATAAAAACTGCTTGTTTTGTATTACGTGTAAACACGGGGTTTAATGTTTTTCACTTAGATCTTGGAAAACAACATTTGTTAAACAAACCAGACAAAACCGTTGTATGAGCTTGTAAAGTTATTCCTGTAAAGAATTTATTGTGATTTCTCTCTCTCTCTCTCTCTCTCTCTCTCTCTCTCTCTCTCTCTCTCTCTTAATATATAAACTACTTGTGGGCGATTGTATAGTTGCAATGGTTATATTTTTAATCATTGTAATATTTGGTGATCATTGTCATGGATCACAAGATGTGACAGGCCCTAACAATATAACATTTTCTGTAAAAAGTCTCTTGTGTATCTGAAAATCATGATTTCCTGTTGTCCGAATGAGTCCGTGTCATTTCTATTACTGTCAAACTGTTGCAAAGATAGTGTTGCCAGTTGTGTATGTGTGTGTGTTTCTCTGTGTATGACTGCCAGTTCTGTTACATATTGTCAACACTGTTACTCTACCTACCTACTTTTTACAGGCATTATATTGTTATGACAATGACTACCAAATTATTAAAGGTGCCATAGAATGTAAAGCAGTATTTACCTAAACTTAGATGATTCATTCTATGAGTTTGTATATGGTAATGACATATCATGAGCCTCAAACAACATTGTTTCCTCCTTATGCAAACCTTGTGCATGCAAAAGACCACTGAAAAAGAGGCCAATCTCAACATTACATCGACTGTTATGTTTCAGTCGAGGTTAGGGTTGTAATGGTATACCGGTATGGCAGTTTACCCTAATATTGATATGCACGATTATCATGCCGTGAATATTTGCTTATTCACGATTTGGGGAGAGGGAATGAAAGCAGATCTCAACTTTGCTGCTGCACATATGCAACTTTATTCCATGTGACTGTTCAGACTCCACTCATACATGATTAAATAGTTTTAGGGTCATTGTAGCTGATGTTTATAATATTAATGATTGTTTAATAGCATCAAAACATTTGTTATTTTTGACGAGGTATTTGTTTCAGAGTTCAGTAGCCAGACTAATAAACAAACTGAGACTGGAAGTTAAAGGATTAGTCCATTTTCTTAAAAGAAAAATCCAGATAATTTACTCACCACCATGTCATCCAAAATGTTGATGTCTTTCTTTGTTCAGTCGAGAAGAAATTATGTTTTTTGAGGAAAACATTTCAGGATTTTTCTCATTTTAATGGACTTTAATAGAGCCCAACATTTAATACTTAACTCAACACTTAACGTTTTTTTTCAACGGAGTTTCAAAGGTCTATAAACGATCCCAAACGAGTCATAAGGGTCTTATCTAGCAATACGATTGTCATTTTTGACAATAAAAATAACAAATATACACTTTTTTCCACAACTTCTCGTCATGTAGATCCGGTCGTGATGCGCCAGCTGACCCCACGCAACATGTCATGAAGTCAAGAGGTCACAGAGGACGAACGCGAAACTCCGCCCCAGTGTTTACAAGTGTGTTGAAAGAGGACCGTTACTACGTTGTTGTATGTCAACTGATACTAATTAATGTCTTTGTGTCAGTTTACTGTTTACAATGGTCCGCAAATGTGCGTTTTATATATGTAACACATGACCTCCCTACGTCACTACGCATTTACGTTAGGTCGCGCTGGACTTGACCTAGACGAAAAGTTGTGGTTTAAAAGTACATATTTTTTATTTTTCTTGTCAAAAATGACAATCGTATTGCTAGATAAGACCCTTATGCCTCGTTTGGGATCGTTTATAGTCCTTTGAAACTCCGTTGAAAAAAAACTGTTAAGTGTTGAGTTAAGTATTAAATGTTGGGCTCTATTAAAGTCCATTAAAATGAGAAAAATCCTGCAATGTTTTCCTCAAAAACATAATTTCTTCTGGACTGAACAAAGAAAGACATCAACATTTTGGATGACATGGTGGTGAGTAAATTATCTGGATTTTTCTTTTAAGAAAATTGAATATTCCTCTGGAGTGCGGACTCGCGTCCTCTGGAGTGCGGACTCGCGTCCTCTGGAGTGCGGACTCGCGTCCTCTGGAGTGCGGACTCGCGTCCTCTGGAGTGCGGACTCGCGTCCTCTGGAGTGCGGACTCGCGTCCTCTGGAGTGCGGACTCGCATCCTCATACTTGCGTCCTCTGTAGTTCGTACTTGCGTCCTCTGTAGTTCGTGCTTGCGTCCTCTGTAGTTCGTGCTTGCGTCCTCTGTAGTTCCTGCTTGCGTCCTCTGTAGTTCGTGCTTGCGTCCTCTGTAGTTCGTGCTTGCGTCCTCTGTAGTTCGTGCTTGCGTCCTCTGTAGTTCGTGCTTGCGTCCTCTGTAGTTCGTGCTTGCGTCCTCTGTAGTTCGTGCTTGCGTCCTCTGTAGTTCGTGCTTGCGTCCTCTGTAGTTCGTGCTTGCGTCCTCTGCCGTTCGTGCTTGCGTCCTCTGTAGTTCGTGCTTGCGTCCTCTGTAGTTCGTGCGTCCTCTGCCGTTCGTGCTTGCGTCCTCTGCCGTTCGGGCTTGCGTCCTCTGCCGTTCGGGCTTGCGTCCTCTGCCGTTCGGGCTTGCGTCCTCTGCCGTTCGGGCTTGCGTCCTCTGCCGTTCGGGCTTGCGTCCTCTGTAGTTCGGGCTTGCGTCCTCTGCCGTTGCGTTCTCGTACTTGCGTCCGCGTTCGGACTTGCGTTCTCGTACTTGCGTCCGCTGTAGTTCGTACTTGCGTGCTCAGTAGTTCAGACTTGCGTCCTCTGCCGTTCGGACTTGCGTTCTCGTACTTGCGTCCGCTGTAGTTCGTACTTGCGTGCTCAGTAGTTCGGACTTGCGTCCTCTGCCGTTCGGGCTTGCGTCCTCTGCCGTTCGGGCTTGCGTCCTCTGCCGTTCGGGCTTGCGTCCTCTGCCGTTCGGGCTTGCGTCCTCTGCCGTTCAGGCTTGCGTCCTCTGCCGTTCGGGCTTGCCTCCTCTGCCGTTCGGACTTGCCTCCTCTGCCGTTCGGACTTGCCTCCTCTGCCGTTCGGACTTGCGTCCTCTGCCGTTGGGGCTTGCGTCCTCTGCCGTTGGGGCTTGCGTCCTCTGCCGTTGGGGCTTGCGTCCTCTGCCGTTGGGGCTTGCGTCCTCTGCCGTTGGGGCTTGCGTCCTTTGTAGTTTAGTCTAACCAACACATGCATTCCTGTCTATTCTTATTTTAATGTATTTTTAACAAAATATATCAAATGCAAAAAACCTGCATGTTTTTGTTTTGAAAATATGTGGTTAAAGTGAATCAACATATTCACATGATGCCTTAATATATTTATTACAAAATAAGGTATGATATGAAATACAACCAGTTATTTTAATACTACAGGTTTATACAACATGGAAAAAACACAAGATAAACATCCAGTTAAAGTAAAGTGCAGTAATTTAATACAGGGTTAAGATTATATAGAAAATATATGTCATTTAAGTTATGCAAGGTCTGTTTGCTTTAAGAGCTACTGACTAACATGAGCCATGCTGTGAAACAGCCAATCAGATCAGAGCTCAACATTATTGTTCATGACACTTCCAATTGCAAATAAGGTAATAACAGACCATTTCATTCTATGGAACCATCCTAGGGTTGATAATGGACACACAAAACGGTTACTGGATAATTTTTTCACTTAAAGCAACACCAAAGAGTTTTTTTTACCTTAAAATAACGCTTCCAAAACAGTTTCAGTCGTTCATCCACTCTAAACAGGGTGAACAGCACTTTCACATTCGCTTTGCAGCCCTCTATCGACCAAAACCGCACTAAAGAAGTTTCCAAACGTCGGGTAGTGGTCCTGTAGTCCGAGTGAATACTACAAAAACTTGCTTTACGGCAGACCTACAATCCAATCAGAGCCAGCTATGCCTCAGTATTTATGACAGTGGTAATGAACAATTACGCTTCTAACCTGTAGGGGGAGCAAAGAGCCAGAGTTCTTTAGTGTTGCTTTAATAGTCATATACATTTTATGTAGATATCAGAGAACAATTTAACAGATTGTATCAATGTATTCTTTGGCACCTTTAAAAAAATAAAAAATATTAGCATTTGAAAAAAGTAGAAAAAATGACACCCAATATTTCCTGCAATTATATAATCAACCATGCGAGAACATATCAATAACTCTCATTCAGCAAAACAACATTGCACACAGTAGGGTTTTGTTTTGCTTCACACTGAACTTTTTCTCCCCTCTGGCTCTTAGATCGTACGATGGATGTGGAAATGGAGTGTTTGTCCTGTGAACGCAAGTGGAGGTCATATGTCCTACTCTACACGACAGGAGTCTTATCAAACGAGACCATCCCAAGCGGATCAGGTCACACAGCCGCCTGGGGTCAAGCTGACTGTTAACTCTCTGCTCGAAATGGGCTTTTCAGAAATTCAAGCTGAGGAGATGCATGAAAGCGTTTTGAAGAGCCGTGGGAAACATGTGCCATCGATCCTGACAGCATTGTTAGTCTTGGGCCTAAATCCCTCCAGCATCCTCAAAATAATGCAGAAATGTCCAGAGGTGCATTCACTTAAAGGTGAAGAAATACAGCAGCGCGTCAATCATCTCAGGAAAATGGGATTGGTAGAAGGTGATGTGTCATGCTAGATAATGCTGTAACGTTTTGTTGTTTTATAACCGTCTGCGGTCCTGGATGTAAGTGTGTAATTTAAAGTCTTCTGATCTGTCCACAGGCAGTCTGCAAAGGGTGATCAGCCACTACCCCAAGATCATGGCCCTGCCAATTAAGAGGGTCAACATGGTGTCCCGATTGCTCAGAGAGAAGTGCCAGTTCACCGTCCAGCAGGTCACAGACATCCTCAGAGACTCACCTGAGGTTGTGGAGGAAGATTTGGCACAGTTGGAGTACAAATTTCAGGTAGCGTTAATTTTAGGTAGTCAGCAGAACATGGATATTCCAGAATGTCTCAATGCTAGCTACGTTTACATGGACACCATTTGCATCAATCGGAAGGAAAATTATTCTGATTGATAAATCATATCATAGTGTTTACATTAACACTTAATAATGTGCTCGGATTGGTGTGCGTGTTTATATGGCACAAGCTTTAAATCAGGTTTGATCATTTGACATGCGCACATTGCACAAATATATAGTTTTAATTCAAGATACGCAAACAAGCCATCCTCCTAAAATCGCTGTGCGTCTATTTCAGGTCATAATAAATAAACGACGAGCACACGGAGCTTTGTGCCGCGCTGATTAAGCAGCAGCAGAGCAAAAACACCCACCCACGTGTCCCCAAAAAGCATGTTTTTCTTTAATTAGTATAAATTGTGGACTGAACGGACAATGTTTCTCAATTCACTTTACAGTGGATTGGAAGGAGATTGGGAAAATTTAAGAATGACAATCCCTCAACAACACAAGCTCGCGTTCTTTGCGTCATACGTTATTACACCAATTCTACATCGTTGCACATACACTCCAGTCCAGTAGGTGGCGGAAATGCACCTTTAATTGGGTTTGCCAACCGCCATTAAAAAGAAACAAATAAGAAGATTGCACATGCACATAGCGCCCCAGGCCCTGTCTCAAATGGCACACTCTGGACTTGTGGACCTCCTCAGAGTCCACACTTTGATGACATCATGTAGCGCAGACCTTAAGGTGCATTCACACGGGGCGTAAGCGTTAACGATTCCCATTCACTTTTAATGGATGAGGTCATGTGTTGCCGAACTGAATGTGGATCCGTCAGCGCCGCGTCAGTGCCGTTGCTCGCGGCAGAAGTTGAACATTTCTCAACTTTTCAAGCGGCAACGCGTGCGTCAGCCAATCAGATCGCTTTATGCAAATAACCTAGGCAGAGCCAGCCTACGTTTATGGAAGCCTGGAGCATATGTAGCGGCCACTGTGATTGGCTGTTGGCCAAGCTTTAGACAAGCCTTCCGTTAAGCGTTACCGCTTACGCCCCGAGTGAATGTACCATTAGGGACCCTTCACGCATGTCCAAGAGGGTGCACCGGAGTCATGTTTTGGGACTCGAGCGTCACACCAGAAATAGGAAGAGAGGTTGCCCATCAGTGTGAAATCCTCCCTTCCGTTGTCTGATTGCGCTTTCGCAAGGACTTCTGGGTTGGTAAATTGTGCAAAACCGAAGACCGCATCAAGGGTGCAAAGGGGGCGCTGATAACCTCACTTCGGAGCGTAAAAATGACAGATGGGACACCCTACGAACTCGTAGACTAAGCGAGCAGACACAATTTAAGGCCACGATACCGAAAGGCCACGTGAAATGCGTTATTTGGGACAGGGCCCCAGTTTCAGTAATCAATCCAACAAAGTGTTTACATGTCCGTTTGAGCAGGTTACAAAAGGTATAAACCACCCCTCTCAAAATGATTAGATTTTTTATCTGTTTGTTTCTTTTTATTCTGATTGAGGCGTTTACATGGAGCATTTTTATTCAGATTGAACTTTAAACCGGTTTCAATTGTCCATGTAAACGCAGCTACTGTCAACTTTTAGTATATATTTGGGCACTTTGGCCTTCAACCTTCAAATAAGAAAATTCTGCTTTTTTTTACTGACTTTCTCTCTTGTGTGGAATGCAAAAAAAAAATTCACAAATGTAACAGAATTTTGGCCTGCTTTTTACAAATGCAATCATAGAAGATTTATGTCATATGAACTGCTTACAGTTAGGTCCATAAATATTTGGACAGAGGCACATTTTGTGTTATTTTAGCTGTTTACCATAATATATTCCAGTGACAGTTGTATAATGAATATTGGCTTACAGTGCCCAATCTCAGCTTTACTTATGGCGCTTTTCCATTGCATAGTACCCCACGGTTTGTTTTGGGTCAGCTCACCTCACTTATATTATATTATTTTATTATATTATATTAGGCTTGGTTAGCTTTTCCATCGAGTTTAGTATCACTTCGGAGTGGGAGGGATTATAGGCGTGTTGTTATATTTGCGCTGCCTACTGCTGTGACATCATACAAGTGAGAGCGTCGTTGTACTTTCCCATAGGGATGCTCCGATCGATCGGCCGATAATGCTTGCTATGTTTCTCAATGAATTACGGTGAAATGCCACTACATCCAAAAGCCAGGGGGCGCTCTCGTGCAGAAACTCAAAATGCGCTGTAGACGAAGAACAATACACACGCAGCTGTGATGACACGCAGCTCCATGAAATGGCTGAAGGATATATTTATATTGCTGTTCTTCATATCTTTTCAGGTATTTTCATGATAATAAAGAATATGTTTAATAATTATGTTTGACGAGTGTTGCTTTTTCAAATGCATGGTATAAACGACTTAAACTAACAGTGATTTTAGATTGATAAGGACTTACTGATCAAAAGCCGTAGTTAATGAAATAGCTGTAATAAGATCGGCTGTCCGATTCAGAAATGTGATCGGCTACGTATTATTAGTGGAGATCGGGACATCCCTACTTTCCCATACATTTATTTATTTCTCAGTCCGCCACAAAATTAAAATTGACCACCACAAATAGATGTGTACACACAGCGTTTATCACTACCTCTGTCTCGCATGACAGTTTTTGTACAAACACCCATGGCGATAGTTGACGCTCCCCACTGAGCCTCATTTCAGTTGCATTTAAGCATATATGCGGACGCGTTGCGAAAGTGCCGCCACAAACGGCAAGTCTGGAAAAAAACTGGTATGGTGTTCCTGATTCACAACCTGTGGATGTTTTCCATCGCTAAAAGGGAGTTTGGGAACTTACAGTAAAGCACAGATGACAACAGGTTTTACTTGAGACAGCGCAAGCGAGCATGAAGGTAAAGCTAATCTTTTACATTATAGCGATGACGCTGGTAGTGACGATTCTCTCAACCCAATCAGTGATCTACAGTGTTTTCGTGTCTTGTTTTGGTATCAGCTCGGGTCGCTTGGAACCCCGACCGAGGTGGTACTAAAAAAGTATTGGTACTACGTACAGCACCCAGTGGAAAAGCTCCCAAAAGTAAGATGACCCAAACCAAACCGTGTGGTACTATGCAATGGAAAAGTGCCCTTAGAGAGTATTCACATCCAATTTGGATGAAGGATTTAGGAATTACAGCTGTTTAATATGTAGCTCCCCCTTTTAAAAGGGGCCAAAAGTAATAGGACAGAAGCTGTTTTATGGACAAGTATTGTCTATTTGTAAAATCATTTCCTAATAAATGAAGGTGTTGAAGGTCTGGAGTTAATTGAAGTGCGGCATTTGCATTTGGAAGCTGTGGCTGTGAACTCAAATCGTGCGGTCATCCAGCACTGTAATCCTATATAGATGTAAAGATTTTTATGTTGCTAAGCTCACCAGTGTGTTATTGTTTTTAGTCAGAATGTACCGATTTGTTGATCTGGGCACTCCTAATGTTCCTGCTATCTCTCTGATGGATTCGTTGTGTTATTGAAACTTAAATATGGTCTGTGTCACTTGCATGGAGATCTGCTGTTCACAGCCACAGCTTCTAAATGCAAATGCCACACTTAAAATTAACTACAGACCTTTAACATCCTTTATTTATGAGGAAAGAATTAAACAAATAGACAATACCTGTCCATAAAACCGCTTTTAAGTCAGCTGTCCCAGTACTTTTGACCCCTTTAAAAAGGGGGAGCTACATATTAAACAGCTGTAATTCCTAAATCCTTCATCCAATTTGGATATGAATAATACTCTCAAAGTAAAGCTGAGATTGGGCACTGTAAGTCAATATTCATTATGTGACACTAACTGGAATAAATTATGGTAAACAGCTAAAATAACACAAAATATGCCTCTATCCAAATATTTATATATGACCTAACATGATCTTGTACTCAGCTGGAAGATAATCTTGTACTGATCCCTGGCCTTACTAGGGATGGGCATTTTTCCGTATTAATATTATATTTGAATATTTGCACTACGAATATTAGTTTATTTAAATTATGCATTTTTATGTCACAATTTTACAAAAATCATATAATTAGGAAATATCCACTAGCCACTAAAATTATATTCTGTATATTCAGTATTATGGAATAATATGTGTTTTTAATTTCTTGTTTTTTAAATAAAAAAATATTTTTTTAATTCCTTAACCGTGTTTGAACCGAGGGGCAACCTTCCGATCTCTCTGATGAAATCAAAAAGAAGTAACTTAAACATTTCATCGACTGGCCACTAGAGGCCCCCATGTTAAAATGCCCAACTTTACAGTAGAAAATAATGGGGCGGTTTTGTGGAAAGGGATTAGACTAGTCCTAGACTAAAATAAATGAATTAAATTGAATAGTCCTAGACTAAAATAAATGTAAGAGCTGTCCAAACTGAAAACATCTTGTACTGACATCTTAAAATACATCAGTGCCCTTTGTTTTGTAATGTAAGTAATGTTTTTAGTAAGGCATGGTTGTTTAAATTAGTTGTATTTCCTAATTAAAGGGACACTCCACTAAAAAACAAATGCTCATTTTCCAGCTCCCCTAGAGTTAAACATTTGATTTTTAACTTTTTGGAATCCATTCTGCCGATCTCCGGGTCTGGCGATACCACTTTTAGCATAGCTTAGCACAATCCATTGAATCTGATTAGACCATTAGCATTGCGCTTAAAAATAATCAAAGAGTTTCAATGGTTTTCCTATTTGAAACTTGACTCTTCTGTAGTTGCATTGTGTCATAAGAAATAGCAGGGAACTACTTTCGGGCACTGCGTAATATCATTGCGCCTTCTGCAGCCATTTTACGACATAGTCCTTGATTATTACGCCAGAATGAGAGTATAGTTCTTAGCCATATCTGCCTAGAAAATCGCAATTTTAAATTTTCTGTCGGTCTTAGTAACCACAAAAGAGTAAAGTTTTAAATAGGAAAAATATTGAAACTCTTTGGTTATTTTTGAGCGCGATGCTAATGGTCTAATCAGATTCAATGGATTATGCTAAGCTATGCTAAAAGTGGTAGCGCCAGACCCGGAGATCGGCTGAATGGATTCAAAACCAGTAAAAATAAAATGTTTAACTCTAGGGGAGCTGGAAAAATGAGCATATTAAAAAAAAAGTGGAGTGGCCTAGTCCTAGTTTAAGCCAAATGAAAACGCATAACATGACAGCTAACTTTAACGTGACAGAGCACTGTTTCTATTCAGTTAAATGGAGGCTTGCACCCTAAATTGTTGTAAATAATCCAGCTATTGCCACAGATTATAAACTTTATATCAACTTGTTTTCAACACATATCCTGATGGATATATAATGTTATACGTGCTCTGTTTTAAGCTGTCTGCTTCTGTCACATGCACTATAACTCACACCAAGGGCTCAGCTATGAAATTCGATACAAACGGCTAAAATAAAGGTTAACGGCTCTTGTGCAGTTCCAATCTGTGCTGAGCTATTATTAAAGCAAGAATTTTTTTTACACTTGTATGTGCATGCCCAGTTTAAATAAATTGTCACGTTTTACGTGTTTATTGTAGATGGAAATTGGTACTGAAATGCCAGAATAAGGATGGTTTTCATTTTAAAACGCCATGTTTTTTCCGGCAGTATGCATATTTCCGCATGGGTGTGCGGCAGGCGGAGATGGTCAAAGCCAAGCTCTTTCGTTTGACGCTGTCCGAGCTGCGGTGTCGTCACTGTTTCCTGGAGCGGCGAGGAATGTACCAGACGCCAGACAAGAAGGGCCAAACGCTCATCCTTAACCCATCGCTTAAAGACTTCCTCTGCGTCTCCGAGGAAACCTACCTGACGCAGGTCGCCAAGGCAACCGCAGAAGAGTTCCACGTGTTCTGTAAGCTCATGGAAAGAGAACAGGAAGAGGAGTTTATCAATGATGAGGTAGATGGGTTAAGTGAGGACGATGACGACGATGAGGATAATGATGATGATGATGAAAAACACAAAAGGAGTCATAACTGGAGAACTGGCTACAAAAGGGACAAAAAATAGAGACATACTATAGCATCCATTTATTAAAAAATTAATAAAGGAAATATTACATTTAGCCAAATTTCCCTGTTGTTGTTTTTTTAAGGACTAAAATATATCATGCAAATACAACGTATGCAAACAAAGCAAACAGTATTTGCCTAAAGTCTAGATGTCATGCCAACATTCTTGTATGTTTTTTGTTTGTTCAACGCTCTTTATAGCTTTATAAGCTTTTACTTCAGATATGAAGTCCATAGTGTTGGAGAGAACATTAAAGTAATAATGATGTTGGTGTTAGTTTATTTGTATGCCCCGACATGTGGAATGGTCAGCACAATTTACACCAAATGCTGAGTAACCATGGAGCGTCTGAAGAGTGTTAGTGCCCTGTGATCATTTACGGATCTGTGCGCATCAGTGGAACGCCTGCTCTCTGATAACACAGGTATAGCTGGAAGGTATTGATTCAGGACGGCATTAGTCTGATGGAGACCTGAATGAAAGCGTATATGGATGTGTGGGACAGGTAAGAAAATCCTTTTAACTCCCAATTAATTGATTGGAAGTCAATATGTTTGTATTTCATTCTTCCTCGTTCAGGAAAAGAATGAGTGATGGTTTTAGTTTGGGGATTTTCTTTAGATGAATGTATTTATCAGTCATTCAAGTTTCTCTAATGTAAACCTAAAAATATATTGAGCTGTCGTTGTACTTCTTGACAGAAGTTGCACATTTTGTTGCATGTTTTCCTAAGCTTCATACCATGTTAACATATGTATTTTTCATGTAGGTAAACAAGCCGTTAGGGGGCTCAACCATTCCAGCGTCAACACATAAAAAGAAAAGATTTCAGTAGTGATCGCTCTTCATCCTCTCCTTAAATATGAGTCAATCTCACATTGTTAACATCTCCGAAGAGTGGTACGACATAATGAAGAGCAGACACATGGATCTGTTCCTCATCCCCACCGTTCTGCTGACCTCGGTCACTCTGCTGGTCAACCCCGTGTTGTTCCTCTGCATCGTGTGTTTCCATTCCTTGCGTCAGGAGACACGCTACCTGCTCCTCGCTAACACGCTGTTGGCCGACATGCTCTTCCTCACCATCAACCTTGCGGTCGTCTCCTGCAACACAGTGGGCATGGACATACCTTATGTTCCGTGCAACTTTATGCTGTTAAGCTCAGTGACCACCTATACCTGCTCTGTGATCACGTTTACGCTGATGGTCGTGGACACGTACGTGGCGGTGCGCTGGCCTCTGCGTTACAATGAGTTTCTCTCAGTGTCCAGAGTCAGGAAGATAATCGTGAGCTTGTGGGCGTTGTCCTCATTGTGCCCGGTCTCATTGCTCGCGTTCTTTAAGATGGTTATTCCCAGCGAACAACCACGTAAAGTATGTTTGGTCTTGATTGCTTTGCACTCGATGGAAGTGAAGGTCAGCATTCATCTGTACTTCATCATCGGCATCAGCGTCTGCTCCGCGCTCATTATTTATTGTTACATCCGTCTCTACATGATCACCAAGACTTCTGGGATATGGTGTGATCGCTACTCACGAGCACGTATGACGCTGTTGGCCCACGCTTTGTTGCTGATGTTGTATTTCACTCCAGCGCTGGTCTTTGCGGTCGAGTTGAGTCTTTTGGGACGGGAAGAAAAACCAAGCGAAACGGCAGTGTGGATTAATTTGGTGAACATGTGCGTGCTCATGTTGCTGCCGCGATTTTGCACTCCGTACCTCTACATCCTACGCTATCGGGAGATTTACAAGACACTTCAGAATGTGTTGTGGAAGAACAGACATCGCAGTCAGATCCGCACGGCCTAGAGGTGAGGACGTGAAAGTGGACCACCTGCAAAATTAAATGTTTCTACTTCTTTAGTAGCTGGAGGATACATTTGCTGAAATGTATTTTGAATGACTCTCTGAGGAAAGTGACTGAATCTGAGGGAAAAAAACTATATTAAAGGGATATTTCACCCAAAAATGAAAATTCTGTCATCTTTTACTCTACCTAATGTAGTTTAACCTGTTTAAATGTCTTTGTTCTGATGAACACAATGGAGGATATGGTGCTGCTGCTTAAAACTTATAGACGTTTCAGCAGTAACAACATAAACAAACGGCTTTCATGGAACACGCGTAACTTCCGGTAAACTCCGCTAAGAATCAATAACAAGAAGTCGTTTTAGAGTAGTTTATTTCTGATAACAAGCAAAATAAACAATAAGTAGATTACATTAGTTCATATTTCATAGCTAAAGCGTATAAAAAAGACACTGAGCTAACGTTGCTGTTTAAAATGTGTACTATAATGTATACAATTTTAACTACAAACCAGCTGCCAACGCTCCCTTTACATAGTGTGGTAATCCATGATACAGATTACCGGCACATCCGGGAACTTGACCGTAAATTTCAGCTCCGGGGGGAAAACAAACTAGACAAATTTGACACTGGGAGAATGAAAGGGACATGTTTTTAAATTGACCATATTGGCAGGCAGGATGGACATATAGTTACTCTACATGTTTAATCTGAGTGATTTCTTCAGTTATTTACACCTGTCGAGTGTGTACGAACGTCTTTGTTCTGCTATTTTGTATGGAAGTCTATGAGAGGTCTAGTTTGTTTTCCCCCAAAATGGGCGTGAAGCTGTTCAGAGACATTCTATGACTTTGCGCCGGTTGTGCGTATTGCCGTCTCACCCCGTCTTTAGTAAACCAAACATTTGTTATTTTTGACTAGGTATTTGTTCCAAAGTTCAGTTTACCCACTAGTCAGACCATTAAATAAACAGAAACCGGAAGTAAAGTTCCGACCAGACGAGTAAACGCATGTGCGTCTGATGAAACCATCTATATGGATTTGGAATAACTTGAGGATGAGTAAATTATGACAGAATTTTCATTTTTGAAATGAACTATCCCTTTTAAGTCGTCATGAAATTGAAATGGAACTTTTTTTAAGAGACATTTTGATATTTTTATAAATGAAATCAAATGTCTGTGTCTGTCTTCATTTTTTTTTATTCATGTGCCTTCATAATATTTAACCAAAACACTCCCCCCCTCCTAGAATCAACCTTTCTTAACTTCCTGTCACGAGGAACAGCAAGAACACGGGATCTGAGAAAAGATTGTAGTAATTAACAACATAACCCGACTTACAAAGATCCAGTTAGTTCTCGTTGGACAAAATCAAGTCCAACCCTACCTTTTTTCCTCATGTCAGAACCCGTATTACTTGGATAAAAGTCATGACAGGAAAGATAAGACAATCGCTACTTCCGTATCATGATGACTTTAAAGCGGACTTTATACATTATCTGTTTGGAATGTAAAATTGCTGCTTAATATTCGTTGAAGAACATCTGACATGCGAAAACCGACCCGCCAGCTTAAATTATAAATCATCATATTCAGCTTCCCGTTGTGAATTGTGGTAAGATGATACGGTTTTCGACAACAATGGTTTATGTACTTGCTCAGTTATTGATTTTTGTTTATTTATTTATTTATTTTTGTCAAAAACGTACTGATTGCAATCTTAAATATAGTAGAGCTGGCAAAAAAAAATCGTATGCGATTCTCCGATTCTCATGCGTGTTTCATCAGTAAAGCCGTTTCGGTGATTAGTAGTAAACCGCTATCACTTGCTTTCAGATGGAGCTGCATTTACTACACAGAGACGTATTTCACAGAAAGCTAGGCAAAATCGCGTTCATAATAGGGGAAGGTCGTCTTCGATTATGAACGTGATTTTGCTTAACTTCTTGGTGAAATACGGCTCTGTGTAGTAAATGCCGCTCCATCTGAAAGCAGGTGATGGCAATTTACTACTAATCACCAAACCGGCTTTACTGATGAGACACACATGAGAATCCCAAGCGAATTTTTCGCCCAGCTCTAAAATATAGGCCTGGTTAAGTAAGGAATAATTGAAAACGGGCCGTACAATTATTCGAAAATAATGCACACCCAAGGTCAGGGCTCCAGACTAACTTTTTTCACTAGGAGCACAGTGGCCCCCAACTGAAAATTTTAGGGGCACAACCAGAAAATTTAGGGGCACACACTGTTAATTAACATGCTATCCAAATATTCACATTTCTACTAATTTCCACTGTATTACTAATAAAAACTTTAATGATAGATACAGAAAGCACAATGTGCTGTTTTCAAATTCAGTGTCATATCACAAAAAAGGTCAATTTACTGGTCGCACATGTGCAACTGGATGTAAAATTCAGTGGCACACTCTCAAATTTTGGTGGCAAAATTCCCCCCATTTGGTGGCAGTTTGGAGCCCTGAAGGTGGTAATTTAAAGGACCACAGTCAATTATTCCACTTAATTCTACCACGGTAAACATTGCTCTGGTGGTTATTTTACAACATTTGACAAGTTAGATGTGCGTAATACTTACAAACAAAATTGTTGTCATGAACTCCTCCAAAAGAGTGCTTTGCATTATATAGTCTGATTTGCATGACATTTGGTAACTTATCTATAATCTAGAAACACTCCAGCTTTTTGATAGACCAATCCGTCCTTGTGTATTGCGTAAACAAATTTGACAACGAGCACGCTAAAATGGACGTGAGGCTGTATCTTCACAAAACTTTTGTCTATTGACACAGTCGTGACTTGGGTGCACGGTGCCAACCAGTGGTCTTGAAATATGAAAAATGGCGATTTTTGCTTATATCTTTGGAAAAATTCATAAGGTTTATCCTTTGTTTTAAAAAGTCACCTTTTTGTCCATTTGACTTCCCCCAATAATTGTTGCTTGCAGCTATATTTACAATTGTTATTCAAACCCTTTTTGCAAAAGTGACAGTTGATACAATAAACAAAGTTATAGATTTTTCAATGGTTGTGTCTTTTTACAATTTCCTATAAAAGATCAATCTTTAACCTGTGCGGTACTTAGGCCTCCAAGTTAAACAATCAGTTCAAAAATAACAGCGGAAATGTTACGTAATGGTTCTAGGAAGGCGTATCAATATTTATGCCTTAAGTGTCGTTGTCATCCATTTAGCCGTGATGTGATATTTACCTGTTATATGGTCTCTGTGGTGACAATCAACGAGCGTGCCTGCCACGAATCAACATCTACTTTGCTACCCTGAATCACTTACCACAGTTCACAAGAAGGAGAGACACATTTACCTCTCTGTACTTTTTTCTGTGCAGGACTCGCAAACACATGCCAAGAGATGGAAAATCTGATGGAGGGAAGGTCGCAGCGTGTGTTCCTAGCTGCCGAAGACCTATTCCTGGCTCTGCTTTGCACGTTCAGCGATTGGTACAACAGCTCGGGTCGAGCGGAGCTTCACAGACATACCTTCAAATTATCAAACTCCTCTGAAAGCCCCGTGGAGATGTTTGTGCACGAGTGGAATGCATTTCTGCCTACCTACCACACGAAGGTGATTCAGATATGCCCCATTTTGGCTCTCCTAGCCATGCTGTTGACCACCCCGGTTCTTCTCGTACGTATACTGTCCCGGATTGACCTGCGGCAACAGACGCGTTACCTTCTCCTGGCTAATGTTCTCCTCAGCGACCTGCTTTTTGTTTGCATTAACATCCTGAATGCATGCATCAACTCTGCGGGTGTGTTGATGACGGAGTGGCCCTGTGCTGTGGTTCTCTTCCTATCGGGCGTCTTTTACAGCTCTGGGGTGCTGAGCATTACAGCAATGGTTCTGGACACCTGCTTCGCCGTGTTAGCTCCTCTTCACTACCTGGTGCTCTGGCCCGTGTCCCGGACCCACGGAGCGATCACCGCCATCTGGGTTGTCTCTGTCTTCTTCCCCGCAGCATCTGTTGGGATTTTTGTGTGGTACCATAGTACGGGCCCTTGCGCCGTCCATATTTGCTCCCTGCCTTTATTGATGGTTTTAACAGTCAGCCACTTTCGTCCACTGCACGTCTCCATGTTTCTGACAGTCGTTGGTATCCTTGTCATACTCATCTTGATATTTTCAGGTTACATCATCCTGTACTGTTTTACCCGGAGTTCAGGCGTGTGGAAAGGCGAAGCGTCTTCCCGTGCCAGAGGGACGTTTCTTATCCATTATCTCCACCTGTTTCTTTCGTTTTGTCCCATTCTGGTTTTGGTGATCGAGCTGATGCTGTACAGCCAGCAGAGTGCGACTTTAGACCTTAGGACCAACCTGTGGGTAAGCCTGGTGGTGTGTAACGTCTTGCTAATCCTGCCCAAAGGCTTGGCACCTTACCTGTACGGGCTCCGCTATCGAGAACTGTGCGTTGTGCTGCTTCAGTTTTTTAGACTGAGGAGGCCAAGAGCCATTACACCTATTGTGTAAAGATCACGCTGCGTTATTGGCTAAGCTCAAAGTTATCAGATGCTAATTTGAGGCTGTGAGAAAGACTTTGAAATGTGTATTGCTGTGCCTTTTCCTGCAGTTTCTTCAAGCAGTGCATTATGTTAGCTAGCTGTAATCACGCTCATCTGGGGGTTTTGCCTACAGAAAAGTAAAGCTAGTGAGATTATAAAGTTTATGACGCATGGATTAAATTCAGAGCTTTTACCATTACTGTCAGAATTAATGTACCGTTATTAAAAATCTAATTTTGTCTTTTTGTACTACTAAAACGACTGGTTTCAGCATATCAATAAAAACTACTTTTAAAATATTTTCTGATGTCAGTTTTTCACTTTCTATATTTTTATGAGAGTCATAAATCTTTACCAAAAACGGCACTGTGGTGGTGCTATGGTACAGTAATGTGATCAAACAGCTACCACATGAAAATGCAAAAGCATTTACTATGGTAAAATGTGGTATACTATTTAGTATTTAATAGTAATTACACTATAGTATAATATAGTAATTACTAGAGAATGCTATACTAAAGTAGTACACTAGTATTTCCTATAGTAAGGTTCACAAACACTACAGTATCTAGAATTTTACTACAGTTTGCTATAGATAATACTACAGTATATACAAGTTTTTTTTTTCATGTATTTTCATGTGTGGGTCAATGACATGACGTTAAGTATTTAGTGTCCGTATGGATAAATTAAATGTAAAAGGGTTAAAATTTCAACATAAATTTGAAGAAATTTCTGGTTTAATTTCATTTTGAAAGAATATTTGGGTTATAATTGCAAAAATGACAATGTGGTGTAATGGTGAAACTGTGTCAACTGGTGTAAATAGTATTTTTTTTATTACAATATAAATGTATTCATAAAAAAGTGGAATAAAATATAATCATCTAGTTTAGTGTAATATGATTTTTTTACATTCATTTTTACATCATTTGTCAAAGATGATTTATAAAATAGAGCTGTTTTCAGCTTATGTCAGTACAAATATTACAAAAATGCATTCAAATTTACATTTAGAAATAACTAATAAAATGTTTTTTATGATTACGCTTACATGCCATCAAGGTGGATAAAATATTTAATATTTCTCATTGACATTTTCAGGTCCATTCAGTCTAAACTTTAATAAAAATGGTTCAAATGTACTTTTTTTATTGCGTAGAATTAACATACACTGTGCATTGAAATAAACCTGAAGCATGGTTTTAAAACAAGGTTTTTTTATTGAATGTCTCATCTTGCCAAACCGTTTTTGTCACTGACCCATGTACAACGAAATAATTCTACTATAGTTTTTGCAAGGTACTTAACCGTGGTACATGCTTAAGCAGTTCAGTAACTTAAATAATTCAATATGGTAACTAGATTTTTCAAAAATAACTTACAGTTGTTGTTACTACTGTAAATCAAACGGTGTCCAATGCCTCATTTGTTTTATTTCTTGATGACAGTGGTCGCTAATAAACACGTTTAATAATAACAAACAATAACGTCGGTGTTTCGCCGAAAATTATAAAAAATAACGTTACCATAGCATTTTAGTTACTGCTCCACGTACTTTCTCACTCTGAAATACGGGACAAACATGGCCTGTCGGACATGGATATATGGTTTTGTGTATACAGTGTATTTAAGCTTATCTCCCTAATTAAATATGATTAATTTACAACTCGTATGCCTTGGCAACAGGTTTATTAATGGTTTGTCAGGTACTTTTCACACAGTCCTTTTAATTTAACGATTACCTTCAATATCTGTCTAAAACAAAACTCTTGACTTCTGCACTAAGGGTAAAACGTTCATCTTGATGTTAATATTACTTGTGACAATCTTAAACTAACATAGATTCTTTGAGCTGATTTTTTTAGTTATTGAGTTTTGAGTTAACATTAAATAATTAAAATAAACTTACGTTACAGTCTGTAAATCACGAGAGCGAGAATTTCCTAGCAAAGTTGGAAATGCCTTGGGGCATTTCAGATTGAGGCGTTTAGGTAGGTCTCTGGATCAGCGACCCCTTTAGAATTGAGAACGAACTTTATAACTATGCAGATATTATCCATGCACAAACAACTAAATAGCCAACTATATAAAAAAGAAAACTTGAAATCGTATTATTTTACCCTCTTAAACGTATACTGATTGTGATTGGATGAAATGTGTCGGAGATCATTATCAAGTGTCGTGTTCAGCACTGATGCTGCTGCTGCTGTTGTGTTGTTGCTTGTGGCGCTGCAAGAATTTACAGGTGGATGACATCAAAGTACCGCGAGAGCATTTCGAAAGCAGTATATTTGTATAATTTCTCGAATCGCTCTCGCGGGATTTTGATTTTATCTGCCGCTCGGTTCTTGTGTCGCCGCATGAAGTTGAACAAGCTTGTTGTATACTTGTTTCAGTTACTGGTTAGATCAGCGTAGCTGTCAAAAAAAAAAACGGGACAAAAAAAATTAGGCTAAAAATACGGACGTCCCGACTAATACGGGACAGTTGGCAACCCTGTCGACCACCAAAAACAAATGTTGGTACGAATAATTCTTCCTCTTATGATGCTTTACATATTTTCTGTCATTAAACAAACTTGTTTTTGGCCTTGGTTTTTAACTAGTTTAATTGATGATTTTTAGCGATTATTTAGTCCGATTTATTCTGTTTAGTTTACACCACTCGTGAAAGTTATACAAGTTTTTGCACAACCACACGATGGCGCTATTTAGCCTTGCCTTTTGTGGCGAGGCCTTCATAAAAAAAACTAGGCATTTTAAAAGAATGCATAATTGTGTCAAACACGTATACTGTTATTATTATTATTATTATTATTTTGTTCATGTTTTTGCTCAATTTGTATGTTTTTGACGTTATCAGGAAGCTCAAGTTTAGCTCCAGTGACGTCACGCTTTGTTACCCAATCTGCTCGGAGAACTGTTGTGTTTACATTTTTCTCTTTCTTATATAACGTGTTTTATTCACTATGACTATTCAAGACTAATAAACTTGTACTACAAACGGCAAAACAACATTGCACATTGCAAAATTATACACTCAGAAGCGTATTTTTTCTAATTTCTAACTGCTGACGGTTTTGTTTGCAAACAACGGCCGGCCACATGGAAACTCTGGCGCGGTGAATTGTGGGAAATGATGTTGTTGTTTCGTTTGCCGACGTGTGATTACAGGTACACAGAACTACAGTTTCCATGAAACACCGGTGAGCAGATGACAGTTCGGCGCATGGCACACAAAGCTGTGTATGCGCTCTTTGTGTCACAACACGCAGTATGCGACTATGAGACAGACGCTAACAAAGAAAACTTTAAACTCTTATGGATTTTTGTTATAAACGCGGGAATTTCTTTTTCACATTAACTTTTGATCATATTTAATTCTGACAATTGTTCTCGATGTTTTCAGAAAAACTGGCCTCCTGGGGATAAGGTAAAAAAAATGTATGTTGAACTTTTTAATAAGCAACTTAAATATCCGAGATCAGCACCTTTAGTGAAATGCGATACAATAAATTAAATACAATTCGTATTGGTTACTTATATTTTGCGTTGTTTATGACGCGTTTCGGTTAGTGTGTGTGTGTATATATATATTTTATATATTTTTAAATATAAGTTATAAAAGTAAATGTATTAATAGCATTATCTGTATACAAGTAAGCGACCTTCTGGTAATTCTGGACACAAGGCACGTGAATGCTGTCCAGGTAGGCAGGTGACAGTCCGATAGCTTTTGTTTGATAACTTTTCAGAATCTGAATAAACATCACATACAGGTTAGTTTTCTTTTTGTATGTACATTTACATAACAACTAATTTGCTTGCAGAATAAAAGTTTTTGTGTATAATAATTGTGTGTATATATTAATACACACAAAATCATGTATATATTATTTATATTTTGTATAATAATAATTTAACGTAAATTAAGGAATATTTCTGTATCGTGTTTACTTATTATGTACATATAAATAAGCACGTATATATTTAAGAAATATGTGCATATACATTGTGAATATATATAAAATATGTATATATTAATTTCTATATGTATATAGAATTATTTATATTATATATAAATATGAATACTTAATATTATACACATACTTTTTTCTTAAAATTATACATGCAAGTGTGTATTTATATATACATAATTATTATATAAACAAACACATATATGATGTATACAAAAACTTTTATTCTACAAGCTATTAGTTGTTATCCCAACTGTTGATCTCATTTCTATGATCTCATTATTTCTGTCAGCACGAGGCATACTTTGTTGTCCAACTGTTTTAGCCGTTGAGGAAATATTGAGCAATAGTTCATGTTCCTTTATCTCTACTTCCACAACAAAACAAACCGGAGTGACTTAAAAAATTGCTCTCTCTATATATATCCCATCTGTCTTTCAGCCCCTATGAACCATTGTTCCTTTTATATTTGTGCTATATTATTGCCCCGAGGAATAGGTCACACGTGTTCATGTTACTAACCTTTTCAATTTTGAACTCTTTTGAGTGCTTCATCTTTAATGAATATGCAATAGTTTGACTTTCAGCCTAAAACACTGCATTTAGCTGAATTAGGGTTCATGACCTTTGTGATATTTTAGGTATTATAAATGCCACGTCTTTTCATGATTTACCAAGTTTGTAAAAAAATCCTTTATTATTGTTGACTGTGTTATGTCTTCTAGCCTGAATTCATGAGTAAATATAGATACTGCAAAATGAAAGTAAAATGTTTATTACAGAGTTGGGTGCAACAAAAGTTTAAATACTTTGCATATATGACCCAGTTTTTGGAAGTCCATATAATAATTTTTTTGTGATATAGCTTTATTATATATTTATATAAACTAGTGTGGCAGAGTTGAAACTGAACATAGGTTGGTGGACCTCCATAAGACTGAAGTTCCCTGAAATATAATGTGTATTATTTGTAACCCCTGTCCTTTTACAGGTGTTGACGGTGATTTCCTGTAGCCATCGTTTGTGATTGGTAGTCAGCGAAGGGGCTCCTGTCAAATAAAGTCATGGTGCTCATTCTGGGTCGTCGTCTGAATCATGAGAACTCTGGTGGTGTGCCAGCATCTCCGGCAATCAAGCGTAAAGTCCTTGAGATGGACTCCAAGAACCTGAACGATGTTTACAACTTCACCTCCGGTTCACACGCCGAGAGCGTTCTTCAGGTCTTCAACGAGTTCAGAGACAGTCGTCTCTTCACGGACGTGATCATCAGCGTCCAGGGTCGTGAGTTTCCCTGCCACCGAGCCATGCTGTCCGCATGCAGCAGCTACTTCCGTGCCATGTTCTGCAACGACCATCGGGAAAGCCGGGAGATGTTGGTGGAGATCAACGGCATCCAGGCGGATGCCATGGACACGTTCCTGCAATACGTTTACACCGGCCGTGCTTGCATCACCACGCACAACGTCCAGTTCCTCTTCGAGACTTCCAGCCTCTTCCATATTGTCACACTGCGGGACGCGTGCGCAAAATTCCTGGAGGAGCAGCTGGACCCGTGCAACTGCCTCGGAATCCAGCGCTTCGCAGATGCCCATTCGCTCAAACAGCTGGCCAGCCGTTGCCGTGCTTTCGCCACGCAGAATTTTCCAGAGGTGGCGCAGCATGAAGAGTTTCTAGACCTGCGCAAGGATGAACTGGAGGAATATTTAGGTAGCGATGAGCTGTCTGTGGGTAGGGAGGAGGTTGTGTTCGAGGCTGTGATGCGTTGGGTCTACCACAGCGTGGAGTACCGCAGGCCCGTGCTGAAAGACCTGCTGCAACATGTCCGACTGCCTCTTCTGCACCCAAACTACTTTGTACAGACGGTGAGTGGCACATTGCAGACCGAATGTGGGGTTGAATGTTACCTGTTAGTCTTTGGGACAGATAGAGAAGCTCTGTTTAAAGTCCAAAAACCATCCGGTTGGAATGTTTAGTGCAATCTGTATCACTAATTCTAGAAAATCTAGAAATGCCCCCCAACATTGGGTGCAACAAATTTCTAAAATTATAAAATCAAATAGAGATGTGCCAGGTCTTGAAGATCTGGTTTTCTGCATAGTTGAGGTTCAACCTGATCAAACACACCTGAACCAGATTATCAAGATCTTTGAGTTTCATTGAAGTTTAACTCTACAGGAAGGTTTAAGAGTTAAGATGGGAAGGTGATGATAAAATAAATATATTTCCTTGATGCAGGTGGAAGGTGATCAGCTGATACAGAATGCTCCAGAATGTTACCAGCTGCTGCATGAGGCACGTCGGTACCATGTACTTGGCAATGAGATGATGTCACCACGTACCAGACCCCGCAGGTACAGTTCCAAATGAAAACTGGACAATAGAGGCATCTTTACAATAGGGGTGTAACAGTACACAAAATTCAAAGACACGTTTTTAAGATACAGTTCAGCCTGTTTAGGTACGGTTAAGGGGTCATTATAGTTCTGCTTAGGTCTTACATCATAGCCTGAATACTGTAGGCCAGTGATTGTCATTTCCAGTCCTTGGGGGGGCCCCCTCCCAAAATGTTTTAGATGTTTCCATATATAACGCACCTGATTCAGTTCAACAGCTTGTTAGTGTGTTAATTAAGAAAATGTTAGAAACATTCTGGAAGGAGCCTGATGAGTGGAATCAGGTGTTTTATATAATGAGACCTCTATAATATTTTTGGAGGGGGACCCGGAGGACTGGAGTTAGGAACCACTGTCGTATGCTACACGACGGTTTTTATTCATACTTCTGCGTTGTCATCCATGTTGGCGTGCAATTACACATGCAGACCTCTAGTAGGCAGTATCCACGCATGTAACCAAAAGTAGCAGTGCAACAGCCAAAAAAAGCAGCAGCTTGGCCAGTAAACCCACAAAAGAAGAAGAAGCACTTTGTTGTGTATGATTTGAGAGTAGTGATGTAAGGAAATAGACATGGTTTTTGATGCAGTTTGAGTTAAATCACTGCTCAACTTTGCACATCTTTGTTCTAATAGTCGCAAGCGGAAATTCCTATAAAGAAATGCGACGCAGATTTTTTTCCTTGTTTCCTGATGGGAGGGGCTCTAGCTTAGGGAATTGAATGGACATGCTGTAAAATTATTGCTAAAGTGCGCGTCAGACTACGTAGAGCTACGAAAATTGCCATGCCAACTTGCTACTGTAATCAAAAGCTTGTAACGCTTGCCCCGCTTTCTGGGTTTCCTGATTGGTCCACTGTTCTGGACCTGACATTGATGAGCTGATCTGCCTGCAAAAGCTGAAATTCTTTTAATTTGACATGGCGTCTTAACACTGCAAAAGAGACGAGACACGAATGTAATGGTAAAACACGTTCGCCTAGCGCATGTTAACACATAAAAGCAATGAAAAAGTAGCACAGTGAAATGAAAAAAAAAAACACGTTCACCTTTAGCAGCTTTGCTAAACAAACTTGTGGTCCGCCACTTAATATGTTCATTTGGGAATTTGTATTTAAAGGGACAGTAAGTGTCTTTATTCATAAATATGTCCTCGTTGGTGTCAAATGACCTCTGCCAGTGATCTGACTTTTCTTTGTTATCTTAGAATTTCTTCTCTTTACTTACATTGAACGGGTAAGTCCAAGGAGGCTTCCATGTCGTTCTGCCGTATTGATGAACTATAATAGCAGAGAGGGACAAAAAGCACTAGCCTACCGACGCTTTCCACAACGCATTTTCATTCAGAACACGTGAACCAGTTGAAACGGACAAGGAGTTCAGTGAGTACAAAACGGCTACCGTAGTTGCAACACGCATTTGGAAAAGCGAGGCGCTAGAGAGCACTGTTCGTTTTAATGCAAAATACAATTTTACCACTAGATTAGGGTAAATCCTACTTATTGTCCGTTTAAAGTATGTTCCACACATAAAACAAGCCTATTAGCCTGATTGCATTCTTTACAAATGTGTAACCTAACTGGAAGTCCTGTACCGAAACTGTTCGGTACGAATAGGTATACGGTTACACCCCTACTATACAATAAGACAATTATGCTGTGTGCAAATGAAATGCAACATTAAATCAGCCTCATATTTTTTGTCATAATTTAGAATTTAGGTTCATATCCAAAAGTATAATTTTAACATCTGCATTTATTTCCTGTTTCTGTATTCATAATTTTCGCAAAAAGCCAATTTAACACTGTTATTGAGTACGAGACATAGCATTATTACACTGCTATTGAACACTACATGCAACAATGAACTTTAACATATTATTAAGGGGTGTCTAATGCTATTTCATGCATTCTGTCTTATTTACACTGTTTAAAAGTTGGATTCCTCGTGCTTAACATAGGCAAAGTGTCAAAAAAGCAGTTGGGCGTATGACAGAGTATTTCTATGCCGAATGCACATCGCCAGGGTTTGTGCAAGTTTTGGAAAGTTTTTTGCGAACATGAAAGATTCATACATAACAATGTTCCTTTATTTCTTTTATGGGCAATTTCAGTGCAGGAAGTACAGTGGAAGTCCTTATATGGGCACAATCGGAATAGCGCATGCACAAACTAACCAAGAACTGACACGATATCAACGTCAGCAAAGAAGTGTGTTTTTGTTTGTGAGGGAAATTTAAGCTTGTTCAGTTTTCAAAAGAACCCAGCATTGTGGAAACAATGGATATAGTTTGTTTATCCAGGGTAGCAGCGGAGTTGTGCGTGTGTGTTTAACGCTGGATTGTTGAAATGGGGCAGTCGCAGGCGGTATGTAAAACTGCATCAAATGTGTTTTGTTGGCAGTCTGCTCGTAAGTGTATATAATGTAAAAGACACGAACATGTCGTGAATCATAAGTTATCACTTGTGACTCGCTCTGCCCGTGGTACACCTCCAGGAGCTCAGATTTATTCAGAAAGAATCTGTGCAGCAGCTGATCTGTCTTTTATAAATCTGATAAAACTAAAGACTATTTGGATATATGAAGGATGCAATACTACTCTATAGGTACTCAAGATTAATATGAGATAAGCAGAAACGGTGTGTGTTATGTGAGCTTTAAATTGTGTTAAATACACTAATATTAACTTATCAGAGAGCTTTTATTGTACTGGAAAATGTTAAGCAAGCAATGTTCTGCGCTACACTTGGAAAACATGAGTTTAAGGATTGAACTTTGATGTTTTCTGTTTTGGGAGGAATTAAATTCAGCCCTTGCCTGTTTGAAATTCATTACATCACTTTTGCTCTTATTTAAGGCGTATCAGAGAATTTGTAGTGTGTTATTTCGACTCCAAGAACACAGGCATCTGTACTGCAACACAATGGCAACCACTTAAAAAGCATTACGGACCATACAAGGCATGGGTAAAGAGGTCATGTACAAATGGTTCTTCTGTTAACGAGAAATCATCCTTTTAAACAAGGGATCACTAAACCTAAACATTTTGTGAAAGCCTCTTTTTTGGATGTAGTAACCATTTAGGGTAAAGTCTGTATTTAGAGGAAGTAACTTTGTTTTAAGAGAGTACTTTTGGAGGAGCCAGATGCATTTGGAGATGTATTTATAGTTGAAAGCATTATCTCCATATAGAGTCCATATCTGTATCTATAATTAAAAACAGCATACAGAGTCTGTATATTTAGAAGCGATATCTGTATTTGAAGGCTTTATCTTAGTTTGGAGTCAGTTTCTTTGCTTCCCTCATTGAAAGTGTTGACGTTCCCTTGCCTAGGACATAAATGATTTAGTGCTTTATAATCACACAGTTTTCAGCCAAAAAATAAGCATGCACACTAACTTTTCTTAGTTATTTTTATCTTCACAAGTACACTTTCCAGGAACTTTGCATGGTTTGATATCACAGTTCAGGCGTCACCCCGTTTTGGGCCAACAGGTCAATTCTGTGTGTGTTTGTTTTGAAGTCGTTGCATTGAATGTTTAGATTGGTTGTTCAATGCTTATGCATTTTTTTAATAATGTATGCATGTTTTTATGACATCAAAACAGTAAATTGTAGTTTATCTGAACTTATATTATTGCGATAGCCCACTGTTGTTGTTTAACTTTCTCCTTATCTCTCTGATGTTTTCTGCAGGTCCACAGGATTTTCCGAGGTCATTGTTGTGGTGGGGGGCTGCGAGCGAGTCGGGGGGTTCAATCTGCCCTACACAGAATGTTACGACCCCGTGACGGGAGAGTGGATGTCTCTTGCAAAACACCCGGAGTACACAAAGTCTGAGTATGCGGTCTGCGCCCTCCGCAATGACATTATCGTGTCAGGTGAGACCCTCGTGAACTTTCTCTTATGCTGGTAACCCGTAGCCTCACTCCTGCTTTGTACAGGGAGGTTTTTCTGTACTTTCGGTACTGGTGTGTCCTGTGCTTGGTCACAGTGACTGGTTTTGTGGAAACTAAATACATAGACAATACGTGCAAGGGTCCACACTGTGTCCTCTTTTAAGCTGTGTTGGCACGAGCATGTGGAAGTTCATGTATTCAGATGTATGCATTAGGAAGTCGATTGTATATGAAAAATACAGATTGGAGTTGAATGTTAAAGACATTTGAAGAGATCCACCAAAAATTAGATAATGATATTAACCGAATGCTCTTGACTTGTATTATACTTTTATCAAAAACTTGCGCTTAAAATCTGCTTAATCCCAGCATCAGGTTACTCAAAAATGCCAGTTTGTTGGCAGAATCCATTAAGAGTCTGATTAAAAATGCTAAATTTAAAAGAAAACATCTCGGATGGACTCTTAATTTTTATGAAGTTTTATGTAGTTGCATTTATATTTTCTGTTGTAGTTTACATATACATTTACATATAGTTTACATATAAATTTATATTTACATATAGTTTACCCTTGAGCCTTCCCAGATGAGTTCCTCTCATCATTTCATATTAAAATGCCATTGTTTGATTTCGTTTATATGATTGATGTTTTCATTTTTGCATGAACTTTGCCTTTAACAATTTAACGTTTAATAATTATTGCTTATTAAAACAACCGCCACTGTCTTATTTCTGATCTGATTTCATTTAAAAATGTTTCATCTAGGCTCTATCTAAACAAGAAGTTCTGTTAATATGTAAATGATTTGCATAATGAATCTTCTTAGTAATGGTTTTGGGCTTTGATAAATGCTTGCGTGAGGAAAACTCTGAACAGCTGCTTATGGTTTGAGGAAAATAGGAAACAACATCTGCCTTTGTGACCAGCAGTGTGCCAAAGGGAGGTTTTCTTATTGGCACGCTCGAGTATCCTATTGGCCGTGAGCTTGGGACATTTAAACTTTAATCATCACCAGGGCGGTGAGTGCCATCGCGAGGGGAGTATTTGTGCCAGAACAGCTTCAGGTCACAGTTTAGGGTTTGGCTGCAAAATGTGCTGAGGTTATGTCATGATGCCATCCAATGCCCGAGGGTTATCGGTGATCAAAGTCACGTCCTTGTGTAGTTTCTATAAATGTAGCTGTTTCTGAATGATCATAAAGTTTTAATGCATTTCAACTTTTTTAGGTCATGTGTGTTTTTGTTTGCTAGTAATGACAATAGAAATCTTGTTTCAAGAGGAATTAGGTCATTCTTGTTTCTTGGTAATTCCTCCAAGCTGTTGCCTTACACTTTGAATACAAGTAGTAGCGAGCATGTGCTTGTGTTTTTGTGTTCGTTTTCCATGAACAGATCTGTGTTTTTGCTCTTATGTTCTCTCTCTCTCTCTCTCTCTCTCTCTCTCTCTCTCTCTCTCTCTCTCTCTCTCTCTCTCTCTCTCTCTCTCTCTCTCTCTCTCTCTCTCTCTCTCTCTCCCTCTCCCAAAGCAACACACAAGCATTTTAGTGCTGTAGTCGTGTGCATGTGCAGTTGGATGGCCTCCAGCTTTGAGTTCAGAGGTTTTTTTACTAAATCTGTCTCCGCTCCACTGCAAGCCATATCCTGATTCTAATCCTAACTCATGGAATTCTAGGAAAAACGGAAATCTCCTGTAGCTCAGCTGGTGGAGCATTGGCTATGCAGCGCATAGGTCAGGATAATAAAATGTAAACTGGAAGTGGGCAAATGCATAGATTTAATATAAGGCTGGAGTTACACTGCAAATCTTGATGCCCAATTTCGATTTTTTTGCCTGTAGCGACTCTTATCCGATATCAGCATTTACACTTAACCAGTGCTTCCCAATCCTGGTTCTCGAGGACCCCTTTCAGAAAATTTTTAGATGTCCCCTTAACACACCTGATTTAACTCATCAGCTTGTTAGGGAGACATGTTTACCTTTTGGAAGTAGGCTGATAAGTTGATCATCAACACTATTGGTCATCCCAGTTGTCAATCATTCTGGTGATATGTTGACGTAAGGCCGTCGTACGTGCTCGTCCCTAGGTTCGCTATCTGCACATGCGCACTTTCAGGTGTATATGTGTGGTGGGCTACGGTTTCAGCCATTCACTGAAGCTCGCATTATCATCGTGATTTTTCAAAATGTCTGAGGGTCGCCAGAGAAAAAGTGTCTACGAATTGTATGACAAGAAGAGAAAGGTCTCTGAAGCAAGAAACAAGACCAGAGTTTTTGGGAGACCATTTCACATGCTGGCATGTGCAAAAAGCACAGGTTGGGCTTCCCATGCAAAGTTTCTACTCGACAGGTAAAGTTTGGCATGCTATATGGAGAAATCCATTTAAAATCACTGCTAGTAAAAGTTGATGTAAGCTATGATTAGCGATGCTAGCCCTGGCACAAGTCATGGACCGCGCAGACATGGTAAACATGCCGACAGCAACTTGTAAACAGTGCGAAGAGAAGAACTAGGCACGTGCATGCTCTCTCGTGCACACTTTTAATAGGCATTCCCTCTCTGGAGCAGGTAGAGTGTTGCGCATGTGCATTTTTTCTTTACAAAAATTTGGGAAAATCTTCCCCTATATCTTTAAATAAGAAGTCATCTAAAACTTTTTGGGAGGGGGTCCTCGAGGACCAGGATTGGGAAACACTCCACTAAACACTTGCAAAACAATTCAATGTAAGCATACTGAACCGTAACAGCTTAAAATGTCGTGATATGCAAAGATTATAGAGCTTTATTTCTGTAACAATACATGAAACTTCAACATTACTCTACTAAGATGAGCCGTGTCCTCCATTGGGCTGGTAAGAAGAGTCATGTGATCGCGGGTGATGTCCATCTGAGTTGACGTCGGTCATTTACCAGCACCGCATTTTTAATGATGCACGACACATCTTGAGATGGAAGTATCTGATACGGTCGCTTACATTGTGGACGTGAATGCATGTATTCGATTCATATCTGATTTATTTCCACATATGAATGAGGATTTTATGCACATTTTTCCTGCTTACACGTCCGTGGCTCATATCCAATCTGTGGCACTTGTAGGGAAATTGAGTCACTTCAAACAGGCAGTGTAAATGCAGCCTTAATTTAAATCTCTGAGCTGGAGGGTGGTCAACAAGTTTCCAAAATCAAAAATGGTCTCAAGCTGTCACAAGGGCAGTATCCTTTAAAAAAGGGCCTAATACAGTATGTACCATTTAGAGAATAATATCTGGGATTTGTTTGTTGCTGAGCTCACCAGTGTGGTCTTCTTCAGTCAGAATGTATCACATTGTTGATGTGGCCACTCTTAATGTTCCTGCTATCTCTCTGATGGATTTGTTGTGTTTTTGAAACCTACCTTGTGTATGTATCACTTGTATGGAGATCTCCCTGAACCACATGATTTGGGTTCACAGCCACAGCTTCCAAATGCAAATGCCACACTTATAATCAACTCCAGACCTTTAACATGCTTTATTTATGAGGGAAATATTTAACAAATAGATGATTCATGTCCATAAAACAGCTTTTAAGTCAACTGTCCCATAAAAAGTGGGAGCTACATATTAAACAGCTGTAATTCCTAAATCCTTCAGCCAATTTGAACGTGAATACCCTCTAAATAAAGCTGAAAGTGTTCACTTTAAGCCATTATTCATTATATGACTGTAACTGGAATAAATTTTGTTGAACTGCTGAAATAACACAAAATGTGCCTCTGTCCCAATATTTATGGACCTAACTGTATAAATTTGGTAGCAATATGTACCTATATGAGCTACTAATATAAACTCATTAGGTGTATTTTTTGAAAGGGTACAGCCCTTGTGACAGCTAGGGAACATTTTGTCTGGCAGTGTACACTAAATGAAGCAACAAAATTACAGCCAATTTCATTGTTTGTTGTATCGATGGACAATATTATAAAGCAATAAGACTTTACAGTAGATAATGCTTCCCAGAACATACTATTATTTGGCATATAATATCTAGCTTTGTGGAGCAGGATTTTACCAATAATGATAACTAAGTTGGTCCCTGCTTGCCGATAACCGATTAATCGACCGATAGTTTTTTAAATGGATACTGGATAAAAAACAAACATAACACTCAAAGTGTAAAAGTGCTGAAATGTATTACAAAAGTAATAATAGTAACAATACTGAACAATAAAAATGTGCTTAATAATAAATAAATGCATAAATAAAAATATATAAATAAGTATAAAAAATACTGTGAAATACTCCCACTGGTAAAATAAAAATTACATAAATGTATATTATATTTAAAGTCTTTAAATTTTAAAGGCTTTTGTTTTAACACCTACTGATTATCTATTCAAAATAACAAAAGATGTATTGCAGTGATGATAAAAAAGAACCGAATTTAGATTTGATTAGTTGGATATGTTAATGTAGCAAACAGCTGCATATATTTCACTTTCTCTCGTTATTAACTTAAAATATGGATAAATCATGGATAAAAGTAACCAGCTAGATATAAACTAATGCAAATCAATGGTAATAATCATGACATTAAACATTTGGGTTGGATTTTAGGGGTGCACCGATAAATGCCAATATACACCAATAACATGTTGCAGATAACGATTCTTAATCGCACAGCCGAATATATTTACAGCCATTTCATGTACTACGGCTTTTGATCAGTAAGTCCTTATCGATCTGAAATCACTGTTAGTTTGAGTTGTTTATAACATGCATTTGAAAAAGCAACACTCGTCAAACATAATTATTATACAATATTCTTTATTATCGTGAAAATACCTGAAAAGATTTGAAGAACAGCAATTTAAATATATCCTTAAGCCATTTCCTGGAGTTGCACGTGTATAGTTAGTGCAGCGCACATTGAGTTTCTGCACGAGAGCGCCCCCTGACTTTTGGATGTAGCGGTGCACCCCATTGGATTTATTATTGTGTAACCGTTTGAGGTACCACTAATATTAAGGGTCCTGTCAGCCTTGACGACAAACTTAGGTTCCTGCTGTTGTTTCTCTGCTAATGCTGCATCTATTCAGCAGATTAATTACTTTATAATGATATGAAGCAATGGACGCAACACATTTTTTGACGATAGCCGGTTGTTCCACCAATGAACTATCGGTGCCGATTAATCTAACTCTTATTTACATTACATCACAATTTATGCATTTTGTGCCATAAACTTTAATTCAAAGCAACACACAAGCTATATTTTATCAGTATTTGTGTTTCCTGTGATCACACCCAGGACCTTTGCGCTGCTAACGAAACACTCCAATTGAGCTAACGCATTTGAGCATATTTTAAACGTCAACATTGCACAGTTTATTGTTGTCGTCACCAGACTGCGTTGAAGTGGTTTGTTCCAGTGTTGAAATGTAATGAAAGATGTAATTGTTCTGCGTTTCCTCCTCCGAGGTACTGAATTCAATTCAGCCAAAGAGATGAAAGCCATGAGTGCTGTTTACAACTATTAACTGTAATAGTAACCATAAATCAACCCATCTGCCTTGACATAAACTTGACAGGGAGGACTTCTGTTATCTATCTATCTATCTATCTATCTATCTATCTATCTATCTATCTATCTATCTATCTATCTATCTATCTATCTATCTATCACATTCATTGGTGTGTAGGCTTTCCCTGTAGGTTTTATTACCGCTCCTGAATGTCTTTGTCTTTGTTTTAACCGGTTCAGTGATGACATGTAAATGTCGGCTGGCGACAGACTTTGTCTTTAAATGCTTGTTTGTCTGGTCCTCAGTTTGAATGTATGTCACGGAGACCTGACTATCTTTGTCTGGGGATATTTATAACAGACCAGTAAGTCTGGCTTTTAAAGGCCCTGAAGTCAGGATTTATTGTGTTTACTTAAGATTAGTGGACAACACGAGCACGTCCCCTTTGAGACTGAGATTTGACAGGTTTGGTTTTACATAGCCGTTGCTCAGTTTGTCCTTCCTCATAAACGTTCTTCTTCTTTTTACTATTTATCTTTGCTTTTTTCCTTCCTGAACTTCCTTTAGTGGTCGGATCCCAACGGTAGAGCATTTTTGTGTCACGTTATGCAGCATGACACTCTATGAGGGAGGAAGTGTCTTGTGTTTTTTGAGGAATTGTGACACCTTTATTATCTGCGTTTCAAGTAGATTTTAAGTCACGTTTGTGTGGGAGTGAAAGACTGTCGCGGCTTGTCTCAGAGCAGCTTCTGAGCTGATGAAGTATAGAGGAGAATAGACCTGCTCTCAGGAAGTCTAGCTAAACATAACCCACAACAAATAATATGGGTTTGGATCAGAGGGAGACACAGCTGTGGCTCCTAATGCACTGTGGTTTGTTTAATTACAGACTTGGTGTTAAAAACAAATAACCTGTTTGGCTTTGCTAAGTTTGTCAAGTTTCAAATTCATCTGTCTGGAAGAAGAACTAGATGAACTACGGCACATATACAAATCAATCAAATGATGTTTATAGAATTGATTAGGTTATTGGTCAAATTTTTGAGCCTTTTATTCAGAAAGGACATTAAAGAGTGATTGGTGAGAAATGGGATGGGACAGTGGATCACATTAAAGTTGGGTTTTTTGAGAGTAGGGGAGAGCGGGGTAAGTTGTCACTGTGTCTAACATTTACTGAGCACCATGCATCACGATGTCATACCATTTGAAAGAAGGAAGTCTTGGGCACATATGTTGTATTCATCATTACATTTTCATATCTTATCTCATACGGAGTTGTAGACTGTTGAATAGAGAGTGTTCATTTGTGATAATATGCCCTATCAGTGGGTAAATTGTCACACTAGATTATCTAAAAAGAAGAACACTACTTAAAGGGACACTCCACTTTTTTTGAAAATAGGCTAATTTACCAGCTCCCCTTAGAGTTAAACATTTAATTTTTACCATTTTGGAATCCATTCAGCTGATCTCGGGGTCTGGCGGTACATAATCCATCTGATTAGACCATTAGCATCGCGCTCAAAAACAACCTGAAGAGTTTTGATATTTTTCCAGAACTGCTGAATGGACTCCAAAACGGTAACAAAATTAAGCGTTTAACTCTAAGGGAGCTGGAAAATAAGCATTTTGTCCCTTTAATTGTGATGAAGGCTTTTTACACTGCACTTAACCCTGGGTTATCTTCGTTCTAAACCCTGCTTTTAACCCTATGTTAAGGATCGTTTCACACTTGTAATTTAGAAGCTGGGTTATCCCTGAAATTAACCTGGGGTTATGAAATCCTGCTTGTAATTTAGAAGCAGGTTTATCCCAGAAATTATCCCAGGGTTATGAAACCCTGCTGGCCCGGCTTTTGTGGGGTTAACCCTGCTTTACGGTGCGAAACGCTCGTGGTGTGAAACGAAGCGGGGTTAAAATGTTATGACCCCAATGAAACACATCTGAACCAGCTAATCAAGGTGCTCAGGGTTGCTTGAGAATTACAGACAGGTGTAGGAGCAGGGTTTTAGACACCTGCCTAGGGTTTAGAAATGCACAGTGTAAAACGTCAGATTATGAATACCCATAATTATCTCTTAACCGTAAAGTACGAACAGTCTAAAACGTGAAACAGATAACCCAGGATTCTGTTAACCCGGGGTTTGGAATAACCCAGGGTTAACTACTTCCAGTGTGAAAAGCATGTGACGACTTGCCCCAAAGTCATCAGGACAACTTGCCAAAACTGATATTTTTTAAGCCAAAAAATAAGAAAAAACATTAGATAAGAGCGATCTTGACCACATGTAAACACGAAGTTGCCTATAGAAAAAGTCATCACACAAAGTGGATATTAGATTTTGTTAAATAGAGCCTCTGGTGTTGGGAGTTATGAACAGCAGGGTTTCCCGCAGCACTTTTCAGTTCGGGTGGCCCACCTAAGCTGGGATACCCTACCACCTTAACTAGGTCGTCCAAAAAAAAAATTCCACCAAACGCCACATGGCCGAAATGAGAGAAAGACATGGTCCGTCCCTGTCTTGAGGATAACTAGCCTGTTGATAAAACATTTAATTCATTACTAATCTAGTATGTGTTCATTTTCTGACATAGTTTCTTCAAAATTGAGTTTTATTTGAGTGTTTTAAATAAAATATTTTCATCATGACGCGTACGCCCCGCCCCTTTGATTGCCACGCCCCCGGCCCGCCCACATGCACAACCCTACCACCTTAACTAACACATTTTCTGCGGGAAACCATGAACAGTGTGACAACTTACCCCGCTCTCCCCTACTTCACGAATGTGGCAGCCACATGCATCATGTGTGGTTCAGTTCCTTCATTTTGAATTCTGACTTTTATTATTTGCAATGTTTCTTGTTGCATCTTTAGTGGTTTTTGCAACTGTTTACTATGTCTATGGATTTAAAAAAATAAGTTATTGCAGAAAAGCTTGCATGCACTTAGAGGGTTTTGCAGCAGAAGACAGTCAAATTGTTAAATACCTTTGAAATTACCTTAAGCGACATTTGTGAAAATAAGACATTTTAATTACTGACCAACAACTTTTGCATTGCCATTAAAGTGAATTTACTAAACATAAGAGTCTGATAAAAATTGCTAATTTACAATAAAATATCTAAGAAGTACTCAGAGGGCTTTACATTTGAACTCCTTATATAGTATTTATTTATAATATAGTATATTTATAAATATATATTAGTGTGTGTGGTGTGTGTGTAAATATGTCTTAGAAAAGTGGATGCTCATTGTATATGAACAAAACAATTGTGCATTAAGTATATTTGTTGGAATGTAAGATATATGTGTAGGTAAGCAAATAAAGTGCGAATCCTGGAGGAAAACTTTGCGGTCACAGTGTATGAGCAGACAGTGTAATGATATAGAATGAATGTCAGGGTGCTTTCATCATACGCATAAAATATAATTACAATATAAGTTTGAACAATATTATCTATTACATAGCCATGTTTACAATGCCTCCAGGCAGCTATTTCAGTCATCCAAGATTTAAGTGCATGAGAAAAAACGTTTATATCACAAAAATTGCATGCTAAAATCACAACTGAACAACCAATTTCTGACCAAAACTTCAACTGTACCATAAACGTTTGTAGGAAGTGTTTGTTTATATTGCTGGCTTTTTGTTTACAGGTGGACGCATTAATACTACTTACGTATGGATGTACAACTCTCAGCTCAATCTATGGATCAAAGTAGCGTCTCTCAACAAAGGCAGATGGAGACACAAGATGACCGTCCTTCTGGGAAAGGTGAGAGAGAGAGAGGGTTTTTTTAAGAGGTGTGATCCTTTAAAAACAGTGTGCTGTCGGTGTAAGGGACATAAATGAGTTAATGTGTCACATGATCCTGATATTCTGGATAATAATAGTCACATGTTCCCCTGCAGATAGTGTTGAGAGGGGATGAACAGGGAGGATATACTCTGTGTTGACAAATATCAGTAGCAACATTATCATAAGCATTAATATCGTCGTTATCTTTTTAACATCAGTTTTGTAAGGGATAATGTAGAGGCAGCCGGTAGTTATCGGGAAATAAGCCCCGACAGTGTGATCAGGATCTTGTATCACACTGAAGGGGCTTATTTCCCGATAACTACCGGCTGCCTCTACATTATCCCGCTTATTACACGGCTACTTGTCACATAAGAAAAAAAACTGGACATGAATATGAATTTGAAACATTTTATTGGCATATTTGTTTTAAATTAACATTTTAATCCTTCCGCGAAACTTTGCACAGATGCATAAAATGATCGTAATACCTTATTAAGATCCTCTGCTTCATACTTGTCTGTCTTCATTTTTTTCTCTTTTAGCCAGTCTTTGAGAAGTTTTAATGCCCATTCTGTATTTTTTTGTGTGTTGGCTTCGTAGCTGTCATGCTCTATTTTGTCAAGTTCAGTCTCAGTAAGCTCTCTGTGTCTTGTCGTGGTTGTCCAGTGTTTGTCACAAGATGGCGCCAAACAAACAGTAATCTTTATTGGCGCGGAGCGATCTTACTCGTAAAAGTAGTACCGGCTATGCGTTATTATTTTGGAGCGGTTATTATTCGAAAAGAACGAACCTGCAAATGTCTCAACTGACCAATCAGAATCAAGCATTCCAGAGAGCCGTGTAATAAATCACAATAAAAAGGAGGAATAAAATGCCTTTTTTTGATGATATTTAGCACTGATTTTACTTGCCAGTGGCTCCTTTAAAGAAAAATGCTGTATGAAAAGAATTGCATACCACATTGATTTAGATTGAAGATAAAGTTGTTAAGAAATGTTTTGACCAATAAGAATGTAGTATTCTCATCTGAATGTAATGTAATGAAATGAAGGTGACATGCTTGTCAAGTATGCAACGCATACTCGAAATGTGATCTCTGCATTAAACCTCATCCCAGTGAGTAGTGAACACATGCACTGCAAGTCATGAACACAACGGAAGCACACTGCAATCTCCTGTTGCACATGATTGAATTAAGTTTTCTTAAAATACAATACATTTTAATTAATGTTAATTTCATTTTAAGAAAACCTAATTTAATTATGTGCAACCGATGTCCCGAAGTTTTTTTTTCAGTGGGCAGCTATCCCAGCGCCCAGGAAGCAATTAGGGCTAAGGTGCCTTGCTCAAGGGCACCACAGTCGCAGCCTGACGGCTGTGAGACTCGAACCGACAACTATCGGGTTACAAGCCCGACTCTCTGACCACTGGGCTTCGACTGCCCCCAGTAATCTGTCAAAGTAATCTTTTTTTTTTTCTTTATACCCCAACAATGCATGTTTACTAATCTTTCTCATGATTTAAGCATGGCATTGTGTACTACGAGTATTGTTCTGCATGCATGTTTCTCATTTGTGCATTGCTTTGGACAAAAACAGCAGCTAATGAATTAACATGCAACACTTTTCCCCATATCTGAAGCCATTACACACATTTTTCCCCTGCAATTGGCACAGAAACTTTGCAGATTCCATGTCGCCGATGCAATCGCTTGGCTTTCAGACTGATGGTATGATCAGATTTCTATAGCAGTTATCAGGTTGTTGTCATTTGAATGGTTTGCTTCGACCTGGTTTGTTATTCGAACGTAATGTAAAAGAGAAAGTGCAACTAAGCACATGTATGAACATTCCAAACTTGTAATTGCTCGAAGGAATTTTTGTGTGTGTCTATAATTATTGATATATTGTGAGTGTTTGTGAGACATTTGTGTTTTATAGATACAGGGGTTACAGCATCCTGCCAGCTTGGATGTACTGTAATAGATTTTTCTGTAATTTTGCACACACACATGCACACGCACGTCCTTAGAGACCCGGTTCTCGGGAAATATACTTCATTTTTTTTCCTGTGTGTTCGTGTGAGGCTCTGTGTCCTCCCCCTTGAATGTTTACACCAGTTGCTTGACTTTCAGGATGTTCGCAGTTCTTTAGAAAGACAGTTTCTATTTCAAAGTTGTGGTTCACTTTAAAATGTCAAATTCTGTCATCATTTATCCGATCTCAAGTTGTTCCAACAAGTTTGATTTTTTTACCGTGTAACATAAAAAGAAAAAATGTAAAGAATTCTGCTTTGCTTATCTTCTTAACATCAACGGCATACAGTAAACAGCATCTTTTGTGTACAGATAAAATGTCATATGGGTTTAAAACGGCATGAAGTACGTGATAACAGTATTTATATTATTTTTGGTTAACTGTTCTTTTAAGTAAACTGGATGTGTTTAGGTTTTAACGGATCAGCGATCGATCATGGCTGAGGAGATTTGATGGAGGACAGGACAGGTCTGGCTCGAGACTAAATTCCTTATTTGTGCTTTCCTTACTGAAAACAGCTTGCACTGACATATCTTTAAAATTATCAGTGCCATTATTTTGTCTCAAAATGCACACCAGTTATGTTTTTTGTAAGGGTTCATGGTTCTGTATTTTGCTGTACGGGTTTCCTGTTGAACAGCTTTTAATGTTCCTATATTGTTATTATGACCTCTGCACACTTCCTCCATAGTGACAGTTTTGAGGATACAGGTGTGTGTGTCCATGCATTGCCACAAAGGCCTCAACACAATCTATTTTAACAGCAGGGAAATGTGTTAGACAACTGTAAATTTATTGCAGAGAAGAACTGTCACCTATTGTGTTACCATAACTCAATTGATAGATCACCACATTAGCAGAGCAAAGGTCATGGGTTTGATTACTATGAAACACGCATACTAATAAAATGCACTGGAAGTTATTTTAGATAAAAGCATCTGCCATAAAACATGCGGATTAAATTATTTATTCTATTAATTATTAATCAAGGGTTAACAGTACAATGAGACTTATAACTGTGCTGAATATTTATGCTTTTACACTCAACAAAGTAAAGAGCAATTGGATCATCTTTAACCTCATAAGACCTGGATGTCCACATCATCCCATTTTTTTGTTGTTGTTTGCACCATAATACTTTGCACTGCTTCATGTTCAAAGAAAAATATTTGGTTATTATATTTATTGGTTCTTCCTAACTCCAAAATAGTTGGACGATATCTGAAAGAAAGACAAACCAAAGCTCAGGTCTTATCAGTCCCTCCAGAAAAACGCGATTATGCGATCGCATGATTCAATGCATAATCAGCCAAAGTCCGCATATTTATGCGGGGGCCGCATTTTTAAAATACGCCGCACTTTCGCCGCATAAATTGCAGATTTCTGCTCGCAAAATATGCAGGGCTTGCTTGATTTCATAATCCCCGCATTTTTGTAGCAAGAAGTCATATATATATGATATATAGCTTAGCAGAAAGTTGAAAAATGTTGCATTTACTTAACACATGGGCACCCATGCCCCCTGTTGTCATGGGAATGTTAGGAAGTGACGTAATTATGCAACGTTAACATCAATGAAAAGCTGCAAACAGTTTTTGCAAGTTCACGCAATTTTGGCAAGTTCCTGCAATTTCAACGCATAAAATTGCATAAATATCCTGCATATTCCATCACATTTTTTATGAAAACGTGCCACAAGATCAAGGATTTTTGCTTGCAACAATCACAAAAAAAACTTCATGTTTTTCTGGAAGGATTAATGGATTGTACTGTGCCATACAGTGTTTTTACAGTTTAATTTGTGGTTTTTGTGTGGGTTTGAGGTTTTATGTAGCTTTACTTTAAACCCCCCCCCCCCCCATTGACGAGAGAAAATGCTTTCCTGCCAATGACGAGTTTTTCCGGCAATCCGTATTTCCGCTATTATAAATTTTACAATATTACCCAACTTATAAAACCTGGAATTATTCCTTTAGGGCAAAAAGTTCAAACTCTGTGTATGTTTTGATCATCGCTCTAAATCTGATCTCTATCAAAAGTCTCTAGCCGTTTCTCAATATGCGTTCTTGTCTGTACTTGTGTTCTTGTGGACTTGTGAAACGTCATCAGTCGCGGCCCAAGTACTGTTCCAATTCAAAGTTCGCATCAAGCCCAAGTTCACATAAAATCCCCGGATGTGTTCTTGATCCGCCCATTTTATCGAGGATGCAGCAGAGGAGACTTGTGTGGACTTATGACAGCGAAGTTGCCCAGAATGCATTTCGGGTCAGGAGTTCGTTCTTCCGAGTCTGAACTTGCAAGTTCGAACTACGAAGGCACAAGTCCGAGTTCGGCGTACTTGGTTTTGAGAAACTGCTTTTGTTTCCTGTCTGCCATTATTGGCCAAACTGATTAATCCAGGTGTGCCTGAACTCGTAGTCACAAACAAACTGATTAATCCAGGTGTGCCTGACCTCAGTAGTCACAACAACAATAATCAGACACACCTGGATTAATCAGTTTGTCCAATAATGGCAGACAGGAAACAAGGAGCTGGCTGAAGTTCAGGAAGTAGTGCAGCTGGGCATAAAGCCTATTATCTCTGTTTTTGCTCAAATTTTTGAAGAAACCTACCCATATTTGAACAAATATTTTTTGTTTGAAAGCAGAGGCTCCATTCTTTCATTTGATGTATTGTGTGATAATATATTTAAAGAAGAACGTTTTCTGAAAGGCATTAAACTTTTGTGAAAATCATAAAAATGCTACAGGCTGGCTGGCTGGCGGTGAAACAGTTAAAGGTGTAGCGGAAGATTTTCTTTTTCCGGGTGGATCATCAAGACTATTGGTCATCCCAGTTGTCAATCATTCTGGTGATATGTTTACGTAAGGGCGTCGTACGTGCTCGTCTCTAGGTTCGTTCATTGAAGCTTGCATACTCACCATATATTTTCAAAATGGGTCGGAAGAGAAAAATGTTTACGAATTAAGAGAAAGGCCTCTGAGGAAAGAAACAAGACCAGAGTGTTTTTTTCGAGAATATTTCACACAGGTTGGGCTTCCCATTGATGCCTCAGTCGCAAAGTTTCTACTTTACAGGTAAAGTTTGGCATGAAATACATTTAAAATCACTGCTAGTAAAAGTTGATGTAAGCTATGATTAGCGATGCTAGCCCTGGCACAAGTCACGGACCGCACAGACACGGTAAACATCTCAATGTATGAGCCATGTTTATGATTCTTAGCATGTGGATCATTGTCACCAATAAAAAGGGATTTTGGGAACTCAACTACAACAAAGAACAGATGACGACCTCACTTGGTTTGCGCAACGGCGCACGAGGATAAGCTAATCTTGCATTTAGCAATGACCCCGCTAGGGACGATTCTCTTCGACCAATCACTTGATCTGCAGTGTTCAAAGTTACATTTTAGTATCCATACGGCTCGCTTGAAACCTCAACCTAAAAAAGACCATGGTACTATGTACTGTACTGTACGCAGCAGAAACCCCCCAAAAGTGAGCCGTACCGAGCCATACAATGCAATGGAAAGTCCAATATGTTAAGTCTATGTGTATGTATTCTGCAGGTATATGCAGTTGGAGGTTACGATGGACAGTGCAGTCTCAGTAACGTGGAGGTCTATGACTCCTTCTCCAATCGCTGGACGGAGGTGACGCCTATGAAAGAAGCCGTCTGCTCCCCGGCGGTCACCAGTTGTGCAGGAAAACTCTTCGTGATTGGAGGACAGCCTAATGAAAACAGCTGCTCCAACAAGGTAGGAGAAAGAGAAAGCTCTGCATGAATAGATTAAATAATTGATGATTCAACATGTTCCACTGCAATATGGAGCTGCTTAAACCAGGCAAATAAACAAAGCAAAGCACACTTAGCTTTTTTGTGGTTTTGAACACAATCACTGGGAACAATGCCTCTTCTAAGCTTTTGACATAAGTTAGTTTGTGTTTACAGAATAACCAAATGCTACTTGACATTTGATTCTTAAGGGGGGTTAAAACAATGCCTGTTTCAAATAAAAACTTGTTTTTAGTACCCACTCATTTGTCATCTTTTTTCAGTATGACATGGTTATTTAATGAAGTGAACAGCAGGAGAGTTTGTACCAACTTTTCATGTAGGCTCGGTTCCAAACCCTTGTTAGATTGTTAGAGATCATATGTACACTACAAGAGAAAACACTGTAGCGAATAGGGTAAGGAGCGTCACATTTCTGGCTGACGTCAGAGGCCAATCACAACTTACAGATTAGCTGGCCAATCAGGGACATAGTGCTTTTCAAATCAATGAGCTTTGAACAAAATCAGAGAGTTTTAGGAAAGCAGTATATTTGGAGCTACAAAAATGTATTGTATGTTGAACATAATGTGTTTTTTACCATAAACCACGTGAACACATTGGGCCCTATTTTAACGATCTGAAACGCAAGTGCGAAGCGCAAAACGCAAGTGACTTTGTGGGCGGATCTTGGGCACTGTTGCTATTTTCCCGGCGGGAGAAATAACTCTTGCGCCAGGCGCAAATCAATAAGGGGTTGGTCTGAAGTAGGTTCATTATTCATAGGTGTGGTTTGGGCGTAACGTCAAATAAACCAATCAGAACGTCATCCAACATTCCCTTTAAACGCAAGGGCGCAAGTTCCATGGCGGGTTGCTATTATTATGACGGATTAACAGGCGTACGTCAGGAGCGGTTCACAGCCGAGGAGACCCACGTTCTTGTAAGAGCAGTCAAAGACAGAGAAGTTATTTTGTATGGGGATAGGAGAAACCCGCCCAAATCAGCGTCGGTTAAACAGGCGTGGGAGGAAATAGCCACAATTGTCTCATCAGCTGGCATCCCCAGGACGTTGCGCCGCAACCGCTACAATGATGTCAGGAGACGGGGGAATCCCAAGCTTGCCAGCATAAATCGGCCACGCCGTGTAACGGGAGGTGGATCTGCCTCTACACAGGACCTGACGCCAGCAGAGGACATCGCTCACCGCTGAAAGCCAAGAAACGCAAGCAGTCCAACACCAAAGTATACTTCCAAATCAAGTTTACATATATTAAGGTTTCTTATGAAAACATTTTAATTATTATTTACATAAAATAAACGTAATACAGCCACACAACAAACTTATGAAAATATTTTAATCGTTATTTGCATGAGAATTTTTTAACGCAGCCACACAATAAATAAAAACTATCACCACTGCTCACCACAATGATTTCCCTTATCTCATGTGTTAATATTTTTTATTGTAACAATTTATGATTTGCAAAAATAACTGTTGCATCTGTATAGATTAGATGCAAAATGTGTTGTGCACGCTATACATTATGGTCAACATAATGAACAACATGCATCGCGCCACTAACTTTAGACAATTTTTTTCTGGTCAGTGGCGCAATTGTTTTTGAAACTGCAAAATAGCATCAGGGATGGTTTGCGCCGCAACACGCCTCCTTTTTTGCGCTGAACCGCCCAGGGAGCGCAAGTTCATTCCCTAGTTTGCCGACGTGCGTCTGTGGAGGGAAAAACCTGCTGTGTGCTGGTGCAAAATACGAATGATACATGCGTAACTGACAAAGTCAGTTGCGCTGGGTGCAAGATAGGGCCCATTGTATTATACCAAATACACAAAATAACTATGTTTTATAGCAATGAAATATGTGTAATAGTTCTTTCTAATTAAAAATCGACAGTTTCACCCAATTTTTCTGTGCATTATGTTTTGACCTAATATATTTAGTTGTTGTAACCTAGCAGCATGCCAAAATGAAGATGAGCATTATTTAAGTCTCAGGTCAAGTCCCCTGTAATTTCTGCCTGTTTAAAGCCCTGCAATTTGGGCCTCTCTTTGAACAGAAGGGCTGTAACCAACATATGGGGAGTGAATGTGTGTGGTGTTTATGCAGGTGGTATGACCTGGTGAACAGGTGGGTCTGTGCGTTAAAGTTTTTGTTTTTGGGGACCCTGCTGCTGTCTCAGATAACATCTCACGGGTTGAATTTCCACTGCTCAGATAACCGCATTCTTGCCATCTGGAACAGAAAAATGAAGACTTGGTTTAAAAATGAAATAAGCTGATAAACTTTCATAGAAGCTCTCTTCCACAGAACATTTCCAGAATGTTGTTACTCTTGTGTGGCAGCATCTTTATACTCTTACCGTGTGTGTGTGTGTGTGTCTTTATATATGTCCTTTATATGACCCCCATCACACATGCAGCAGCCTGTAAAATTTCCAAAAACATTCTACATTTCCCAGCAATTCCAAAAAAAATCAGCTACAGTATTTACCATTTACTTGGCCATCATTAAAGCTTTTTAAATAAAGATAAACAAAAAGCATCTCTCTTCTTCTTCATACTTGTGTATCAGGTCCAGTGTTATGACCCGGAGTCTGATAGCTGGGAGCTGAAGGCATGTGTCCCCTTTACCAAGCCTAACATATCTGCTGTGTCTCTCAATAACCTCATCTATGTGTGTGGAGGCCTGACCAAAGCAATCTACTGCTACGATCCTTCACAGGACCACTGGATGCATGTGGTCAACACCTTTCACAGACAGGTAACCGGTTAGCTCTTTACTAAATGCTACATAAACCAGAATACTTTAAGTACTTAAAGGAGTGGTTCACGTTTAATTCCCATGACATCCAAGAAGTTTCCAGGATTTTTCTCCATTATAGTGAACTTTAGTGGACCTCAAGATTTTAAAGTTTCAATGCAGCTTTAAAAGGCTCTAAGGGGCTGTTTACACTTGGTATTAAGATGTGGTTTCATCGATCGGATCACAAGTGGACGAGAGAGACACATCACGTTTACACCTGGTATTTAAATCCGTCTCTTTTGTCCACTTTCGACCGCTTCTGTCTGTGAGGGGGTGGTCTGTGAGACGGTGGGCGAGTCTCTCTGCTGTCATTCAAACCCGAGCGGGAGTAATTATGAGTTTATATGGACACAAACTAATATTATGTCATATTAAGTAATATTAAGTAAACATGCTGCACAGAGTTTTGTACGTGTGTACATAAGAGCTTTCTCTGAATTTTCAGCGCAATTGATGAAATAGGATCGAGCAACTTTCACACGCTTTCAAAACGAAACTACGGAGATCAGCCGCTTTAGATTTATCAATGAAAGGCTAAAAATTGCGCGGTTCACCGTGTGTTCACGCCAGAAGTCAAAAAAAGACGTAAAACGTGTTTAATACCTCAGATTAGATAAATGGGCGGAGAGAAGGCGGTCGCTTGTGGCTGTTCGAACACATTCAACCACATATCCGTTCAGCAACTCCAAAGCGATCCGATCGAAAGTGGTTTCGACTACCTCTGGATGTGGTTGAAAGTGGTCGAAAGTGGACGAGCTCAAAACGTTTTGAACACCGTTTACACCTGGCATTAACGTCGTCCACTTGTGATCCGATCAACGAAAACGCATGTTAATGCCAAGTGTAAACAGCCTCTAAATGATCCCAACCGAGGCATAATGGTCTTATCTAGCAAAATGATCATCATTTTATTTTTTAAACGTCTTGTTACATAATTACATTGAAAGGTCACGCATGCCATATCGTCACCTTCCTAAACTAATTGCCTAACTAATTACTAAGTCATTTTTTTTCAGGTTTCTCAGAAAACCCAAATAAATGGAAGTAACTTCACAGGTTGAGTAGATTTGTGTTCTTCTTGATGCAGCTGCCATTTAGAAATTGTAAAAAGTGTCTTTTGACTTAGGCAAAATAAAACAGCCTAAAACATTTTTTTCAAATGCAAAGGCAATTAGTTTAGGAAGGTGACGATATGCAAAATGCACACTTACAAACTATTTTAAACAATAAACTGACACAAAGACAGTGTCATTTAACAACATACAATCTCTAAATTTGGCCTCTTCTCCACACTGGAGCGGTAGTTTTGCATGTCCTTTCGACGTGATAACATAATACGTTATGTTGCGGAAAAACGTCTCACAGGGCTTGCAAAAGTTGAGGTGAAAGGTTTTTTTTGGGGGGGGGCAAAAATGAAGATCGTTTCACTAGATAAGACTCTCATGCCTTGGTTGGGATCATTTACAGCCCTTTGAAGCGGAATTAAAACTGCAATCTGGCCTTTAAATCATTGGGTTTAATTGAAGTCTACTATATGGAGAAAAATCCTGGAATAATTTCCCCCAAAACAATTAATTTTCTTTTCGACTGGACAAAAAAAAGACATGGGGTCAGTCAATTCTCAGGACATTTTCATTAAAGGGGACATTTCACAATAATTTGTAAATGTAAGATATAAAACCAATATTTGGTGTCCCCAGAGTACATATGTGAAATTCTAGCTCAAAATATCATATAGATAATTTCACATGCTTGCAGAGAATGGTTTACCAAAACTAAGTAACTGGGTTGATCTTTTTAACATTTTCTAGGTTGATAGAAGCACTGGGGACCCCATTACAGCATTTAAACAAGGAAAACAACATTTTTATGATATGTCCCCTTTAACTGCACACTAGGGGCTTTTTGGTAGTTTTGAAGGGGGGTTGCTGATTAAATATGTAAATAAATATAATAATATAAAATGCATTATTAATATGAAGTGTGCATGGTGCCATATGCCACACTGAGTACGTTTACATGCACAAAATTAGCTTATATCAAAAATTTGATTATTATAGAAACCTGATTTTTACTTTTATGCGTTACTTCAACAGTTTGTGAACTTTTACATGCAAAGACATGCGCAGAAATAGGGATAATGGGCAGAAATCTGATTTTGCTTCAGTAATTTATGACTTTTCCTCTATGCGTTTACATGATCTACATGTTATCAGTTTATTAAGCATTATCAGAGTAAGAGTGCATGTAAACACACTCACTGAATTTTTTTAAAGGTTTGTGTAATATGTAAATATATAAGATATATTTTTGTGTGTGTGTGTATTCAGGAAAGTTGCGGGATATCAGTTTGTAACGGAAAAATCTTCATCTTGGGTGGGCGAGGAGAGAACGGTGAAGCCTCTGATAATATCCTATGCTATGACCCCTCCTGTGGCATCATCACGGGCGTGGCTGCAATGCCGCGCCCCATCACCTACCACGGTTGCGTGACCATACACCGTTTCAGCGAGAAGCAACACAAACTCTGATATCATCCACACAAACACGATGTGTACACTAGAGGTCTTTCTCAGATCCAAATATCTGTACCTGACCCGAAATGACCCGAATATAAACGTGTGCAACCTGCACACTTTTCGTGCACAAAATATAATACATGCTTATAGGTCCTGTTCTTTCCGTGTTTTTGAAGCTTTGATTGTGTCTACAGTGCACAATACAACATGTGTTCATGTAAAAAAGCTGTATTTTTCACACAATTTACTTATCTGTATAGCGCTGTTTTCACTGTCCTCAAAACGGCCCAATGTCTTCCTTGTTCTATGAAATCCCTCCTTCAGAAATACGTAACGAGTTCTGATTGTGTAGTTTGTTTAGTGTGTTGTGATTCGATAGCAGCTTAGCTTGCCATTAGCTTAGCTGGCGACTGTTGTATTCCTGTGGGCGGAGTTTAGTCAAAACTGTTCTAGTGACGTCATTAAAGCAGGAAGTAGAGGGCTGTAGTCCAAACGGGCCGCTCGCTGTAGGCTTTAAAAGGCGAATTCTGTTAAAGAATATATATCGCCCCGGCAGTGAACTTTGAGCTTTATCATTTTAGAGGTATTATTTATGCTATTATAGCAACATTACACACTAACTAGGGTTAAAAAATGGGATCAGAAAGAATGTGACCTTTAACCCACAACACTAAACTTAACTAAGGGGTTAACACTATCATATGCACACGAAACATAAACCAAATACAAACATAAACTTGTGCTAGGCCTAATGGGAGATTGTGTGGACCAGTTAGCGCAGCACAGAGACATATCCCAATAGCCTGATGACCAATTAGGTTGGCTGCTCTGTTCACTTTAAATTATTTATAAACTTATTTATTTTTAATTCATATAATGAATGTCCGATGCCAGTGCACAAACGTGATTTCTAAATTTTGCTTTCGGTTGTGACCAGTAGATTTAAAACAAATGCCGTCGATAGCCTTATAAATCATGGACTCTAGTGTCGCAATGTTATGTAACGCATCTCTGATGATACACTTACACCAGTGGAATCACAATATAGCTACCAACTAACAGTACTACATTGTGTCATATAATATGTTTTGTTACATTCAGATTTTATGTTTGAGATCGTTTTATGTCATGATAACGAAAAGTTTAAGAACCACTGACTTACACAAACTAGCGAGTATGGGTGATTCTCACGAAATCCAGATTTAGAAGGTGTCCGGCATCAGAATTTTTAAAAAGCAATTTTTTTGCACATCTAAGATTAAGGTCTGAACTTACTATAACCATTATTTTTAGAGGATTTAAAAAAATATTTCCTATAGAATTTTTTTACTTTTTTAGATTATCATTATCCAAAATTATCATTACCGCAACAAGGTATTACATTAAATATATGCATTTACAAACTCGTGTTACAGTAATGAGAACTAACAAGTTGTCTAGGTACTATGTTAAACTAAATTTTAACTTTTATCTGGAAAGAAAAAATAAGAACTGCTTACCTGGAAGCCATCTTGAGTGTCACAGTCAATTATGTCCCTTCCAACAATTTTTTTTTTATTTTAGTTCCTTGAGGGCTTAAACAATGATTGAAAATTGTTGAGGAGGATGAGAAAATTGGTTTTGGACACATTTATATTCCTTATTATTGTCGCTACATTTACCAATGATCACCATATACCACATGTTTCTTTACTGTAAATGTTTATAGCATAACATGCACTGAAGCTTTTTATTTTTTAGATTTTTTTATTATAAATATTTACATGTCAAAGAACCCAAATCCAGTCATGGACACGTTGCGGTAATGAAAATTTTCCCCTTAAATCAGGAAAAAAACCAACAAAATTGGTTTGTATGATGTCATTGGAAATCATGTGCAAAATAACATGAAGAGATAACTGTATGCTTCTTACTTTGCATTTACTTTTTTATCAAAATATTTCATGACACCCGATAAGTCAAATTTCGCGAGAATCACCCGTATGTGCTAAAAACATTCATGAAGTGCTGAAAAGTCAATCACCCATCATCTTAAATTATCATATCATCTAACCACAGATCTCGCAAGCGTTCTTGCTGCGCACTGTCTAAGTACAGGTCTGCTTGGGTATTTTCAAACTAAATTGTATTTATTTTAAACTACCCGAGACCACTTACACCAGACCCGACTCATGTCCAAAGCACTTTCTCTAAGTGGCCCCGTAAAGTCCTCTAGTGTACACATTCATGCAAATAAACCGATTGTTTCATTGGATGGTTTTCTCTTTGATACTCATCCACAAACACAGAATTTGAGACTGCTTTTAACTGCTACAGTTATCTAACATAATGCAGACGCTATAAAGAAGAGACGTCATCGGGAACACAATGGTCTTCTGACATCAAACATTTCTCTGGAACAGAAATTCTCTTCCTTCGAACGAAGGTCAGAGATTGTATCCAATATCAGGGGGCGGTCATGTTGTAAAAAATGTTTTTGTGGTGATAGCCATCTGCTTACGTGACTCAACAGATGCCCACTTTCTGTTCACTCTTTCCTCTCTCGTCTGAGATTTCTGACATGCTTGTTATTTTTTTACCGTTCAAATGCATCTTTTTATACCAGATTCTTTACTGTATTTGTGCTTGTTTTGTAGCGCTCGATTTATTTGTGGGGATGAGGACTTGCTTGTATTTTTGGTGATATTTGTGGGGATGTTCTTGTTTTAATATGCTGGCTCTTTTTCAATTGTATTAGTATGCGTTTGAACTTAGCAAATGACAAAAACGCAATTGCTACATGGAGGTTTTTCCTCGGGTGGATTCTTGTGTTTTAACATTTGTTTCTAATGTGGCCGTGGCGGAAAACCTTTTTAAGTCACATTTGTTTTTATTTTTTGGGTTCTCGATGACCCATACAGCTGTGAATTATTTTTTTCCTCTATGTGTCATATATCTTTATTTAAGTATCTCAATATATTTAGTGTGACAACCATGATGTGCCTTTGCGGTCGCGTTTTCTTTTATTAGAGCCCCAGTCGTGCACTTGTACGTGGTATTAGTATTAATAATAAGAATAATAATAATATGCTGTCTGTGTGAATACATTTTTAATTTTTTAGTGAATATTATATGTGTTGTTTTGTCATTCCTGAATGGTGTGTGTACATGTGGATTTTTTTTTAATAGGACATCTTGAGTGTTTGATAGTTTGTGCATGAACTGAACTGAAACAGTTTTACATTGAGCTATAAGATAACAGCAGACCTTTTTTTAGTGCTTATCAGTACTGGAAACAACATTTACTATCAAAAACCATATCTGGTATCAATCCCAAAATGCCTCCAGAAGGTTCTCGTCTTGTTCTTCAGTTAAGCAATGCACCTCTGTTAATGTCTGAAATGACAAAAATATAAGCGTCTGTATAAATTTATTATATTTATTATATATCTTTATACATGTGTTTTGTTTTTGAATCTTTTCATTGTTACCATTTGTACTTTTTCTAAATGTTATTTTGCCCACGTTTGTACTCTTTTCATATGCTGGTTTGCTTTCTTTTTTTGTATTTTTCAATCCAAACTTTAAAGATGTGCATGTTGATGATGAATGCGTTATTGATATTATTTTTGTCAGATTGTATGGAGCGTTTGTTTTCTTTGCTCAGTGCTTTAGTAATGTCTTTACTCAACATGTCGCCTGGCGATAAAATGCATTCACCTTTATTGACTCGCTGAGCAATTGAATGCCTGCTCGGGTGTAATGAAGCAAAGTAATTACTGTAAGATGAGATCATTTTCAGCAGGTTTTTATACATCCTGGTATTTGTGGTCAAGTAGAAACTCAAGTGGCTTTAAACCAAACATGCAGTTGTGCATCATTTTACTTCTATGGAATAGAACAATAGACGATCAAATGATTGTGGTTGCAAAGGATTGGAACTACTTGGAATAGTATACAATAATAATCGACCTTAACCTATGTAAACCTATGTAACCTAACCGGTTTACTTTCTGTTCTGCAAGTGCCTCAATAAAGTTTTTCTTTCTATTTATCAACCTGTTCTTTTACGTAAAAATTCAACAGAATGTGTAGACTTGCAAAGAATGTCTGTGATGTTCTGTGTTAGTTCAGCCCACCAAATTCTTGTGGCCTTAGGAAAAATGCATTTCTAAGCATGCACGTGGAGTACGCAAGATTCTATGGAAATCTTAAGGGAAGAATTCGGAGATTAAATACATGCTTACATGTTAAATACATGTTCAATCTTAACACCTCATCTGTGAAGGTGATGATTAAATGATTTCTTTTTAAAGACGACACTCTAAAGTTTTTGTATTTTTTTATATTAAATAAATAAATAAAAAATGATAGCAGTTTGTGTATTTTAATAAATAAAAATTATGAAATAAAGTATAAAAAATATATTTAACAACAATAAAAATGAAAATGTTAATCCCAAAAATGCTAAAAAAACAATAACGCTACAAGTCTCAACTACTTTTGATACAAATTTTAGGTTTAAATCAAACACACAGGTTATTGTCACCCTTTTAGTGGTTTTACCAACAAAGGCCACTAGGTGTCATTGGTTTACTGCATACTATTGACACACATTAATAAATGACTGTTACTGCATTGTTATTACTGCCAAAAGCGTTTTAACTATAAAACCTAAATTCTTTCAAAAGATATATCGGTTGTCTAGATTTTTAAAGAATTAATAATAAAGACAGTGTTATAAATATGTAAAACCAAGTGGGCTCACCTGAGGCCTCATGATATTTTACAAAATTGCTCTTGTGATAAAATATGAAAACTACATTCAAATCGTGGGTTTACACCAGATGCGAGTTCAACGATTTGCGCAAGTAGATTACATACAAAGTCAATGCAAAGACACAATCAGATGCGTCCTCCCGTGGGGCGATGTTAATGACGCAATATGGGCGGTGCGTTTACCGCGAAAACATTCGCCTCAAACGCGTCTTCGCCCAAGTTGAAAATATTCAACTCGAGCGAGAAGTTTGAATGACACGAAGTTAAATCCCGCAAGTAATCTAGAGCGAGTAACGCGATGCCCCGCGTTTGGTGTGTACGTAGCAGTACCGTGAATTTATACCAGACGCGAGTTCAACGATTTGCGCAAGTAGATTACATACAAAGTCAATGCAAAGACGCAATCAGATGCGTCCTCACGTGGGGCGATTCGAATGATGCAATATGGGCGGTGCGTTTACCGCGAATACATGCGCTATTCCCCTCAAACGCGTCTTCGCCCAAGTTGAAAATATTCAACTCGAGCTAAAAGTTTGCATGACACGAAATTAAATCCTGCGAGTAGTCTAAAGCGAGTACCGCAATGCCCCGCATTTGGTGTATAAGTAGCATTACCGTGGGTTTATACCAGATGTGAGTTTAACGATTTGCGCGAATAGATTACATGTAATGTCAATGCAAAGACGCCATCAGCTGCATCCTCGCATGGGGCGATTCGAATGACGCAATATGGGCGCTGCGTTTATCGCGAATACATGCACTATTCGCCTCAAACGCGTCTTCGCCCAAGTTGAAAATATTCAACTCGAGCGAGAAGTTTGAATGACATGAAGTTAAATCCCGCAAGTAATCTAGAGCGAGTAACGCGATGCCCCGCGTTTGGTGTGTACGTAGCATTATCGTGAATTTATACCAGACGCGAGTTCAACGATTTGCACGAGTAGATTACATACAAAGTCAATGCAAAGACGCAATCAGATGCGTCCTCCCGTGGGGCGATGCTAATGACGCGATATGGGCGGTGCGTTTACCGCGAAAACATGCGCTATTCGCCTCAAACGCATCTTCGCCCAAGTTGAAAATATTCAACTCGAGCGAGAAGTTTGAATGACACGAAGTTAAATCCCGCAAGTAATCTAGAGCGAGTAACGCGATGCCCCGCGTTTGGTGTGTACGTAGCATTACCGTGAATTTATACCAGGCGCGAGTTCAACGATTTGCACGAGTAGATTACATACAAAGTCAATGCAAAGACGCAATCAGATGCGTCCTCCCGTGGGGCGATGCGAATGACGCGATACGGGCGGCGCGTTTACCGCGAACAAACGCGCTATTCGCCTCAAACGCGTCTTCGCTCAAGTTGAAAATATTCAACTCGAGCGAAAAGTTTGAAAGACACGAAGTTAAATCCCGTGAGTAATCTAGAGCAAGTAACTCGATGCCCCACGTTTGGTGTGTACGTAGCATAACCGTGGGTTTATACCAGATGTGAGTTCAACGATTTGTGCGAGTAGATTACATACAATGTCAATGCAAAGACGCCATCAGCTGCATATTCGCATGGGGCGATTCAAATGACGCAATGGGCGGTGCAATTACTGCGAATATATGCGCTATTCCTCTCAAACGTGTCTTTGCCCGAGTTGAAAATATTCAACTCGAGCGAAACGTTTGAATGACACGAAGTTAAATCCCGCGAGTAATCTAGAGTGAGTTACGTTTTTTAGCGTTTGGTGTGTACGTAGCATTATCGTGAATTTATACCAGATGCGAGTTCAACGATTTGCGCAAGTAGATTACATACAAATATAATGCAAAGACGCAATCAGATGCGCCCTCCCATGGGGCGATGCGAATGACGCGATACGGGCGGCGCGTTTACCGCGAACACACGCGCTATTCGCCTCAAACGCGTCTTCGCTCAAGTTGAAAATATTCAACTCTAGCGGCAAGTTTGAAAGTCATGAAGTTAAATCCTGTGAGTAATCTAGAGTGAGTAACGCGATGCCCCATGTTTGGTGTGTACGTAGCATAACCGTGGGTTTATACCAGATGTGAGTTCAACGATTTGTGTGAGTAGATTACATACAAAGTCAATGCAAAGAAGCAATCAGATGCGTCCTCCCGTGGGGCGATGCTAATGACGCGTTATGGGCGGCGCGTTTACCGCGAAAACACGCGCTATTCGCCTCAAACGCGTCTTCGCTCAAGTTGAAAATATTCAACTCGAGCGGAAAGTTTGAAAGACACGAAGTTAAATCCCGCGAGTAATCTAGAGCGAGGAACGTGATGCCCCGCGTTTGGTGTGTACGTAGCATTACCGTGAATTTATACCAGACGCGAGTTCAACGATTTGCACGAGTAGATTACATACAAAGTCAATGCAAAGACGCAATCAGATGCGTCCTCCCGTGGGGCGATGCTAATGACGCGATATGGGCATATATATTTACCGCGAAAATATGCGCTATTCGCCTCAAACGCATCTTCGCCCAAGTTGAAAATATTCAACTCGAGCGAGAAGTTTGAATGACATGAAGTTAAATCCCGCAAGTAATCTAGAGCGAGTAACGCGATGCCCCGCGTTTGGTGTGTACGTAGCATTACCGTGAATTTATACCATACGCGAGTTCAACGATTTGCGCGAGTAGATTACATACAAAGTCAATGCAAAGACGCAATCAGATGCGTCCTCCCGTGGGGCGATGCTAATGACGCGATATGGGCGGCGCGTTTACTGTGAAAACATGCCCTATTCGCCTCAAACGCATCTTCGCCCAAGTTGAAAATGTTCAACTCGAGCGAGAAGTTTGAATGACACAAAGTTAAATCCCGCAAGTAATCTAGAGCGAGTTACGTGATGCCCCGCGTTTGGTGTGTACGTAGCATTACCGTGAATTTATACCAGACGCGAGTTCAATGATTTGCGCGAGTAGATTAAGTCAATGCAAAGACGCAATCAGATGCGTCCTCCCGTGGGGCGATGCTAATGACCCGATATGGGCGTATATATTTACCGCGAAAACATGCGCTATTCGCCTCAAACGCATCTTCGCCCAAGTTGAAAATATTCAACTCGAGCGAGAAGTTTGAATGACACGAAGTTAAATCCCGCAAGTAATCTAGAGCGAGTAACGCGATGCCCCGCGTTTGGTGTGTACGTAGCATTACCGTGAATTTATACCAGACGCGAGTTCAACGATTTGCACGAGTAGATTACATACAAAGTCAATGCAAAGATGCAATCAGATGCGTCCTCCCGTGGGGCGATGTGAATGACGCGATACGGGCGGCGCGTTTACCGCGAACACACGCGCTATTCGCCTCAAACGCATCTTCGCTCAAGTTGAAAATATTCAACTCGAGCGAAAAGTTTGAAAGACACGAAGTTAAATCCCGTGAGTAATCTAGAGCAAGTAACTCGATGCCCCGCGTTTGGTGTGTACGTAGCATAACCGTGGGTTTATACCAGATGTGAGTTCAACGATTTGTGCGAGTAGATTACATACAATGTCAATGCAAAGACGCCATCAGCTGTATCATCACATGGGGCGATTCGAATAACGTAATATGGGCGGTTACCGCGAATACATGCGCTATTCGCCTCAAACGCATCTTCGCCCAAGTTGAAAATATTCAACTCGAGCTAAAAGTTTGCATGACACGATATTAAATCCTGTGAGTAATCTAGAGCGAGTACCGCGATGCCCCACGTTTGGTGTATTACCGTGGGTTTATACCAGATGTGAGTTCAACGATTTGCGCGAGTAGATCACAAACAATGTCAATGCAAAGACGCCATCAGCTGCATCCTCGCACGGGGCGATTTGAATGATGCAATATGGGCGGTGCGTTTACAGCGAATATATGCGCTATTCCTCTCAAACGTGTCTTCGCCCAAGTTGAAAATATTCAACTCGAGCGAAACGTTTGAATGACACGAAGTTAAATCTCGCAAGTAATCTAGAGTGAGTAACGTTTTTTAGCGTTTGGTGTGTACATAGCATTATCGTGGGTTTATACCAGATGCGAGTTCAACGATTTGCGCGAGTAGATTACATACAAATATAATGCAAAGACACAATCAGATGCGCCCTCCCGTGGGGCAATGCGAATGACGCGATATGGGCGGCGCGTTTACCGCGAGTAATCTCGAGCGAAAAGTTTGAATGACACAAAATTAAATCCTGCGACCTAGCGTTTGGTGTGTATGTAGCATAACTGTGCATTCACACCAGACGCGGTAGAGGCTGCAAGCGTGAGTGATTTACATGTTACATCAATGCAAAGCCACGAATAGGCTTCCTGTGATACGGTATGCGTGTTCCGTGCTAATTGAGCGTTTCAACGCGTGTTAAAAAAAATCTGAACTACTTAGAAAATCACGCCACGTTAACCAATCAGGAGCTTGCTCTAGTAGTGACGTGATTAAAGGAAACCAGCGGAGTCGCAGAAGCCCCTCCCATGACACGAATTTCTGCGTGAATGTCTCGAATGACTAGATTTTCAAGCGCGAATGAATCAAGTACACTCAAATGTTGTATGCTACGTACACACCAAACGCGGGGCATCGCGTTACTTGCTCTAGATTACTCGCAGGATTTAACTGCGTGTCATGCAAATTTTTTGGTCAAGTTAAATATTTCAACTTGGGCGAAGATGCGTCTGATCGCGTCTTTGCATTGACTTTGTATGTAATCTACTCGCGCAAATCGTTGAACTCGCATCTGGTGTGAACCCCCAGTAAGGGTCCAACTACATGCAAACAGCGTGTTTTTGCTGCTTCTACCACGTCTGGTGTGAATGCACAGTTAGAGCTTTACAATGATATATAGTTTGTCAAGATTATTTTAGTTTTATACAAACTTATTATCGGTTTAATAGTAACGTTAATCACCTGTGGGGCTGTGACAATTAAAGGTTTTTAAACAACTGGTAAAGCCAGGTTTCTTACAAAGTATCTCTCGCAACAGTTTATAAAGCTGGTAAATTTCCAAAAATCAACTGACAAATATAAAAATCATATGTAAACTATGACATAGTTTTGGGACTGAGCAAAGCTGATTGGCTGGTTCAGAAAGAACAGGTAATGATCACCAGTTTATTATGCCTCAAGCATTTATATGGTGTCAATGACGTGCCAAACATTTATGGGCAGTTTTCCGGACATTCCTGGGTTTATCCAGACTAAAATGCATGTTTGAGCTGTCTTAATTTAAAAATATCTTGCATATCTTAACATCAGTGCCAATGTTTTGTCTCAAGATACACCAGCATTGTTTTTGTAAAAACTACTTAAATGCCCTAATATAACAAAGGCCTAGTCCTGGATTAATCTAAACCCTGTCTGGCCCCTTAATGTGGACAAAAACTTGGATTACTGCAAACGAATTCTACACAGAGAGATTTAGTGGTAAGGTTACCAATCCTGAATACTTTTCGATGGCTTGCTTGAAGACAAATTGGGCACTAAAGAACTCAGCAGCTTTTCATATTATGAATGAACTCTTTGAGCCTGTGACATTTGCATATAACCAAAGCTTTAAATCACTAACCATTTAGAATAGCATTGAATACCAACTGAAAACAATAAAGGTCAATCGTAATTTTGCAACTTGGCAAAGGTTATGTTAAAATGGTTTGTCAAAGTAAGCAAGTGACTAACCAAAAGTTCAGAGAGATTTACACTCTAAAAAGGAAACATGACATATTAAATATTTCACAATATAGACCACATTTTTGGCCTACAACGAGCATGAATTCCTGCGTAACGTGTAATCTTCCTTACTGTCTACTATTCATTCAAAGCAAAAACGCTTAGGTGATGATGCAAGATGATGTGTTTTTAGACAACTATGTTATTTTAAAAGACGGAGAGGTAAAGAAATGGGTTTTACAGGAATGTAAAACTCCAGGCCTTAAGGTCTAATCATTTGCAATTTGCACTATAGAAAGTGTTAATAGGAATAGAAAAGTACCTTGCTATTTACATTGGTTAACCATAAGTACTATATAAATACATAATATGATAATCATTTACTGCTGTGATTAATACAGTACTCACAAAAAGTTAAGGATATTCGACTTTCGGGTGAAATGTCACAATGCACCTAAAATGCACAATAACCTTTACATGTAAACCTAATTTGACATTTCTACCCAAATGCCCTTCTTTCATGATATAATATCACGGTAGCATAAACGTTTTGCATTTTTTTTAAATATTTTTTTTCCTAAAAGTCGAATATCCTTAACTTTTTGTGAGTAGTGTATATCAAATAAGCAAGTCATTGCCTTTTCTGTAGTATTTCCACAGAAAGTCTTTAGTTGATTGTTAGCATTTAACAAATACATCTGATGCCATACTAGTGAAGGTTTTTTTTACTTTATCTCTTTCACAAAATCTCTTTCATTGGATCACAGACTTCCTTTCTGAAAGGAGTCAGGAGGTGAGACTAAAAAGACTGACAATAGTGGAAATCCATTTGCAACAATACCTGGGATACACCAAGGTCACCATGGGCAATACATGGAGCATTACTAAATTCTAATTAAATGTATTTTCTCTCCTTATAGATATTTACCAGCCTTTATCTTAAAAAATTATTTAACACAAATGCAATAAACCAGTGGTCTCCAACAAGGTGCCCACGGGGACTAAGTTGCCCACCAAAGCACATTGTATTAATAGCCTCAATTTTAGCATTTATTTTATATTAGCTTGGCTTTTGTTATGCATCATAACATTTAAAACAATTATAAAACACATCAGCGAGTAAAATAAAATAAAATCAACAAGTAAAACAATGTTTTGAGTGAGTAGACTATATATACATACATATACATATATATATAGGCAAGGCAAGGCATATATATATATATATATATATATATATATATATATATATATATATATATATATATATATATATATATATATATATATATATATATATATATATATGATATATATATGATATATATGATATAACTAGTCCTCCAGATTGTTTTTTTTTTTATTGTGGTAGCCCATGCTCAAAAAAAGGATAAAGACCCCTGCAATAGACCCCTGCAGTAACCAATGGGCCATAATCTCTCCACTAGGGAAAATTTGGTGTTCAGCACCACCTTTTGGCCATTGCCTGTATTGCATGGCCTAGTTAAGTTGAATGCATTAGTTTGGGGGTGCATGTACAAACAAAACATTTCCACCTATTTTCTGGCACAAACTTCTCTTCTCTTGGAGCACAGTTTAAAGTAACACACTTTCGGGACTACAAGTAAACACAAATGCATTATTAGACCCTCAAAGACCCGTCACGTCAGGTGAATTATGTTTAAACCTTACTGTGTCTGTGTGATGTTGAGTTGCAGGTAGGCAAATGTGTGTTAAATGGTTTTGCTGCTTTTGCTTAGTTAGTTAGCTGGTTGCTTTGTTTAAAGGCTCATACCGGGGGCGGGTGTTTGCAAAAACAGTAGAAGTGGACGGGCGATGGTTTAAAATGTTTGTTAGGTCGTTTTTTGCGCAGCCTATTTGTGTAATGTGACGGCTATTGCAGGCCGCGTGCTATCAGCGCTCTTTCCTGGGCGTGAACGCCGCACGCGCTCTTGCGTCCGCGGGATACTTTTCTATGCGCGAGACCAACAGATGCTAACGGCTAAACGTTTTGCTATCGTCCTTAGGGTAGGTTTAACGTGCAAAATAAACACTTTTGTCATATGCTTAGTTCACTGAGGTGTTTATGAAGTAATAAACGTTTTGTGTTTCAAAAGGTGTTGTTTTGTTTGGGTTCAGTGTTTTGTGTCAGGTCTGTTAAACCCTCATAGCAGCTAAGTTAGCTTGTGAAGTAAATACGAACTGTGTGTGGTCTTTATGCACTTTATTGTTGTTTATCAGTATGAAATCCTAGATATATCATGCGTCGTTTATGCATGTGTTTTAAAATACAGTAAACTGCCCCTCTAGACAGCACTTTTTGGCGTTAAAGGGGTAGTTCATCCAAAAATTAAAATTCTGTCATCATTTACTCACTCTCATGTTGTTACAAACCTGTGTAAATTTCTTTGTTTTGATGAACACAAATGAAGATATTTTCAGGAGTGTTTGTAACCAAACCGATCACGAGCCCCCATTCACTTCCACAGTAGTTAAAAAGAATACTATGGAAATGAATGGGGCGGTTTGCTTACAAACATTCCTCAAAATATATTTCTTCATGTTCATCAAAACAAAAAAATTATACAGGTTTGTAACAACATGAGAGTAAATGATAACAAAATTTTCATTTTTGGGTGAACTGTCCCTTCAACGCACATGCAGAATTTTAGGGGATCACCGGTAAGGCAGCTATTAGCCAAAATGATGTCTAGGTAGGCACCTCACTGGAGTTGGAAAGAAAGCTACTTGAATAAAGCTACTTGGTAAATGAAGTTGTTGTTTATGTGGCATGTTTTGTCCTTTTTCTGCAGTCCAGCCAATGAGTGATCATGTCTGGGGTAAAGCGAAAAATAGAGGATAAAGATCCTGACTATGAAGACATCACTCAGGTGCTGGAGAGCAAGAGGAGTAAGGTGGTGGAACAGAATGGTAAGATTTGTTTTTTAGCTTGCATAAAATATCTTATACAGTAACAACATGGTTTAAATTTGATTTATTTTTTGGAACCAGCCTGTGATGCTGCAGTGCAGAAGATTGAAGCCATCATAAAGGATCAGTTTTCTCTGGAGATGAAGAACAAGGAGCATGAGATTGAGGTCATCGGACAGGTAAATATTCAAAACATATCAAAGTATTAATAAAACGTAGTCCTGTGCTAGCATTTGTCATCTGATGTAATTTCCGATTGCATTTCAATAGTGCGTGCGACCCATTAAGTTTCGTTTTAGTAGAGTCGTGGCATCTGATAACATTATGCTGCATTCAGACCAGCCACGGTAGAGGCGTCAAGAGTGAGTGATTTCAATGTTAAGGCAATGTAAAGACATGTTGATGTGCGTCTGGAGGTCTCGCGGCACAAATGAGGCGTAGGTGCGGCAGACGCAATTCCACCTCATTCGCGCATCTAGTTCGCGGGAAACACGCAAGTTGAAAAATGTGAACTTTGGCGGAAAAACGTGCCGCATTAACCAATCAGGAGCTTGCTCTAGTAGTGACGTGATTACATGAAGCGAGCGGAGTCGCAGAAACCCCTCCCATGACGCGAATTTCCGTGTGAATGTCTCGAATTTTCAAGAATTTCATGTGCGGCTTTCAAGCGTGAATGAAGCGAGTAAACTCTAAGTGGTGGTTTCACGGACAGGGATTAGCAAATGCCTGGACTAGGCCTTAGTTTAATTAGAAAATGGCATTGATGTATTTTAAGTTATGTCAGTGCAAGTTGTTTTCAATTTGGACAGCTCTTACATTTATTTTAGTCTAGGATTAGTGTAATCCATGTCAGGGAAACCGCCCTAAAATGTTCTAGCGGCAAACTAGACACGGTATACGAGAATTTGACGCCTCAAACGCGGCTGGTGTGAACTCACGGTTACAGTGATCTCAATTCACACTGTATCTGATTTGGCTAACAACCTCTCTAGTGCAAGGAAATGTCAGAGCCGCGCGTATTACAAGTTCAGGTGCTAGAAGGAGTCCCAAGACGCGCGCTTTAAGTCCATGTGCATGCGAGAAGAAATCTGTGTACATTACCAGCTCTCTCGCTCAAAGTAAAGCCTACAAACCCTCTCATGTGAGGAAAAGCCATGTCTGTGTTTTTCTCTGTGTTTTTCTCTGAGGACCTCCGTAAGAATTCCAGAGCAATTTACCTACTGTTTTTCGCTGAACTCAGAGGTCCTCTGAGAAATGTAATCCCGTCCGGATGCAAATGTCTGTGTTTGCCCGCAATATCTTTTGAAAACGCGGTTCATTTCGTGTTTTGGCCAACGTGATCTGCCGTAAGGTCTTACTAATGCGCGTATATTGTATTTCCTGAGTCCCATTCATTCAGATATGGATGTTTTTTCGCATTCGGCAAAATAAAATAATTAAATCAAGACGAGCTGAATATCAAACACTGTTGAGACTGGCCACTGTAATATCAGTAACGTTATAAGAAACTCCGTTCAAAGTTGTTCAACTCCGGAATGGTAATAAATAAAGATAATAAATTGTTATTGATCATTATTTCTTCATTTCTTTGGGTTTATTATAAGCAGACAGTTATATAAAACACGTAAGCTAACGTTACTTTAGTAGGATTTGTATATTTTATTTTGATTTGTTAAAATTAAATTAATAAATTACATGTTCTTTCATAATTTTACATTTAAAGCAAAATATTAAACATTACAAACACGCGTATCCAGAGCATGTACTCTTCTGCAACGCCCAAATGCATGAAACAGACACTCCCATCTCTGGAATAGCCTGCATCATTTAAATCCTGTCCGAATCGGTACATAAAATCACAGACATCCTGGGGGAAACGTTGAAACTCAAACGTTGTTTGGAAAACTAATCCCGTCCGAATAGTGCTTATGATGATAATAATTATAATAATAACTATCGCCAGCTATCGTCATGAAAGCCCGCTATTAGCGATAAGTCTGACAGTCGTCAATACATGATACTATTGTCTATCAGCACAGGGCTCCAGACTGCTACCAAATGGTCGCATTTTGCCACCAAAATTTTGAGAGTGTGCCACTGAATTTTTCATCTAGTCGCACATGTGCGACCAGTAAATTTCATCCTAATACAAGCACATTTAAATTCCTCTTGCTGGATTTTAAGCGTATGCATATCTTTTTCTTTCTTCAGAGGCTAAATGAAGCCAGGAGAATGATGGACAAGCTCAGAGCCTGCATTGTCGCTAACTACTATGCCAATGCTGGCCAGCCTAAAGTCCCGGAGGTAATGCTGTGTACACTTTAAATGTACAGACACTCTAATGGGAACGCTTTACAATAAGGTTCATTTAACTTATATATGTTGAGTATTATGAACTGACAAACGAACAACTCTTTTTTTTACAGCTTTTATTAGTCTAGGATGGGCGTCTTTTTGTTAGCAATTGCTATCATAATGGATAATACAATCTGGAGGACTAATTTTTTGATTTAGTCTACTCAAAACTTTCTAGTTTTACTTGTTGGTTTTATTTTATTTTACTTGTTGGTTTTAGGATTTAAGGATAACATTAATTTATATTAGAGCCGGACCGATATATCGGCAGGCCGATATTAGGCATTTCCAAACTATCGGTATCGGCATTCATAATGGCCAATAAATGAATATTAAAAAATAAACCCCGGACGAACCAGCCTTCATTAGATTTCCTCACTGTTGGTGTTTTTGACAGAGTGCTCTGAACCAGTAGCTGCTGGTGGGGTCCAGATTTAGGCATCAAGCCACTGCCTGAGTCAAGTGATCAGCAATTTATATTTTGCTGTTGTTGTTATTTATCAGAACTTAATAGAATTTGTCTCCAGTCCTATTCAAAGTTATATTTATGAACCAAGTCTTTTAAAACTGGTAACTTTGATGTTAGGGAAATCTGTTAATGTTTCGTTGCACGTTTCTGAAAAAAAAAATCGGCCGATATATCGGAATATCGGATTTTAAAACCATCAAACATTAGTATCGGTATCGGCCTTCAAAATCCTTTATCGGTTGGGCTCTAATTTATATATCTGTATTATATAATATATAAACTACAGAGGACTGTTTATAAGGTATATTAAGGATTAGTTGGTTATAAAAGTTCATTCCATTTTATGTTCATTAATGCATTGACCATTGTTAGCGTATTAGTATTGTTGCTCAGTGACTGATTTATAATGTATTTTGCATAAAGAACCATCCAGCTGCTTTATACAAAGATTGACTGAATGATTCCTGATCCCTAAACATTGATAGCACCGTTGATAGCTCTATTTACCATTGTAGTCACATCGGTTACTATAATCTTTATAATCTAAAACGGTTAATTCCCAAAAAAGTGTGTACTGTTAACGCTATGGCACTGTAAAATTGGAGTACAATTCACGAGTACAATAAAATTTGCAATAATGGCATGTGATCTTTATGTATGCTACAAGTTTCTGTGATTTCTTTTTTTTTGTATATATAAATATATAAAATTGATGTCATTTGTGTTTAGGCCTCTAAGAGTGATCCATCCGTGTTTAACCACCCTGCCATAAAGCGTTTTCTGGAGTCCCCCTCACGCTCCTCATCCCCCCTGAACCAAACCTCCGAGACACCATCACAGGTCCAGTCTGAGACAGAGTCCCTCAGTCAGCACGGGGAGGCGGGGGATAGGGAGACCGACAGCGGAAGAGAGGACGGGACTCCTCGTGAACGACGGCCCGGCAGGAATACAGGAAAGGTCAGGAGTGCCTTACACTTATGCAATCTTTTGAACAGATCCCCCACTTATTCCCCTAATAAACAAAATTTTTCAAGAGAAATACATTGTTATGCTATTACCTTTTTGCATTGTAACATTTGTTTCGATTGCATTTGTATGTGTAGGACACATTTGGTGTGCCAACATCTATAGAGCAGCATGTGACGTTCCACACTACAGGAGAAGAGGCTTCTCGACTATACATGAAGAAAACCATTGTCGTGGGAAATGTATCCAAGTATGAAGACTTACTTTTGTTCCTCTGCCTTTATCTTACAGATTAATCATTATTGATATTTCAATTTTAATAGTAAGATATTAGTTAGCATGCAGGATTCATAGTCTGATGCTCCATTTTATCAAAGTTACTTTAAATTATATAGGAGCTTAATAAATCACATTATGATCTTTGTTTGGACACTAAAGGGTTTTGATTTATCACCTGCGTTGATGTTTTTGCACTTCTTCTGAACATTCCAAACACCAGAACAATCCCTAGATAGCCACAGAACGAATGGTCATAGTTTATTATTTGGACAAGTGGTTTATGAGAAACATTAGTTTTGTCTCCAAGCTTCTATTCATTTTTAAATCCATCACTCACCAGAAAATCTTGGTATTATTTCTCAGAATCCCAATAAACCTCCACGCGGCACAAACTGCTTTAGCTTTCCCTAAGCTGAGATCTAACCTAATTTATTCTGCATTATCACAGTCATCGTCTACCTTACCTCATAAAATTCGCTCGGTGCACGTGAAAGAGGCAGAAGTGTGTGTGTCTGGATGTGAAAAATGACTTAAACTCGTCTTCCATCTGCCTTTGTGGATTTACTAATAACTCTATGTATGGGAGGGGTGAGCTCTAAGTATGTTTACTTCAGGGCCAGTGTGCCGAAATTACTGTCGCCATCTCAAATTGGGAAAATTTGCTAAGTACATCTATGTTTTACATTTATAGTCTTGGCAGATTATTTCATTCTAGACAAACATAAAATGAAGTGCACTTACTGGGAAAGAGCAATTACTGGGACTGGATACATGATAATACTGTCAACATCTCCAAATAATTTCTCTCTTGCTTTCTCTATTTCTCAGATATATTGCCCCTGATAAGCGTGAGGAGAATGATCAGTCCACGCATAAATGGATGGCGTATGTCCGAGGTTCCCGTAAAGAGCCTAGTATTGATCATTTTGTGAAGAAGGTCTGGTTCTTCCTGCACCCCAGCTACAAGCCCAATGACCTTGTGGAGGTCAGGTGTGTGTTTACCTGCCACTAGCATGTTATATACAGTATGTATACAGTCTTTCTTTAAAGAGGTTTTAGTAATGGTCATAAAATTGGGAAAGTAAAGACAACAGCATTTACATTTTCCCCTCCTAGTATAGTTCGTTTGAAAAAGTTGCATTTAGTCCACAAAAGCGTTTTTATGTTGTTGCTCCTGAAACAGTCTATTCATAAATTTACGCATTTTAGTGAGGGACTTTAAATTGAACCTGCTGAGAAAGACACTGTGTTTGTGTGTTTTTGTTTGTGTTTAGCGAGCCACCATTCCACCTCACACGTCGAGGGTGGGGAGAGTTTCCCGTCCGGGTCCAGATTCACTTTAAAGACCAACGAAATAAGCGTATTGACATCATTCACCACTTAAAGGTCAGACACTTCTCTGATCCCTTACATCTCTTTGTACCTGTCCTTTCTTTTTAACGTCTTCTGGCTATTTTCTTTTATTTGTATTCATATAGAAAGTCTCTCTTTATTATGGTAATGCTAATGGAACATAAAAGCATATAAAAGTGCACAAACAGAGAGATAAATTAAGATGTCAAGAATAATGGATTGCAGATGAAAGCACTTCAAATGTTTCCCCTGTGCCACAAAAACTGTTGAGCGTTATTTGATGTTTCTGTTATGTGTATCCTGCAATTTATCTTCTTTTATTTGTTCTCTGACAGTTGGACAGAACGTACACAGGTTTACAGACATTGGGAGCTGAAACGGTAAGAGAGTATCCAAATATCTGCCTGAGTCTATTAGGCTTTGTTTACACTGCAAACTTGATGCCTGATTCTGATTTGTTGCCTGTATCCTATTTTTTATTTTTTTTTGACGACCCGCTTACATCACCTTTTAAAAGCGACCAAACACTTTGCAAAACAGGTCAAGGTAGACATACTGACCTGGAACAGCTTAAACCATAGAGGAAGTAAAACGTTGCAATCATAGAATGTAATAAATATTGACCTAGTGTCTGTGACGTCACCCATAGGTTTGTGAAGAGCCAATAGTTGGCGGGGCCTGCTGTTGCCATCTTGGCAAAAAATAAAATTAAAGAAATAAATGTTTTGTATATAAGTGTAGTTTCACAAACCGAGGATGTGTGATTTAATACACGGTAGATTAGTTTACATTTTTATCTTATTTTTTTTAAGGTGGTGGATGTTGAACTGCACAGAAGCTCAGTTGGTGATGACTTCTTCCCTTCTGCCCCTTCATCGTCATCATCCTCTTCTTCCTCTCAACTGCCATTTTTGGGCGGGTCTGGGTCCACAGCTCCCCAGGGCTCTCGACGACCCACCTCTCCATTCCAGCCCTCTAATGATGATCAGTCCAGCACAGAAAAAGGTAATCAAAACAAACAAATACGTCTGTCCACACTGATGGCAAAAATAAGTCGTAATGCTACTTAAACTTATACAGTTAATTTGTATTGATTAGATCTGTTATGCTGGCCACTTTTCTCACTTGTTCCTCATCAGTTCCAGGTGTCACTGTCAAGAGTGAATCCGTGCGTTCGTCTTGTTCAGAACGGACTTCATCGCAGTCCAGTAGGTCTGACAAAATTACTCTCGGGTCCCACGGAAACTCAGCGTTTCAGCCGATCACAGCCAGCTGTAAGATCATTCCACAAGGGCAGGTGCCCAGCCCCTCCGAATCACCTGGGAAATCATTCCAGCCAATCACGATGAGCTGCAAGATTGTGTCAGGTGAGGCAGGCAGGTGGCAGCACCCAGTCAGTAAAATCCTAATGCTTTGCTTTTTCCCTTTAGTGGTTGAGATTTTTAAAGAAATGCAGGCCATCAGAATGTGTTAAACGTTTTAATGCAATATCTATGTGGCATTCATTTAAAGTGCATTCACGCATTTGGCAGAGACTTTTATCTAAAGCGACTTACAGTTCATTCAAGTTTTACTTTTTATCAGTATGTGTGCCTCATGGGAATCAAAAATGTTCAAAACTTTTCTTGACATCAATTACACCTTTGTTAATACATATGCCACTTCTGAGCAGTCTGTAAATATTCACAAGCATCAGATGCAGCTTCTGTGACACATTTGCAGTGTAAATAAGTCTTATGGGGATCTGGAAATCTCTGAAATGACTTTGCATCCTGTAGCTAAACTGCAATAGTTCCCTAGAGCTTATCTGAAAGACCTAGCTACGCTAGTCTCATGGGTTTGAATCCCAGGAAACACCTAGGAATGACATAATAATAATAATAATAATATGCTTTTTTTGTACGATAGCAGTAAAGCAACCCAGAGTATTTGCCGAAATCTATACACACCTGATACCATCTTTTCCCTTGTATACAAAAACTTTTGTGGTAACTGTTGAAGGGAACATTTCATGAAAATCTGACTTTTTCCATGTTTAAGTGCTATAATTGGCTTCTATCAACCTAGAAAATGTGAAAAAGATCAACCCAGTAACTTATTTTTGGTAAACCATTTTCTGCAGACATGTGAAAAAATAGGGCATTGAAATTTGGCTCTCCTTGTGATGTCAGAAGGGGATAATACCGCCTCTTAATCTGCACTATCCAACCATAGCACTGCTCATTTGCATTTAAAAGGATACCCCCAAAAACAATGCTATTTTTCACATGCTATAATAAATAATCTATATATTTGAACATCTCAAAGGATTAGTCCATTTAAAAAAAAAATAATTTCAACGGAGTTTCAAAGGATGCTAAACGATCCCAAACAAGGCATAAGGGTCTTAAGGGTCAAAAAATGCACTTTTAAACCACAACTTCTCATCAATATCCGGTCCTTTGATGTGCCAGTGCGACCTCACACAAAACGTCATCATGTCAAGAGGTCACGGATGATGTATGCAAAACTGTGCCCCAGTGTTTACAAGTGTGAAGAAATATGACCGTTCCGACGTTGTTGTATGTGGAATGATACAAATAAATGTCTTTGTGTCAGTTTATTGTTTAAAATGGTCTGCAAATGTGCGTTTCATATATGTAACACGTGACCTTTCTAAGTCACTACACAATGACGCGAGGTCGCGCTGGCTCATCACACAGCCAGAGGAAGAAGAGAAGTTGTGGTTTAAAAGTGCATATTTTTTATTTTTCTTGTCAAAAATGCCAATCGTTTCACTAGATAAGACCCTTATTCCTCGTTTGGGATCGTTTAGAATCCTTTGAAAATCCATTGAAAAAAACTGTTAAATGTTGAGTTAAGTGTTGGGGTCTATTAAAGTCCATTAAAATGAGAAAAATCCTGGAATGTTTTCCTCAAAAAACATAATTTCCTCTCAACTAAACAAAGAAAGACATCAACATTTTGGATGACATGGTGGTGAGTAAGTTATCTGGATTTTTTTTAATGAAAATGGACTAATCCTTTAAAAAAAGTCTTGTGACATGTCCCCTGAAAAATGGATCCTATTAAAGGAGCATTTCACCCGTAGAAACATTAATCTTTATTGAAAGTGTGTCATATTTGTAGTCGAAATGTAACATACATTTAGAATTTGGTGCCTATTTGACCAAGAAAAGGAGTGTTTGTAGTCTCACCCCCTCAACAAAGATATTGGACTTCCTTCTTTCAATGATGCAAAATGATGATTTTTACATCATTGAAAGAAGGAAGTGCAACACTGAAATCTGTATTTCTCCTGTCTCAGCGACAACTGAGGAAATGATGCATGACCATTCAAAAACATGACTGGGGTTCTAACTATACAAAGCTTAATGCAAATGGGTGAAGTGTCCCTTTAAACAAGCTCAATTGATGTGTTTTTGTCTGTTCCAGGTTCTCCCATCTCCACTCCCAGTCACTCTCCTCTCCCCCGAACATCCACTTCAACACCTGTGCACATGAAATCCAGCCCATCAGTTATAAACAACCCCTACATCATTGTTGACAAACCTGGACAAGTCATTAATATGGCCGCATCCGCAGCTACAGGTATGGACTTGCATACATTTGCACTTGCATACTAGTGTTGGGCAATATGCCCCATTTTGAGATTGTCCTATCGGCAGCCTAGGAAATAGCCGATAGACGATAGTGTTGGGGGCGGGGCAGTAGCTTACTCATTTATTTATTTGTTCATTTTTCCTTATTTAAGTCACTTTATTGGTGGACAAAAAAGAATCAAGGGCAACACTGTCATGTGCATACATTTGCACTTGCATACTAGTGTTGGGCGATATACCCAATTTTGAGATCGTCCTGTCGTTAGTAGGGCTGGGTATCGATTCAGATGTTCCAGATCGATTCGATTTCGATTCACAGCTATCAAATCGATTCGATTCCGATTCTCGATTAAATTTTCGATTCCGGTTCTCTGGTAGGTTTTTATACTCGATTCTCGATTCAACTCAATGAATATAGATTTAATACACATACTATATTAATAAAAAAAAACAGTGAACAGCAGTATACAAGTGGGTAATTAATAAAAACAAATTAAAAGCCACAACACGTCTTGCTTGTGAAATCTAAAATGCTTCCATTCCTCCGTTCAATGTTTGTGGAAATAAATGTGAAAAAAATCGATTCTGCTCTTTGAGAATCGATTTTTAATCGACCACGTTTTAAAAATCGATTAATCGAAAAATCGATTGTTTTTGCCCAGCCCTAGTCGTTAGCCTTTGAGATCGCCGATACACGATAGTATAGTAGAGGGAGTCCATGCCGCGCGCATTCAGGGCCGAGCAAAAATCCAAGACGTCCGCATTGAGTCCACGTGCGTGCGCGCACATTACAAGCTCCCTCGCGCAAAGTGAAGCCCATAAACCCTCTAATGCAAGGAAAAGCACGCAGTGCGCATGTTAATGTGAAACTATGATGATAATAATAATAACGTTCGTCAACTATCGTCATAAAAGGCCGCTATTAGCGATATGTCTGACGTACGTCGATACACTATACTATCGTCTATCAGCACAACCCTATTGCATACGTTTACAAAGTCTCATCTAGTATGCAACGCGTTGTGATGTGATTTTTTCCGGCATTATACAGCAACATTAACATCAACATTGTCAGTACAGAGAAATGACTTGTTTTTAATAGTTATCGCAACGTGCATGCATATTGCAAGAATAAATATGAAAAAAAGGTAAATGATAGACATATTTAAAAAGTTTTTTCTTTCTCTTATATTCCCCGTCCTTCCTTCTTGCTCTCTCTATCACACACACACACACAATTTCCAATGAGTCATGCTGTGGGCTTGTAGGACATCGTAAGACCAGGTTGCCATGGCAACCACATCACTTAGAGTTTAGGAGTGTGTGTTTGCAGCTAATGTATCATTACAAGGTGTGTGTGAGGGGGAGTACAGATTCCACCTCCGTAGCTGCACAACTGATGTGCTTCTCACAAACGCTGTATCACCTATATGCGCGTTTGTTCATTTCCACTGCAAACACCCACACAACACACCTACATGCTGTTGGAGGAGTGCTGTGCTCGAATAGAGACCATAAGTGATGCTGTCATAATGAGAGCAGAGTTTACCCTCAAAAATCTTTATTCTTTTTCCACTAGAAAAATCAAGGTTTAGCCTTCTTTCACTTGAGAAAATGCTGTTTAGGTTGGACATTATGTTGAGGATGATAGGATAGGACGCTCAAATCAAACATTTACTGAAGCTGCGATGCTTAAAAATCCTGTGTAGGTTGGCAGATCACAGCCAAGATTTTGAAACACAGCCAGTCTCTTGGTTTAAATTGCAATCGTGGCTTTATGCATGACTATCAGAATATTGAATATTTTGATGCATGATCTTCTGAATTATTAATGCATGAACCAAAAAATGAGTAGATGAGTATTACTTTATTGTAAAAATGTATCTGTATCATATAAAGATGAATGAAGCTGATCTACCTCACCGTAACATAAATAATCTTGTAGAAATGCAGTGTATGTGGAAATGTTTTCAGTCAAAATTGAAATGAACTTTATCGACAGGTGTGCTCATACATAAGGGATTTGTCTTGGTGTATGCTTGAAGTGCACAGACTTGCGTAAGCAAAAAGATATGTGAAAAAAATAGATGTATGTAAAGGCATACTATGTACAGACATGTCCAAGGGAAAAATGATTTGAGCATATACACTTGGTTTCATAATGTAATGTTACTGTTTTTACCTTTGTAAGATTTAAGATCTCTGTTTTTGTTACTGGAGAAGAGAGCTTGTGAAATCAGGTTGTGAATGTGGAAATGTGCGTCAGCCATCCTTGGGGATGGTGCATTATGAGGTTTGGAGTAAATAAACTCCATTACTTTATTCAGGTGCACACAGACATTCTGTAGAGGTTTAGCTGCAATCTAAACACATTACATTAAACACACACCTGTCCTGCACAATTACTTGCACTGCTATTGTTCACGAACAGAAATAACAAAACTTTGTGTACTGAGAGTTATGCATAAAGCAATTGGGTCAATAATTGTTGCAGAAAGTAGATTAATGTTTGCACTCTCTTTGGTAGTTATTAAAGCCCTTTTCACACAGACATTACGGAAATACACTGGAAATGCATCCGAGATTTGTCCGGGATCAGTAGATTTTTGGTTCATTCATACTGCCACTTATTTGCAGGAATCTGTGTGTTTGTTTACACGGATACCATAAATATCCCGGAAAGACACTTGATGTGAAGTCCTGCACTTGGTAGTTTTTTTTCCTCCGCAGTTCTTTTTCTCAGATGCGCCATTCTAGTATGCTGGGAAATGATCTCCGCTTCAGAGTGGATATTTCATGAGATCCCAGAGATTTCTCATCGTGATTGTTAATGTGCAGTAAACCATGCTTTAAAGAGCCGTATGATATATCTTGTTGCGGTGACTCACAAGCTTTTTGTTTATTATAAACTCTTATGAGCGCGTGATGTGCTTTTTTTATGCTCTTGAATGATCTCCACTTCAGCACGGAGAGTGATGAGCTACCTGATTTCTGCTTCAGTCCAGTTTGCTTGTCATGAATGTTAATCTGCATGTAAACTAGGGTTGTGCCGATAGACGATATCATCGTCCATCGTGATGGTTGACTGACATCACGATGGAGAGACACCATCGTGATGCCACGCCCCCTCCCCACTCCGCTGCGAGTCGACATACACTTACTCTCTTCTATATAGACCAGTGGTTTTCAAACTGGGGGACGGGGCCCCCTGGGAGGCCGCGAGATGGTGCCAGGGGGGCCCCAGTTTTATGACATTTTATAAAATACATTCATTTATCATGAATTCTGTGTAATTAAACCTAAAAAAATAATAAGCCAACTAACCAACAGCACTACTAGGTATAATTTTATATGTTTTGTTTAATTAAAATTTTACATTTTAAAACTGTTTTTGTCATAAATTTTCTTTCGGGGGCCTTGAAAAAATGCACTGTACACAAGGGGGCAGCACGCTTAAAACGTTTGGGAACCACTGATATAGACTGTAGTTAACCTAATATCTTTGCGTGAATTGCTCTATAAATTAAATAGAAGACGTGAGACGTGACGCGTGTTAGTCTGTGAAAATATCCTGTCGGGCATTTGATCTTGACTAGGGATGGGCACGGATATTCGAATATTCGAATGGCAATAATAATTCGAATTTAAAAAATGCTATTCGAATGTTTGTTTGTTTTTAATGTGCCACCAAAGGGTAACAACTTATTTAATGCTTTTTCACTTCATCTATACTGTCTTTTACAGACTTAAATGTAAAATATACATGAACATTAATTTGTATGTATTTCTGATTGTTTGGCAATGCAGATTGCAGACGAATTTAAGTTTTTCCTTTTATCTCAGGGTTTGTCCCCGCCGCGCCGTATTTGGCCACTGGCTCAGTGAGGGCTCACGTGTTATTAAACGTGCTTCTCCGCCGCCCGAATCAACACATCATGAGAGATTTGTAAGCTTTCTGTTATAAAGTCTACTTTATTTTGTTAATAAAGAGACAGACACGGAGAACGAAATGAAACGGAGAGCATTTATTATATGCGGTGCTCTTTCGAAAATGAACCGGATAACTGCACATGGCAGTTTAAAGCAAAGCACCGTCTTTGTAAAATGTTGTTAAATTAAGCTAACGTTAGTAACTTTGCACAGTCAAAAATAATGTATCGAGCCAGCTTACGTTATTTGTAAAATAATGTTAAATACAGATTTTCAATCTTGTTCAATCCGTCTGTTGTTTTTATCGGATAACCATCATCAGGAAGAGTTTTCTCCGCAGCACCGGCATTATTGTATCTAGTCAGAAGAACGGGCTTTCACCGAAGCAGGTAGGATAAATATGGTTTTCTTTATTCACAAATACGTCAAACTAAACTGAGAAGATATTTATATGGCGACTGAGCAGTCGGTTATGTAGATGTGTTTTTTCGTTTGCTCCGGGCTCTTGGTGTTTTGAGTCTGTTTAAATGATGATAGCCTACTTTGTCAAGTCCTCAAACTTTAAACTTCGCAAGTCCTCAAACTTCGCTTAGATTTGGGGTTAGTGTATAATATTTGGTATAATATAATGTATGTAACATCAAACAGTAATGAATTAATACTAACGACCGACTTGAAACTAAGGATTTGACTACGCTCCGCATTAAGTTTTAACGCATTTTTTTCTGAAGGATATTTTTTAAGGAGAATTAAAAAAAAAAAATATATATATATATATATATATATATATATATATATATATATTTATATATTTACAAAGTTTTCAACTTAAAATACATACATATATATACATACAGAATATAAGTTTAGCTTGCTGTGGATATTTCCTAATTATAAGCCTTCTGTGAAATTATGACAAAATGAAAAATACAAAACACGCATGTCTTAATTAACATAATTTAAATAAACGAATATTCGTTCTTTAAGAGCTTAAATATTCGAAAAATTAAATATTAAAAAAATTAGTAAATTACTGGAAAATGCCCATCCCTAATCTTGACATTGCTAGAATCTTGTCTTTTTACATGTTGTACATTTATCTTAAAATATTTAATTTTGTACAAGAAAACAGCCCATATTAATCATTTATTAGTAGCCTTTTGTAGTGTCTCGGGAGATCGTGCTCATTGTTACATTGAGGCTATACTGCACTGAAGCGGCAGATTAAGATATAAACCCAGAATTCAGGGAACGTCAAGAACAAGAAAACGGGAACAACACTCCGACCGAAACGCGGGATTTACATACACAGACCATGTTTAAATTTAGATGTGTCTGGCCCTGTTCACTTTGTCTAGTTTTAATAAGCTGCGGATTGAAGTGCTGGCTGCTCCCCGCGGTGCTGAAGACCCGCTCTCTGACGGAGTACTGGTGGCACATATGCACAGATATTTACGTGCAAAATTTGGAAAGCGCGGAGTTAGTAAAATAATGAAATTATAGCTTTTAAATAGAAAAAAATATTTATGTAAAGAGATTAAAAGGTGCTTAAAAGTGCTCTTCTTCAGTGGATTAAAGCTACTTTTTCCCCTTATGTGCAACCTATAGGAAAGAGACAGTTGGGATAGTAAAATAACAAAATTATAGATTTTAAGTACAGAATAGTATTTATGTAAAATATATATTAAAATAAAAAGTGCACAACTCTTCTTAAGTGGAAGTAATAAAGTAAAATAACGAAAAATAATTATATAATAACGAATAATAACGAAAAATTAAAATACCCCCCGCCTAACGATATCATCGTCCATCGCGATGGTTTACGTAACCATCGTCAACTGCCAATTAATGGGGACATCGCCCAACCCTAATGTAAACCCTTCGTTTTACAGAGCTGAACCATAACTTCATGTTGGAATGACACGCACGTCCTCACTAATACACGCCCCTTACAGCATTGTTTCTGCGTCTCATTCACACTGTGGGCTTTCCGCGTATCTTACGGCAATGTTACTAGGTCCTTTTTCCGGGAGCGATCCCAGAACATTTACGGGACATGTTTGCGTTCACACTGAAGCTTGTCTGCCCTTTGTGAATGAGGTTTAAAGAGCGTCACTGCTCCTTTGAACAAATTCTCTCTATCTTCGTTGCACGGTCGATCATTCAACCCTACTCGAATTAATTCAAATTACCAATTCAAGGAAATGTTTGGTAGGTCGTGTTTGTATTATCTGATGTTTTGTGTTCTTTTCAGGCAGTCCATCAGCCAAGCAGAGCAGCACAGCTCATGGGGCTCGATCACCTGCCCCTAAAGTTCACACCAGCAGCTTCCTGTCTTCTGGTGTCAAGGTAAGACCGAAAGTGTATCTTCATCTCTAAGGCCCTGTTAATACCTGGTATTAAGATGTGATCTGATTGACCAAAACACAACATTTTGTCATTTACATTTTGTCATTTAGCAGATGCTTTTATCCAAAGCGACTTACAAGTGAGGTAAACCATAGAAGCAATTATGGCAACATAAGAACAGCAATACATAAGTGCACTGGAAATAGTCTCATCAAGTCCAACACAATATACATAGCCTTTTTTTTTGGATGGTGAGCTCGTCCATTTTTGATCGTTCACATTCAAGGACTAGTAATTTTTTTTTTTTAAATCCAGATAATTTACTCACCACCATGTCATCCCAAATGTTGATGTCTTTGTTCAGTCGAGAAGAAATTATGTTTTTTGAGGAAAACATTCCAGGATTTTTCTCATTTTAATAGACCCCAAAACTTAACTCAACACTTAACTTAACCCTCCATAATATGTACTCTGACATTATATTAGTTCGCCTCAGTTTAAACCGTCATTTCTCCAGCTCGCGTTTATACGAAAGCAGACAGACTTGCCCACAGACCACCCCATCAGTTATCAGGACAGGAGTGGTCGAAAGTGGACAAAAGAAACGGTTTTAAAAACGGGTATAAATGTGAATGCGTCTCTCTCATCCACTTCTCACAATCCGATCTACCAAAACGCATCTTAATACCAGCTGTGAATGTGCTCTAAAGATGGATAGACTTAAAAAAAAAACAGGCGGATTGTAGCAGACCAATCACACCGTTACATTTTTGGAGAGGTGCGTTTCAGTGTAGCTATGGCCTACGCATAATTATAAATGGCCCTAAGCTTCAAACCGTAGGCAGGTTCTTACTTAGGAAGCATTTTTGGGGAATATTTTTGAATGTTTGATTGCCAACAAACATGCTGCCAGTAGGTAAGCAGCTCACAAGGGTTTGAACCACAGCCAGCAGTTTCCTGTTAATGGTCTTGTCTTTCATAATCTGCCTTCATTGATTATGATATACAACAGTGAGACGTTTCTCTTGCTCCAAAAAGGCAGATGAAGAGGAGAAATTAGAGTCGAAATGATGTGCCTGTTGTGTTTTAAATTAAAAAGTACAAATGTGAGCTGTTCAAAACATTGTGACACAATCAGTTTTCCATTATGCAGATTTGATTTAGTAAATCAGTTCCTCTTTTTAAGTTCAGAGACCGTTTGCTATCATATTGAATTGATGCATGGTGATTAAAAAGGTGTAATAGTATCATAGACACATTTGAAGCCATGGTTTCTAGGACTTCCAATTTTGCACAATAATGCAATTGGATCAGGAATATATTTAAAGTATGTCCTTATGCTGAACTCTTGCAAAACCCTGAAATTAGGCGATCTCTCGCTTTCTCTATCTGGGTTATTCTCGGAGGGCGTTTCAATGTTTTCTGGACACTGCGGGCTGAATTAGCACTAGTAGTTATTAATAGTTTGTGTTGGGTGGTGCAGTAAGCGGTCTGCGGCAGCTGTATGTGTGAGGAGTTTAAAATAGGACATCTATCTCTGACATGATGCGGCTGTTTTCAGGCAATCTCTGCAGAGGACCGGAGTATTCCCAATAATGCAGTGTTGGCTTACAGTAGGAATGTCCACAGATGTTTCTCCATAAAAATAATTAGGCCTGTATAACTATTTTGAATTTCATAAGAAGTAATAAAAGGACTATCATTTTCTCTGAGGATGGGTCTCTTGTGCGTGCCATCCAAAAAAGTGGATTGTGTAATTTTTCATATTAAAAAAAGTTTTAAATCAATTTTTTAATAATGAAGTTTTGATCACTGCACCAAATCATTCCCACACACTTTCTTTCTACCTTGTTTGCATTTTTTATTAGTTTTTCGAGACCCACAGCACATTTTGTATGTCTCACTTTTCTGACACACTTAGTTCAGGATCTGTCTATAATTTTTTTGTTGTGCTTTTGTTGCTCTTTAAAACAAATTGTATATGTCAAGCATACAAAAATAACTCCCACTGTTGTGTATAAATCATTGATATTGAGATGGCGAGACCCTGCCAGAGAAAAAAAATTCTATCTCTATATGACATAAAAACATTGTGGATTGAATCGCCCTCAAGTTTACAGAGTTCATCACAATGTTCAGCTTCATCTGGGTGACAGGATGCACACTTCATTTGTCTTGCCTGAGTGAATGTGCGATTCACTAAATTAAATTGAAATTGGATCACAGATCCAATAGCACTGAACATATCTTGCTGCATATTGAACCGTGTATCAAACTAATGGTATTTCTCTAATACAATCTGTCTGTCTTCAGGTGATAATCAAACAAGAACCGGGAGAGGTGCCCACCCAGCCGCCCCCACAGCAACAGGTCGTTTCCACAGCAACATCCCAGCCTCAGCAACAGTATGTGACAGTAAAGGGCGGGCACATGATTGCCATGTCACCACAGAAACAAAGTGGCACGGGAACCGGAGGAGCCACACCCAGCAAGGTTTCTTAGTTTATATTTATATAGATAGATTTGATTACTATATTCTGCCCTGTGCATTGCTTTAATAATGATAGAGTATTAGTAAAAACTGCATTTTGCACCATGTAACCAAAATTTTTACTTTTATTAACCAATAGTAGCTCAGTTGTATCAGTGAGCTGTGCACATTATCTGTGTTTGTATTTGCAGGTTTTGGGGATTCCTCTTGGCTCTGCGGTCAAACAAGTCTCCATGAGTAGCGGGCAAATCTTGGTTGCCAAGTCCAGTCCCTCTGTGCCTAAAGTGATGGGGCAAAAGCAGGTGGTGGCACAGGGCGTTGCCAAGGCAATTGTCAGTGGTGCAGGCAGCAGTGCAGGTGGTGTCGCAGGACAGCAGGTGCACGCTGTTACCAAGGCAGCGGGCGGTTCTGGAGGCAGCAAGAGTGGAGGTCAGAGCCCGTATACTTTTCATCATCGCATGAACTTAAGCAACTTATATAATTCAATAGCTACTGTATTGCACCTTTGACTTGTTCGAGAGAGCGATGTGAAGATGCTTATTAAGTTGCGTGGGGTGTACTTACAAAAGTGTGGGTTTGTTTGAAGTTGTGTTTGAGGGATGTTGTGCTGAGAGGTGAATTGCATTGGGCTAATCTAACGTGTGTGGATGTGGCTGCACTGCAGTGCTGACTAAACCAGTGAAATGAAATGCTATTACTCACTCAGACAATCATATCGCTCTGCTGCCACACGAGAAAAAAGGATTTTCTTTGATTAATTTTAAAAAATCGTGTGTGGACGGACGTGTGTGTGCTTGGAGGATGCTGTTAGTGGTGTGTGAAATTGACTAAAATGGAATGTACAACCTTTTTAGTTGTACCAAATGATCCATTTCAAACCACCATGCTGCTATTTTTTCGGTGGAATACAAAGGGAAGGTTTTTTTTTTAAGAAGAAGCCCTGCTTTTTTCATTGCGATATGTAAGCCTGCCTATGAAAACCTGTTTAAAGTCTTGTTTTTTTTATTTGACTAATCATGAAACACAGGGTTTCCACGGGTCCTTGAAATCCTTGAAAGTTTGTGAATCTGGGGGAAATAATTCAAGGCCCTGGGAAGTTTTTATAAATATACATACATAGATACAGGTCATTGAAAGTGCTTAAATGTATTTTATGCAAGAAGTTTTCTGGGAAAAATCCATATTATTCCCTGTTTAGTGTACGATAATATCATACAATTTATAGTCTTTTAAGCACATGTGCTAAACTGTTCGCTTTTAATGCTTATATCTTTTGTATGCGAATGTTGATTCATACCAAAATGCTTTTTTGCATAGTTGTGTTTGACACATGAAAACGTCTCTGGTTACGTATGTAATTGTTGTTCCCGGAGAAGGGAACGATACGCTGCGTCTCCCTTGCCATACTTCCTGCATCCCTGTAACGCCGTCTTCGGCAATATTTCAGATAGCGATATACTTCCTGGCTCCCGCGTTACCCTGTCTTTGTCGTTAAGCCTCACAATTGGTTGAATTTGATATACACATTCAGGTGCACTTACCCCTGGAAGCATCCCCAAAGTGTCACTGCAGTGACGCAGCGCAAGTTCCCTCGAAAGGGAACTGTAACAATCTCTCTTAATGGGTAACACGATGTAACCTTGCTCTCACTTGAAATGTGTCCCCACATTTAGTCCTTGAATTTGAGGGTGTTGGACCTGGAAAGTCCTTGAAAGGTCCTTGAATTTGAAGTTAACTAAGGTGGGGGAACCCTGGAAACATAATGTAAATATCTAGAGGTCCAAAGAAATGTACCTGACCTGAAATGACCCGAATTACTTGCATAAATACTTTTTTAAAGAAAGACCCAACCCCGAGAAAATTAGACCTGAGGCCGACCTTACCCAGTGGCAATTTTTTTACCCAAATGTAAAAGGCACCTTGATGCTCCTTATCTGACACATGTTGCTCTTTGGTGTAATTGTGTTTTTTGTGTTGGCTTGTCTTTATTTTTAGTTATGGCAACCCTTCAACTGCCAGCGAATAACTTGGCAAACCTGGCCAATCTGCCACCTGGCACCAAGCTCTACTTGACCACCAACAGCAAGAACCCATCGGGCAAAGGGAAACTGCTGCTGATACCACAGGGAGCCATTCTGAGAGCTTCTCACAGCTCAGGTCACACACACATACATTTGGCATTGTAACACATGAAGAGTAAGTCTTTCATCTAATCAGGTTTATTTTTTGTATAGGTCAGCAATCTCAGAGTTCTGGTTCGGGGGGTTCTCAGTCCTCCAGTGGATCTTCAGGATCTGGCAGTTTGCCATCTAATTTATCCTACACTTCATACATCCTTAAGCAGACTCCACAGGTAATTCACATGTTATACACTTTTTTTTTTTTTTCAAACCAATTTTTATTATCCAGACAGGTTTACATTAAATCATTAAAGAAAGAAACATAAAAAAAAAAGGAAACATTGCCTGCGCTTTTATCTTTTACATTAAACGTTAAACTAAGAGAAAAACAAAAAACAAAAACAAACAAAAAAAAAAAACAAAAAGGAATCACGCTAACAACAGAGTAGCTACCATTCAAAACCCCAACACCCACCCACCCAGGAGGATTACAAAATATCGACGGTCTCTACAAGAGATTATACTTAAGAACTAAGAATAACTTTAAAAAATAATAATAATATAAAATAATAAATAAATAGGCTAAGCTTGTTCACCCATTATATTATTACTTGGAATCTGGTGAGGATACAGAGTCATAAAGATTTAAAATGGGATTCCAAGTAATATAAAATTTTTCTGTTGAGCCCCTAATTGAATATTTCAGTTTTTCAAGTGAAAGGAATGACATCAGATCCTTTAACCAGGAGGTAGTAGAGGGGGGGAATGGGCACTTCCAATGTAACAAGATGCGCCGTCTAGCAATAAGGGATGCAAAAGCAATAACCTCTGCTTTCTGTCTTGTGATGGGTGGCGAATGAGACACACCAAAGATGGCAACTAGGGGACATGGGGACAACGAAATGTGCAGAGCCCTAGACATGAAGTCAAAAAAGGAAGACCAGTATAAGGCCAGTTTTGGGCAGCTAAAAAATGTATGGGTGTGATTGGCAGGAGAAAATGAGCATCTGATACAGGAGTCATCTGTTTCTGGAAACAACCTATGAAGTTTAGCTTTGGTGAAGTGAATTCGATGAATGACTTTTAGTTGAATCAGACTTAGCCGAGCACATAAAGAGGTGGAATTAACTCTTGCAAGGGCCTCTGACCATAACTCTTCTGATAACTCAATTTGTAGCTCATTTTCCCAAGTCATCTTTAGGTAGGACAGAGAGGACATATTAGATGAAAGTAACATGCTGTAGATGGAAGATATGCGGCTACCACCTGTAGAGGCTGACATTAAATTCTCAACCAGAGATTTTTCTGGTAGTTGAGGAAAACTAGAAAAATGAGTCTTAACGAAATTGCGAAGTTGAAAATACCTGAATAAGCCTGTAGTATGTAGGTTAAATTTGGACATAAGATTGGTGAATGTGGCAAAAGAGTTATCAATAAAAAGATCTGAAAAACAGGCCATCCCCTTATCTTGCCATCTCTTAAAAGTGTGATCAATAGATGATGGTAAAAACAAGTGATTATTGCAAATAGGACTTAAAACAGATAGTGATTCCAACCGACAATGTTGTCGAAATTGTTTCCAGATTTTTAATGTTGAGAGCACAATAGGATTTCTAGTATAATAGGAGGGACGCATGGATACGGGGGCAAAGACAAGAGCAGATAGAGAAGAAGAAAGACAGCTAGCAGCTTCCAGAGTACACCAGTTAACTTCCGTGGCATTACACCACTGGAAAATCTTAGAAATATTGGCGGACCAATAATAAAAAAGAAAATTTGGCAGAGCTAGACCTCCATCACGTTTATTTCGTTGCATGATAATTTTACTCACTTTAGGAATTTTGCCAGCCCAGATAAATGAGGAGATGATTTTATCTAAGCTTTTAAAAAAAGATTTAGGTAAAAAAAGAGGGAGAGACTGGAAGAGAAATAAAAGTCGTGGCAAGACATTCATTTTAATGGTCTCCACTCTCCCAACAAGAGAGAGAGGTAGGCTGTCCCACCGTTTTAAGTCTAGCTTAATTTGATCAACCAGGTTTGTAAAGTTATTCTTAAGGAGAGAATTGAAAGAGTGTGAAATGTTTACACCTAAATATCGAAACCCTGAAGGAGAAAAATGAAAAGGTAGGGCGCTTTTCTGAATTTTTTTTGCCTCATCATTTATGGGAAAACATTCACTTTTGGTAAAGTTTAATTTGTAACCTGAAAAGGAGCCAAAAGTGTCGAGCAAGTGCATAATCTCGTTGGCACAGCCAACTGGATCCTGCACATACAACAACAAGTCATCGGCATAGAGAGAAACACGATGTTCTGTGCCTGCCCTCTGGATCCCGCGTATAGATGTGGATGCTTTTAAGGCGATGGAGAGTGGCTCAATAGCTAAAGCAAAGAGCAGAGGAGACAGAGGGCAGCCTTGCCGTGTCCCACGTGAGAGGGGAAAGAACGATGAACTATCAGCATTAGTTTTAACACATGCAGAAGGAGCTGAATATAGGAGGCGAATCCATGAAATAATATTGTGTCCAAACCCAAACTTTTCTAATACAGTAAATAAATAATTCCATTCCACGCGATCGAAAGCTTTTTCAGCATCAAGAGAGATTATCATTTCAGCCGTCTTAGACAGAGATGGACTAAAAAGTATATTTAGCAATCGCCGAATATTAGATGACATCTGACGTCCCCTAATAAAGCCGGTCTGATCATCAGAGATTATATCAGGAAGACACGCGTCAATGCGCTTTGCCAGCACCTTTGCTAGAATTTTTAAGTCGGCATTCAATAAACTAATAGGTCTATAACTGCTACATAAAGTTGCATCTTTATTTTTTTTTAATAAAAGGGAAATCGATGCTTGATTTAATGAGGCTGGAAGGAAACCCCTCTCAAATGACTCCACATACATATCAAATAATAAGGGGGCTAACTGTGGTGAAAATTTCTTATAAAAGTCTAAGGGAAAGCCATCTGGACCTGGAGCTTTGTTAGACTGCATGAGACCGATGCAGGTTGTAATTTCATCTAGCCTGAGAGGTAAATCTAGCGTCTCCTCTGTTAGTGTATTAATAGTGGGTATATCTAAATTTTGTAGAAAAGATTCAGTTAAGGAGGCATCAGAAGGAGGTTGAGAAGTATAAAGACTGGAGTAAAAGGAGGAAAAGACAGAGTTAATTTCTTGAGGGTCCGAAACGAGCTTATTAGAATTATTATCATAAATCTGTGTGATATAGCGTAATGCTGCCTGATGTTTAAGCTGGGAAGCAAGAAGACGGCCTGCTCTATCACCATGTTCATAATAGGTGGCTTTAGTTCTTTTAATCAAGTATTCTGCTTTGTTTGTTGAAAGCAGATCAAATTCAGCTTGTAACTTCGATCGTTTTAACTTAAGATCAGGCTTTGGGTCGTTTGAGTACTGTCTATCCACTTCTAGGATTGAGCGGATAAGCTCTTGTTGCTGAGATTTTCTAGTCTTGGCTAAATGGGCACTAAAAGAAATGATTCGGCCACGAATAAATGCTTTAAATGTCTCCCATAAAAGAGAAGCAGACACGGTTTCTGATTTGTTCGTCTCAGTGAAAAAATCTATATTTTTGGAAAGAAATTCACAAAAGTCAGTTCTAGCAAGAAGCCCTACATCGAATTTCCACTGAGGTCGGCTCTTATTAGCAGACAGAAAGGAAATATCTAACATATGCGGGGCATGATCGGAAATAACAATGGCAGAGTAATCTGAAGAAATAACCGAAGAAAGTAGGGCTTTATCAAGAAAGAAATAATCAATCCGAGAGTAAACGTGATGCACGCTAGAGAAGAAAGAAAAAACCTTGTCAGAGGGATGAAAAAAGCGCCAGGGGTCTGTACAGCCTATTTGATTTGTCAGTGATATAAGAGACCTTGACATAGCAGAAAGAGAGGTTGATTTAGTCACAGATTTGTCAAGATTATTATCAATAACACAGTTAAGGTCTCCTCCAAAAATAAGGTGGTGAGTATCAAGATTTGGTATTTTTGAGAAAACCCTAGACATAAAAGTAGGGTTATCCCAATTTGGGGCATATACGTTTACTAACACTACAGGGGTTTGAAAAAGTGTACCGCTGACAATTACAAAGCGTCCTTCAGGGTCTGAAAGAACTTGCTCTGCTACAAACATTATTCTTTTATGTATCAGAATTGCAGTACCTCTGGATTTGCTATTAAAACTAGAATGAAATACTTGACCAACCCATTGTTTACGCAGTCTGTTGTGATCACATGTACGCAAATGTGTCTCCTGAAGAAACATAATATCAGAGGACAGTGATTTTAAATGGGAAAAGACTCTGGATCGTTTAATTTGGCCGCCCAACCCACGTACGTTCCATGTAATGATTCTAATATTATGTCCAACCCCTCCCCCCTTAGAATTAGCAGGAAGTTTGTTCATAAAGCTGTAAAGCAGGGCATAATAGTCTAAATTGGGTGAAAAATAAAAAAACCTGTGCTTTTTTAAACTCAATCAAGATAGCATGTGTTTGAGACAACAATAAGTACCAAGCAAGACAAAAGAATCCTCCATCGAACATAAACCCCGAACATACCCATAACAAACAGAACAAAAACACAAACATGTTCAGAAATAACAAAAGAAAATCCTTTCTGATGCTCGTCCACTTGGACATGGCGAGTTGCCAGAAAAACATTATCACAACCGATTGAGTAGTGGAATTGACTCCAACAAACGTAAATAATGTAACACTAATAGAAAAAATTCACTCCTAAAAATCAGTGAACACGGTGCAGTTCAGCAAATGTGCAAAACGAGTGTACATGGCGAGGCTAGAGGCAGTGAAGTGAAAGTGATGAAAGAGAGATGCCTCTCGTTATCGTCAACGCAGCTCCTTTAAAGTTACTTGGCAAAGTTTTGGTGGTAGAATTTTTCTGCAGCCTCGGGAGAGTCAAAATAATGCTCCATATTGTTGTAGGACACGCGAAGTCTGGCCGGGTAGATCATACCAAAACGAACACCACGTTTGTACAACAGGCCCTTAATGTTGTTGAATGCAGCTCTCCTATTAGCTACCGAAACGCAAAAGTCCTCGTAGAACTTGATTCGGTGTCCCCTGAAAATAATTTCTTTTGACGATTTCGCAAATTTGAGTACAGCCTCCTTCTCCACGTAGCGATGAAATCTCACTATGATCGGACGGGGATTTTGACCTTGGCGCGGTTTGGGCCTTAAGCTCCGATGGGCGCGATCGAGCTCAGGTGGGGAGGGAAGAGCGTCGCCTGCGACCTCGGTGAATAATTCGGACATAAACTGCCTGGCGTCCTTTCCCTCAATATCCTCCGGAAGACCAACCACACGAATATTCTGCCGTTTGGACCGAGAAACGAGGTCTTCCACATTAGCTCTTAAAGCGACATTCTCCTCCGTCACCAACACCAACTTCGACTGAAGAGTAGAGACCTCCTGTTCGAGATGTGTAATCCTGTCGCTATGGTCGGATAAGCTAGTTTCCATATCAGTGATTTTTGTCGCTTGAGTTACCAGGGTAGACCCGATGGAGGCGATGGATGAGTGAATTGACTCCAACGACGAATTCAACAGCGCGGTGAGTTCACCGGTCATGTTTCTCCTTAGTTTATCAAGTTCGCTCACCAATGTGTCGGTCGTTAGCGGGCTTGCGGTGTCGTCCGACATCTTGCTGCTTTCATGCCCAAGATTAAGCGCCTTGGTTTGAGGGTTGATTTTACCACCAGCTCGTGTGCCCTTACTCATCAGGAAAGTATAATGTTAACAAATGCCTACAGTGGCACAAAAACAGCTAAAACGCCCCGAATGTAGTGTTATGAAGAATAAAAAATGAAATTTAGTCAGAGCACTAACACCACGCGTCTCTCCACTACATAGCCAAACCGGAAGTCCCACATGTTATACACTTGTATACATACAGTCATTGGTATGATCTGTATTGTATATTACATTAATGCTTACAAATGAGTCTGTTTTTGTGTGAAGATCTTAAACCTATATACTCTCAATGTGTAAATACTCTTATTGGCACACATTAATTATGTCATATTCTGTTCCGCATGCTGGATATTCTCAAATTTGTCCAGTTAAATGCCAAGGCCCCCTGTAGCACACACGCATACACTACAGTCTGATACTGAATGGTGATTTAAGATATGTTGATAATGTCACTTAATGTCAAAATATCGATCTTTCCAGGGCACGTTTCTGGTTGGCCAGCCAGGGGGCTCTGGGAAACAGAGCTCAAGTGGACATGTGGCATCAAGTGCTGGCTCCAGTACCCAGCAAGCCATTCGGGTCACAGCCGGACAAAAGGCAGCCATTTTGGCTCAGGTGTGTACCATTAAGACTTAAAGGGGACATATAATGAATATCTGACTTTGTCCATGTTTAAGTGCTGTAATTGGGTTCCTAGTGCTTCTATCAACCTAGAAAATGTGAAAAAGCACAACCCACTAACTTAGTTTTGCTAAATCATTCTCTGCAAGCATGTGAAAAAATAGGTCATTGAAATTTGGCTCCTCTTGTGATGTCAGAAGGGGATAATACTGCCCCTTAAAGGTATAGTTCGGCCAAAAACGATATTAAACCCATGATTTACTCACCCCCAAGCTGTCCAAGTTGCAAATGTCCATCGTTTTTCAGACAAACACATTTTCGGATATTTTAGAAAATATTTTAGATCTTTCAGTTGATTAAATGTAACGTTACGGGGTCCAGCCATAGTCCACGACCTTCAAGTCCAAAAAAAGTGCGTCCATCCTTCACAAATTAAATCCAAACGGCTCCAGGATGATAAGCAAAGGTCTTCTGAGGGTAATCCACGCGGTGTTGTTGTAGAAATATCCATATTTAAAATTTTATTAACGTAATTAACTACCTTCCGGTAGCGCCGCCATCTTAGTCTCATCCGCATTCAGGATGAGCGCTTACGCAGCGTACAGAGGTTTCTCTGCTGCTGCTCTGTCCCCCCGCCCTCCGAATTTGTCATACGTCACTAAGAAAAGTGCGTACACTACGCTAATACTCTCTCCTGAATACAGAGGGGTCTAAGATGGCGGCGCTACCGGAAGGTAGTTAATTACGTTAATAAAATTTTAAATATGGATATTTCTACAACAACACCGCGCGGATTACCTTCAGAAGACCTTTGTTTATCATCCTGGAGCCGTTTGGATTTAATTTGTGAAGGATGGACGCACTTTTTTTGGACTTGAAGGTCGTGGACTATGGCTGGACCCCGTAACGTTACATTTAATCAACTGAAAGATCTACATGTTGTCTTTGTTTTATAGTCCAGTACAAACCCTTTAACTTAATACATTCAGTTCAGACTGCAAGTTCAAAACTTATTTTGGTATAAAAATAGCTTTTTTTATTGCCTCAGTGTATTCTATAGAATTAATATTTAACAGCACATTACTTCTGTGGTAATACTTTACGAGTTACTATCAGTAAAATATAAAAATGAAGTAATAGAAATAAAATGCCAGATAAGCTCACACACACTTGGAGGCAGTGACTCAGAAGAGTGGGATTGGTTTAGCTACTGTATAAAAGAGAAAGTGATGAGGGATTTGCCATCATTTCCTCTTTCCCTCATTGATTTCTCTCTCTCTCTCTCACAACCTCATTGATTTTTTTTCATCTCTCTCTCTCCTCTCGTTTGCTGCACTTTCATTAGTGTTACACAACACATCTGAAAAAGCACACACTGTAGAGCGCTTGCTGTATGTGTGTATGTCCTAATTTTCAGATCAGAAACTAATGAGAATGCCTGCAGCTGACATTCGAGTCGTTATTTAAACTGTAAACACACTCGTACTCCTTCTTCCTCCTCCTCCTCTTTTTTTGCTCTGTTTCTGGTTGCTTAATTATCCATTCGAATCATAGCTTCGTAATTCACAACTCACAAGTGCATCACAGAGCAATCTCTGCTAGTTAGTCTTTCAGTATAATTCACATTAACCCCATCAGAAGAGGCTAGACAAACCAAATCGCATGCTTGTGATTGTTTGGGAACTGTAAAGTGATCCATCATATCGATCGTCACCTGATATTTTTTCACTCAGTTCTCTGGAGGACGTGAGGCATTTGTGTTTGATGGAGGGTAGTTGCTGTGAGCTGGAAGGAGGATGTGACTGAGAAGGCAATGGGATTGATTTATAAAATAAAATAAATTGGCATATCGAGTATTAGAGCTGGGAAAGTTGTAATTTAAATGTCAAATGTTACACATCATTGATGTATACTGTTTAATTATATCACAAAAACAAAATATGACCTGCAGAGAACCCAGTTTGTTGGTTGGTATGTTTTTTGAAAGGCAGCTGAGGGGGGCGTAGCATCAATAAAACATCCTTCATGCTAATTTAGTTTGCTTTTCGGTGGCTCAATGCATTAAAACTAGATGCGTTGCAAAAATTATGCAAAAACAGTTGAAGGTGAACGTAATCTTGTTCAACAGAAAATAATCTGCAAAGTTACTGCAGTGGCATATAGCCAATGACATAAAAGTGTGCGTAAAAAGTGTTCCTTTACGCGACTTAAAGATTTTATTTTGTCTAAATAACATAGTTACAGTTTACATTTTACAGTTTCATGTCACAAATAAAGATGACATTTTAGTCTGTTCATTAAAAACGGCTTCTGGTCTCCTTCCCTGTGTATAGCAGTGTTGCTATGCTAATCTTGCAGACTTCTCTGTAGAGGATCTTTGTAACCGTATTTGCATTTTCTGTATCGGACCCTATCAGATCAACCGTGGATGACATTTCGTTGCGTTGGGAGCCAGCCTAGTCTTGCATGACGTTATAAACCCCAGGTGTGTGCTTTGCTTCGAGCATCGTTGTGATCAAGGGTAGTTTAACTTCTGCGCACTCACCTCATTTTTTTTTTTCTCCGGCTGTATGTGTTTTGCGCAGGCATCGCGCACACATGATCTTGCTTATTCGACAAACATTACGTTTTATCGATTAAATTCTTATCGACAATTAATTGAAGATCGATTAATTGTTAACGTCCCTAGTTTTCCATGTTAAAGGAACAGTATGTAGGATTGTGGCCAAAACTGGTATTGCAATCACAAAACGTGTGGCTGAAACTGGTGCTGCAATCACACAGCTGGTGGCCAATACACCAAACGACAACATAAACATCAGTTGAGGGCTGCAACTCCACTTTTTAAATGACAATATCCTGGCCGGACTGCTGTTGTCAGTGATATAAGTATTTGAAATGAAAAGGATTTCTTAATGTCTAGTGACATTTCAGGGCCATTTAATGATTAATTGATATAAATTTCTTACATACTGTTCCTTTAAATTCAAATCTGTGGTTATGCGTTTTTACCTTACAGTCATTCAAAATGTATTTGCAAACGACAGGCAATTAATTCACCATATATATATATATATATATATATATATATATATATATATATATATATATATATATATAAAATACTTATTCATTTTTACTTCGCTTGGTTTGAGTGTTAGTCACCATGAAAATGAAATTAAAACTTTTTTTTAGAATTTTTTACTAATATTTTTTGGAATATTGTGGTATTTTTTTTACAAAGACTCGCCTGTGAGCGTCATTCTTTTAAAAAAATCACATACCGTCATAATCTTAAACGCAAATCTCCTCCCCTCCTTGAAACATTTTCTCTTTACTTCTGGTCATGGGGTATGGCAGGTAGGCGGGGCCAGAGAAAAGGTCGCAGCAAATAGCAAGATGACCAAACTTCCAACGATCAAATACATTTTAGATAGATGAATTCAAGTCAAGCCCTACCTTTTTTTTATAAGCCTTTAAATTGGATATATGCCACAACAGGGAAATGAGACAATTGATACTACTGTTTTATTGTAACTTTAAAGGGGACATATCATAAAAGTTTGTTTTAGTGATATAATTTGGTGTGAAACTGTGAAAAATAACAACCTACTTAGTTTTGGTAAGTCATTCTCAGCATGCATGTGAAAAAATAGGTCACTGAAATTTGGCTCCCATTGTGATGTCATAAGGGGATAATTCCGCCCCTAATCTGCTCTAATCTCCAACCACGACACTGCCATTTTAGTGCAGAGATCAGGATTTGTATTTAAAAGGAGACACTCAAAAACAGCACATTTTACATACGTACTCTGGGGACACCAAAGACATATTTTATATCTTAAAGCCTTGAGAAATGTCTCCTTTAAAGCAGTTCCCTTGATATTTTTGATTGACAGGTGGTAGGTGGGTCACAGAGTTCTCAGGTGAAGCTGTCAGACGGTTCAGTTAAAATGGTATCAGCTGCCGCGGCATCCCACCTGACAAAACCTGGCACAACGACCCTGAGAATGACCGGTGGTGTCATCACTGCTGCCAGCTCCACCCCAACAACACCCAGCGCCACACCCACACCTCAACAGGTGTGTGTGAAACATTAACCTACACTAATTTAAATGCTGTAAGTCCCTTTAATGTTATACTACTCCTGTTTTTCACTACAGGCACCCGAAGGTGCTAGTGGGTCCTCCGGCCAGTCACTACCTCAGACGACGAAAGCGTCATCGCAGCATTCTGTGCTTGTAGCTGCCAATCAGGCAGCGGTGATCAATGCCGCCAAGAACGCCAGCTCAGCCGCCAACGCAGCAAAGAGTTCTGCCTCCTCCACCGGTGCCGTACCAACCGTTGCCAAGACGGTCAGCATGCCGCTTATCGGTCTGTCGAAGGGAGCAGGGTCGGGTCTAGTAGGTGGGTCCAAAAGCGCCAGCCCCTCACTGGTCACCGCAGCATCACTGCTCGGAGGAGGGACGGTTAGCGGAAAGACTGCTGCCACAATCTCAGGTAACCAGTCGGAGTTGCCATGGTGACCAGTTCTCCTATATGCCTCTTGTCTCCACTTGAATGTCGGTGTGACTTAAGAGGGATTTCATCATTTTTGGCAAACACAGTTCACAAGCAAAATGCGAAGCAATGTAGACGTTTCCAATCTGATCAGAAAATGTACAGATCCCAGCAAGTTAAACCATCATTAGTAGGGATTGTGTCGGATTGTAATGTTAATATTTAAGTGAAAGACATGGAGTTTATTTGGTGTACTGCCACTTTAAGACCTACATGTAATGCCAACGTATCCGGAATACTGTTACACATGCATTTTCTTTCTGAATTGTGTATATAGTCTCACAACACGACTACGTTCACGAGAATAATCACAAATACGATAAATAAAACGTTTATGTGGGCTTGGTTTTTATCTTATAGGTATGCTTAAGTTGCACCCAGCTCAGTCCAGCTCCCAGCAGACCGTGTTGACCATCCCAGCCAATCAGCTGAAGCAGCTCAGCGTGGGCAGTGGCTCATCAGGGATGCAGACCATCTTGATGCCTGTTGGTAAAGGTAACATCACCTTGTTTCCCACCCAGCTTGATATAGAAAAGGATCATAGTAACAGTTTAAGCAGATTCAGGATTTCGTCAGCTGGGTTGAGGCTGCCAGATTGCATTTATCAGAGATGTTCGCTTTTCCCAGCATTCGTTCCAGCGATGACAGTAATAGGTTAACCGAGCTCCGGAGACACTCTCCTGTCAGATATAGTTGTTATTGCACGTCTGTCTTTCTCACTTCCTGTCTGCTTGATTTGTATAAAATTGATTTGTGCAGCACCGTCGTCACAGGCGCTCAATTTTCGTTTGTTTTGCATGAGTACTTGAACATCAATGAGACAGGCCATTTGTCTTTAACATTGCAATCTATTGTTGTAGTAAGATGGATGAGAGAATGAAAGAAAGTACTGAAGAGATTAGAGGATTAAGAAAGGGAAGATTCAAGTATTTCCAGCATTTATAAGAGCAAAAGAGACAGAAAAACACATTTATGCTGCCTTCGAGTTATGTCAGAGTTTGTATTTGTAAAGTAGGCGCACATATCTTTATCCATAAATACTTTTTCCAACTAGACATGGGCTGGTTATCGGTTTTAAGGTATACCAAGGTTTTAAAGAGTCAAGGTTTTAAAAACACTAAAATTTTAGCTGATAATGTTTCCAAAGTATGAGCTGTGTTTACACAAAATTAAATAAATCATTAACTTTTTCCCTGGTAGTGTTTGTAAAAAAGTTGCCAGCCAGCGCCAGCATTTTTTATTATTTTCACAAAAGTTTAATGCCTTCCAGAAAATGTTCTTTAAATAAATAAATATATAAACATAAAAAATGTTTTCTACCGTTATTTGTTCTCTTTTTATCACTTCTCAAATATGTAGGTTTCAAAAATACAAAATTTTGATTTAAAATTTAGATAATTGCATTTTTGTGAAGGACTTTTGATAGAGATCAGATTCAGATGCACGAAGTTTGAACTATTTGACCTTAGCGGTTATTCAGTGTTTTATAAGTTGGGTAGAAGCACCACCTGGTGGGTATTAACAGAAATACGGATTGCCAGAAAAAGTCGTCATTGGCAGTGAAGCGTTTTCTCTTAAAGGTCCCGTTCTTTCTGTGTTTTTGAAGCTTTGATTGTGTTGACAGTGCAGAATATAACATTTGTTTATGTTTCACGTGTTAAAAAAAAAAAAATGTTCACACACACAATTGACTAATCTGTATAGCGCTGTTTTAACTGTCCTAAAAATGGGCTGATGTCTTCCTTGTTTTATGAAGTCCATCCTTCAGAAATGCGTAACGAGTTCTGATGGTGTAGTTTGTTTGGTGTGTTGTGATTCGACAGCAGCTTAGCTTAGTTTAGCCAGAGCCGTTTGAGCTTAGCTGGCGACTGACGTATTCATGTGGGCGGAGGTTTGTCAAGTTTTATTGACGTCATTCAATCTGGAAGTTAGAGAGCTGTAGTCCAAACCAGCTGTTCGCTGAAAGCTTTGAAAGGGGACTTCTGTTAAAAGGAAATATATCGCCTGGCAGTGAACTTTGAGCTTAATCATTTTACAGGTATTATTTATGCGCTAACAACAAAATGACACACTAACTAAAGTTTGAAAACTGCGATCAGGAAAAACGAGCCCTTTAATTGACGAGTTAACTCATCAATGGAGGGAAAAAGAGTTAAGTTATGTACTTGATTCGATGTTTAAATTTAAAATTTATTACAAAAATATTTTTTTAAATGATGATATAATTTAAAGGCTTTATTTTTCCTGGCATATGTGGCTTAAAAATTACATATATTGTGTCCAATTGAAAAGTTGTTTGTATATGCAGTCATTTGAAAATAACACATTTTAGTGTTGCAATGGCCTTGAATCCATGGTGTTCATATCGCCAAAATCTCATACCGGCCCATGCCTATTTCTAACCAACATTATTTGAACGTATATAAGACTTATAACTTTAAGGAGCCTGTCAGCCCGATATAACAGTAGTTACTTAAAAACTGTGTGTGTTTCAGTAGTGCCATCTGGATCTAAAGGGGCACCCAGCAGCGCAACATCAACCACACCTGCTTCTTCAGCATCCACACCTGTTGCTCATGGTGAGACACATACAGTGACAGATAATGAGATGTTTTATTTTTTAAAGATAATTTATACAAATATGACCCTGGACCACAAAACCAGTCATATGGGTCAATGAATTAAAATTATTATTTATTCATCATCATATGGTTTGTTGAAAGGACATGACCGAGATACAATTATTTGAAAATCAGAAATCTGAGGTGCAAAAAATGAAAAAATCGCCTATTAAAGTTGTACAAATGAAGTCATTAGCAAATGCATCCACTCACAAAAATAATTTTTTTATACGTTTACAGTAGGGAATGTATAAAATATCTTCAGGAAACATGATCTTTACATACAGGATTCCCACGGGTCATGAAATTTCTGGAATATTATGGAATTTGAAAATGTCTATTACAGACATTAAAAGTCAGGGAATTTTAAATTTTTTATCCAAGTCATGGAATATCAGGGATTTTTGTTTGTTGCTTTAAATGTTAGTTTCCATTTATCAAAATGAAATTCCCTTGTTTAGTTGTGACTTAAGGAATACCATTTCCGCGTTCAAGCCTCCACTGATTTCAAAACAGCTGTTTTTTGGCACAGTTTATTAATTTCATGCATTTAAGCTTCATTTTTATAAACTCACGTTGTACACTACATTACCACGCTCATGGCATCCCAGACATAGGTCATGGAAATTCAGCTTTAAAGTCAGGGAACAGTCATGGAATTTGAGTTTGAGTGGGAACCATGTACATAATATCCTAATAATAAAAGAAAAATCTTATTTTGACACTGTGCTGTCAGCTGTTGCTACAAATATACCTATGCGACTTAAGACTTAAACCCCATGGTGATAACATGATTATACAAAGTGCTAATGGTCTTTTTTGAGAATGATGTTGTTTTACTTATTTCTGGAAATTATTTTTGTTTAGCTTTGTTTACAGCTAAATTCACTTCTCTGTCCATTTGTGTCTTTGTCTAGTTAAAACTGAACCTGGTTTGGTTAGCTCCACTTGTTCTACACCAGTACCTCAGACATCTACACCAATCTCTACGGCACCCCCCTCTGTTCCAACCACCCCTGTTTCCGCAGATGGGGCTGCTACTGTTAAACTGGAGCAGGGCACAGAATCCACGACACATGAACTTATCAAGTAAGAGCTTGACATGGACAAACAAAAGAAAAATACAATGCTGTCTCTTCTTCCAAATGTATCTTTGTATCTCTAATGGGGGGCTTTGATGTGACCCCTGTCCTGTTTGTTTACTTTCTTGTTGTAGGTATTGTAATATCTAATAACGTCTCTGTCTGTGTCTAAACTTTAAGCACTGAGCACATAGAAAACTTGACGCAACTTCTGACAGCCATTGTGAGGAAGTTCCCTCTGATCGTCCCTGAGAAAAGTGAGGTTTACCTACACAAAATGTTGCAGTTTGGTTTTGCTTTCAAATGAGTTCACTCATATGTTTATGTACACTCACCTAAAGGATTATTAGGAACACCATACTAATACTGTGTTTGACCCCCTTTCGCCTTCAGAACTACCTTAATTCTACGTGGCATTGATTTAACAAGGTGCTAAAACATACTTTAGAAATGTTGGCCCATATTGATAGGATAGCATCTTGCAGTTGATGGAGATTTGTGGGATGCACATCCAGGTCACGAAGCTCCCGTTCCACCACATCCCAAAGATGCTCTATTGGGTTGAGATCTGGTGACTGTGGGGGCCATTTTAGTACAGTGAACTCATTGTCATGTTCAAGAAACCAATTTGAAATGATTCGAGTAACACGGTGCATTATCCTGCTGGAAGTAGCCATCAGAGGATGGGTACATAGTGGTCATAAAGCGATGGACATTGTCAGAAACAATGCTCAGGTAGTGCGTGGCATTTAAATGATGCCCAATTGGCACTAAGGGGCCTAAAGTGTGCCAAGAAAACATCCCCCACACATTGCATTAATGAGAAATTGAACAGGTGTTCCTGATAATCCTTTAGGTGAGTTTATAAGGTGCATTATGTAACTTTTTAAGAAGGATCTCTTGACAAAAATGCAATATTATATACATAACTATATTATCAGTAAACTTAATTTTTTTGTTACCTTAGAATGTGCCGTTTTTATTTTAATAAAACATGGAAGTTCCCATTTCGCCATTTTCCATGTTTATACAGTAACATTAAAAACTGCTCTATATTTTGTATGTTTGTTTGTTAGCAGATGATGACTCTCATCCGTTCTGTGCCACCTCTGTGGATCAGTATTACTCCTGGAACATTGGCAAACGGCGAGCTGCAGAGGTAAACATGAGCATCTTCAGCTGTACAATATTCAGTGTTGAATTTTTTAGTGTATATTTATATATCCATTCTCTTTCTTTTTAGTCGCAACGTGCGGTGGTGGTACGCCGCGTGTGTGCTGATCTGCTGGAGAGGACCCCTCGCCTTCAGGCTCTCAGCCCCCCCAGAACTAAAGAGGTGCTGCGCTGGTGCCGTCTCCGCGGTTACACACCCCCTGACCCGGAACCCCAGCGCACAGAGGAGAACTCAATCGAGGACATTCTCACTCAGATCGACAGCGAGCCCGGTGAGTATGTGAATCTGTTTTTAAATGTGAATGTGTAATAGCACGCATACTTGAATTTTGTGTGTGTGTTGTACATTTGGCTGAGATTAATTCATGATCTCCTGTGTCTCTCTCTGCTATCCAAAGCTAGTACTTATATAAGACTTGGCACAGACAATGCAGTAGCGCTCTTTCTCTCCATCTCTCTCTCTCTTCCTCCAGTGGTGCATTAGTCTGTATAATGAGATAATAATATTTGGCAAGAATTCAGCTCTCTGCATGTATACTTCAGTTACAGTATAAGCCTTATTCAGCCTGCTGATTCCAAAACAAGGCTGTGAGGGATTGACGTCTAAAGCGTGCACTTTAAACGTATTGTTTTGTACCATGATGCTGGTCATTTAGCAATCAAAATACAGAAAATACATCGTTTTACAAATAAAGAACCTCAGAAGCATTGATTGTTAAAATGAGAAGAGACATATTGACCTAATTTTGAGATAAGAGCAATGCGTACATAAAATCTGTTTTGTTATTAGCCTGTTTCTAATGTTGTAAGTAGGTTTACTTTTCTTTAAAACACTAATATGGAGGCTGTTTACACTTTACACTCTTTCGTCGATCGGATCACAAGTGGACGACGTTAATGCCAGGTGTAAACGGTGTTCAAAACGTTTTGAGCTCGTCCACTTTCGACCACTTTCAACCACATCCAGAGGTAGTCGAAACCACTTTCGATCGGATCGCTTTGGAGTTGCTGAACGGATATGTGGTTGAATGTGTTCGAACAGCCACACGCGACCGCCTTCTCTCCGCCCATTTATCTAATCTGAGGTATTAAACACAAGTTTTACGTCTTTTTTGACTTCTGGCGTGAACATACGGTGAACAGCGCTATTTTTAGCCTTACATTGATAAAACTAAAGCGGAGGATCTCCGTAGTTTCGTTTTGAAAGCGTGTGAAAGTTGCGCGATCCTATTTCATCAATTGGGCTGAACATTCAGAGAAAGCTCCAACATATACATGCACCAAACTCTGTGCAGCATCTTTACTTGCTAAACAAGCAGCGGGCTCCGACATAATATAGTTTGCGTCCATATAAACTCATGATTACTCCCGCTCGCGTTTGAATGACAGCAGAGAGACTCGCCCACCGTCTCACGGACCGTCCCCTCACAGTATTCAGGACAAAAGCGGTCAAAAGTGGACAAAAGAGACGGATTTAAATACCAGATGTAATGTGTCTCTCTCGTCCACTTGTGATCCGATCGATGAAAACACATCTTAATACCAAGTGTAAACAACCCCATAGTCCTATAACTAAGTGCATAGCTTCAATTCGTAAAGATTTCAAAAAACGCGAAACATGAATATGTTAAAAACTTTTCTTTGGTTAGTTTTTTAACTCATTCCCCACCAGCCTTTTTTTTTAAGTTGTCCATCAGCATTTTTTGTGATTTTTCACAAAAGTTTCACAAAATGGCTTTCAGTAATATTTTCTTTTATAAATATATAAACATACAATACATAAAATACAATAAGAGACCCTCTGCTTTTTTTAAAAAAAAATAAACAAAACGGGAAAAAAAAAAATCCTATCTTTATTTGTTCTCCTTTTATAACCTCTCAAATATGAGTAGGTTTCTTCAAAAATAGCAAAATATTGGTAAAAAAACAAATTACCTTTGTTAGAAATCGAATTCAGAGCGATGATCAAATTACGCCAAAATGAGAATATAGTCCTAGTCATATCTGCCTAGAAAATCGCAACTTTTTCCGTCGGCCTTAGTACACGATGTAACTACATGAGTCAAGTTTTAAATAGGAAAAATATCTAAACTCTTTGGTTATTTTTTAGCGCGACGCTAATGGTCTAATCAGATTCAATGGATTGTGCTAAGCTATGCTAAAAGTGCTAGCACCAGACCCGGAGATCAACTGAATGGATTCCAAAACGGTAAAAATCAAATGTTTAACTCCGGGGGAGCTGGAAAATGAGCATATTTCAAAAAAAGTGGAGTGTCCCTTTAAAGTGCATCCCTCACAGCCTCGGTTTGGAATCAACATGGCGGTGGACTAAATAAGGTGTATGAGCAGCTAAAATAAAATCATCTTGCCCCCTAGGCAACATTTTAAGCCATCATAGATGCATCCCTGACGGCTATTCCAAAAAGTAGGTAGCAACTCGGACTACTGTTAGGATGCAGATTTATCCGCGAGTTCCCTTCGTAGACTGCAAGCAATAAAAGATGTTGCTGGGTTTCCAACAAAGCAATAGTATTAACATTTTGGGCTTTCAACAGCTGAAATATTCAGTACTCAGTTTTTTTACTGCTGAACTATGCTGGCCGTGTCTTACAGTAGTGTACTGTATGTGTGTTTTAGAATGCAGTTCAACTCTTACGGGCTGCGATGAGCTGTCGCAGCGACTAGAGCAACTTCAGAGGCTTCTAAAAGCGGAGCCGGATGAGGACGACAATGAGCCTCTTGACATCATCACCATGAAAGACATTGACGCTGCAAAGGTCAAAATCAAACAAGAACAAGATGAGACTGAACAGGAACCAAAGTTTTTCTTGGGACGCTGCCCGTCGACCCAGTTCATCAGAGACACTGCAGAGCAGGTGAGAGAGAGAGAGAAACCATTTACCTATCTGAATCCAAGCATACTGTCAGGTTATACATGTAATGATGATTTGTGCTTGTGTTAGATTGGCGTCACATTGCAGCAGGTGGAGGTGGAGAAGAACGTTTTTGCTCCGGTCATGGAGACTATGATTCTTAAGGTAATTCTGGTCTTTAACTCTTTCACCGCCAGCGTTTAAAAAAAAAAAAGTTGCCAGCCAGCGCCAGCGTTTTTCATGATTTTCACCAAAGTTTAATGTCTTCCAGAAAATGTTCTTCTTTAAATATATAAACATACAATATACCAAATGAAAGAACAGACCCTCTGCTTTCAAACAAAAAAAACGTTTCATCCTACTTTCAGTGGTTCTTTTGTAATCAGCTTTTGAATATGGGTAGGTTTCTGCAAAAACACCACATTTTGAGCAAAAAGCAGAGATAATTCCATTTTTGTGACGGACTTTTCATAAAGATCCCATTTAGAGCGATCTTTTAAACACACACGGACATGCAGCCGCTTGCCATAGGGCAATACTTTGGGTTTAAAAAGTTGCGGAAGGGCGCCACCTGGTGGATAATAGCGGTATTGCGGAAAGATGGAAAATCTCGTCATTGGCGGGGAAGCGTTTTCTCTTAATTGACGAGATATGTCGTCAATGGCGGTGAAAGAGTTAATGGTGGTCTTTGTTTTTTTGTCAAATGGAAAAACGTTCAATAACTTTATCCTCATTTACTTAATTTACTTAACACTGTTCTGTTTGTTAAGCAACCACAGCACTTTTGCATGACAAGCCATTTCTGTGCCTTTATTTCGTTACTTAGGCCTAGTCCACACGGACATTGGTATTTTTATAACTTGAGTTTTTCCTCCAAAAAATCCCATCCACACATGTTCGGTTTAAAAGAAATCTTCGTCCTCATAAAAAAAAGCAAAAACACGCTATGAAGCACTGTCAAGAGCATGCCACACCAGCAGGCGGCGATATAACCCAAATCGTAAAGCCACCTTGGCCAATCAGAAGCCTAACAAAAGTGATGTCGCAAGGCAAAAACCCTGGTTTTACTGTCTACACGACAACACTACAACCGGCGTTATTTAAAATCCTCAGGGGTTTTCAAAAATGTTTGGTTTCAGTGCCCTGATACTGCATTTTTGTGTGGACGAACGGCCGAACCGCGTAAAAAAAAGTCACGGTTAAAAAAATATTCGTGTCCATGTGGACTAGGCCTTAGAATGACATCTACTGATATCAATAGTTTTGTCATTTAGTCCTTAAAATATTATGTCATTAAATTAGGTCAGCAACAACACATCAATAAAATCGTTAAAAATTGATTAATTGTCAACAAATTAATTATCGATTAGTTGATGTGTGACGTCTGTGACCATCGAACAGTGCGGACACACGTACTTCAAACAGTGCAAACTATATACTTATAATTTATGTCAGGCGCTGTTTCTTGAGCTGCACATCTTTCTGCCACTTCTTATTCTTACTGCACCACCAGCTTGCTTAAAAACAAGGCAGTGCTGCACTGTCCGCAGCGTTGCCAGGTCCTCTGCCTTTCGACGGAGTTCTGAATTTTAACCGTTTCCACAGGTTAATGTTTTTTCCAGGTTAGAGACTGAAGGATTTGGTAGTCATTGATAGTCATTGTGATGCTTTGGTCTAATTTTAAATGGCTGGTTTTATTATGTGGATCTGGCAATCCCGCAGGACAATAATGGAAACAGAAGTGGTAACAAACGCATGTCGCACAGTGTTTTAATAGATGTTGAACATTATATTATGGACTAAATACTCTCTCAAACTCTCTGCAGGCTGTGGAGCAGTTCACAGGTGAGATCCTGAGGGAATCTCTGGCCAACGCTCACGGGAAAACCCAGCAAAACAGGTCAGTGCATCCACCAGCATAAGAGAAATCAGGAAGGAGTTGAGCAGGATGTTTCTGAGTAACTGATAAAACATTTGGAGTAAGAAACTTTATTTTGTGTGGTATTGCTTGAACTCTGATGTTATGTTTTTTATGTTCCTTGAGGAACTGCTTTATGATAGTGTAGCTCTTCTCAACGCTCTGATAATTATAATGAAAATCTGCTTTTATTTGACTTGTACAGCAGCCAAGCCCAGCGAAAAACAGAGAGAGAGAGAGAGAGAGAGAGAGAGAGAGAGAGAGGCTCAGTACAGGTCCATTTACTCAGCACCTCTCTCTGCATTCAAATTCTTGTCACTTACAGTCCTAGCAGAGTGTTTCATCAGGTTTTATGCCGTATTAAGTCGCTACCTTTTATAGTGGATTATATTAACCGATGGTTAAATCATAGCAAATTTGCTAAGTGTCTCATACATTAACAGGAATAGCCGACTGGGCTGCCTTTAATGCTGAAAGGTCAATAACCCCATTATACCAATATAGCAAATTGACCGTGAGATCTCTCTCTCTCTCTCTCTCTCTCTCTCTCTTTCGCTCCCTATTATAAGTATGCTTTACCGGCAGGACAAAAACTAAACATTTGTATTGCAAAGACATACCTAGGCTACATAAAATAATGTGTGCCATGTTTCTACAGGACTCCGAAGGAAATATCAGCTATGGATGTACATCAAGCCATCAGCTCGATTCCCACCTGTGATTTCCTTACTAACAGGTAGTTTTACGTTCATTATGAGATGCAATGTTTTTCTTTTATAAAGAGGATTTCTATTGTTATAAAAATGAGACACTGCCTATAAAACTCAGCTAAAATCCTTTTTTTTTTTTTTTTTGAGAAAATAAACCTTTAGTATTGACTAATAATGAGTTAGGCCATGTCAAAGATTAAATCAATGATTGGAATTGAACTTGGATGCTCTTAGGGTGCACTTACATTATCCCAACCAAAACGTGCCTGAGCGTGTTTGACCCCCCCCCCAAAGCCAAGTTCGTTTGAATGGTGTATTCGCTCTGTACCGTGCAGAGGTTTGCAGAGGTTGGCTCGATCATGGTTCACTTGGGCTCGGTTCACCTGGGCTCGGGCGCGGTTCACTTGGGGCTCAGATGCAGTTCACTTGGGCTCCGGCATAGTTCACTTTCGTAAAATCTTTTTGATGCACATAGCAGGGTTAGGTAAATGTCTGTGCTGCACACACAATAAGCAATATGATTGGCATGTATTGGGCTCGGGCGTGGTTCACTTCGGCTTGGGTGCGGTTCACTTTGGTTCGGGCGTGGTTCACTTGGGGCTCGGACGGGGTTCACTTGGGGCTCGGGCGTGGTTCACTTGGGGATCGAGCGTGGTTCACTTGGGGCTCAGACGGGGTTCACTTGAAACTTGGGCGTGGTTCACTTGGGGCTTGGACGGGGTTCACTTGAGACTCGGGCTTGGTTCACTTGGGGCTCGGACAGGGTTCACTTAAGACTCGGGCATGGTTCACTTGGGGCTCGAACGAGGTTCACTTGAGACTCGGGCGTGGTTCACTTGGGGCTCGGACGGGGTTCACTTAAGACTCGGGCATGGTTCACTTGGGGCTCGGACGGGGTTCACTTGGGGCTCGGGCGTGGTTCACTTGGGGATCGAGCGTGGTTCACTTGGGGCTCAGACGGGGTTCACTTGAGACTCGGGCGTGGTTCACTTGGGGCTCGGACGGGGTTCACTTGAGACTCGGGCGTGGTTCACTTGGGGCTCGGACAGGGTTCACTTGAGACTCGGGTGTGGTGTACTTGGGGATCAAGCGTGGTTCACTTGGGGCTCGGACCGGGTTCACTTGAGACTTTGGCGTGGTTCACTTGGGGCTCGAACGTGGTTCACTTGGGTTCGAGCGCGGTTCACTTGGGTTCGAGCGCGGTTCACTTGGGGATCAGACGGGGTTCACTTAAGACTCGGGCATGGTTCACTTGGGGCTCGGACGGGGTTCACTTGAGACTCGGGCGTGGTTCACTTGGGGTTCGGACGGGGTTCACTTGAGACTTGGGCGTGGTTCACCTGGGGCTTGAACGTTGTTCACTTGGGGACAAGTGAGGCTCGGACAAGCTCAAATGCCTCTGGGCGCAATTAAGTAGACTTAAAACCAATCAGAGCGTTGAAGGGGATGACGTATGCACCACTACCAGAGAGTTCGTCGCTCGCTCTAAAAGACCCATTCGTTAAGCCACCAAAGTTGCAAGCTGGTATATAAGACTTTTTGCCGAATCCAGTCTGTAAGACAGCGATAACATATTTTTTTAGATATGAAGGCTTCGAGTGTTGTTCTATGCTTAGGTTTTAACGAAAAGGAAAAGTTTAAATTGTTTAAAACAGACGCGATAGCTGATTCGAACGAGTGATGTTTCACAGCGGCATCCGTCTGTGTAATTTATAAAAAAATTTGCCTTACCGTTGCTGCTGCGCTGTCATCATTGCGTAAAGCCCGCCCCAACATTCCTGATTAGTGCCGCGATTTCTCGGTATTAGAAAGACTAGATTGCCAGACTACTTGCAAAGCAAATCTAAATTTGCCGGATATTGTCTGGGTATTCCCAGGCTAGATGCACACAGCAGGGTTAGGTAAATGTCTGAGCTGCACAAGCAATATGATAGGCATGTAGGGGGCTGTGTGTCAGACTTAACATCACGATGGGATAAGAGAGCGCTTTACTTCCTGTTTCTTTTCAAAACAATCGCATTCTGATGACAAAAGCAGGCTCGGATCTGTCCAAGTTTCCATGTGAGTAAGTGCGTGCTTCTGGGGAATTTCGGAAGGGAGGACAATTGCGCTCAGGCACGGTTGGGTTAGGATGATATGAGTGCTCCTAATCTCATCATTGGATTGAGACTTTAGCCTGGATTTCACAGACAGAAAAAAATCCTTTATTATTACAAAGGTCTGTAAAATCATTGATCATTTGGAAACTTTGTATCATAATGTAGTTTTATTTATAAGCCACTCTTCAATTTTGTGTTCAATAGGTACATGGGCACCCTGTTGAAGGAAGAAGGTCCTGCTGACTAACTTTTCTGATTGGCATTGGACCCCAGACAAACAGATAGACAGGTGGATTATCCAATCACACGTTGACTCCACCCCCTCACATTCTGTAAGGGTGGAAAGTGCACAAGGGCTGGTCAAGCACTAGCAGAAATCTCCTCTAAAATGCAGGTGTCATAATGGACGTTATCCACATTTAAACGTCAAAACATCACACTTGATGTTATGCACTCAAAGGATCGTATAGTACTGTAAGCTCAACATGCAGGCTGAAAAGATGTGGTTTAGTACGACCACATCGCTCCATTTCATCATTTTTAAGCTTGCTTTCTGTGTTATTTATGAACTGAGGCCTACAGGATATTAATATAACCATCAGCACAATAACTTAAGTATTAGACTTCTGATATAATACTAGATTCACTTTTATTCACCTCCACTCTCCGCAGGCCAAACTACATGACAGCTGACACACTTTATTAGTCTTAACCATTACATGCTGAAAGATATTGACCCTGAACCATAAACCAATCAACTTTACTGGTTTTCTCCTTTAAATGTCTTATCAAGCAGGATTTGTAGGGCGTCTGCAAGCACCTCTTTCCTTGTCACACTTATCTGCTCGTAAATAATTGGCTCATGTAGTTCAGGATGAAAATTAAATGTACACTGCGGTCAAGTCTTATTTCATGCTAAGTAGTATGTGGGAAAAAGTCTTAATCTTGTTTTTTATATAAATATAAATAATTTTGTATCTTGGGTATTGTTTCTGTAAAAAAAAAAATGGCGGCATTGTGAAAGCGTTAAAGGGATAGTTCACACAAAAATAAAAATTGTGTCATAGTTTACTTATCCTCATGTTGTTCTAAACCTGTATGAATTTCTTTTTTCTGATGAACACAAAAGAAGCTATTTTGATAAATGATGGTAAGCATACAGCTTACATACTTCCATAGTAGGAAAAACAATTACAATGGAATTCAATGGGAACTTCAACTGTATGCTTACCATATTTTATCAAAATATCTTCACCATCATCATTTATCACAATACTGCCATAGTTTTTGTTTTTCCTACTATGGTTACGGCAACTGTAAATTATATCTTCATTCATCAAAATTTCTTCTTTTGTGTTCATCAAAATAAATAAATAAATTTATACAGGTTTAAAACAACATGAGTATGTGTAAATTTCATTTTTGCGTGAACTGTCCCTTTAATAGGCAGGTGGTTTCAGCAGTGCTTTGTGTATAAAACAAACACATACTTTGTTGTGTCAACGTTAGCAGCGGTTTTTGTGTGTGCCGTCACGTTTGAGCCATTAAGAACGATTTTGTGATGCGTGTTGTTTGTGTGTCGATGAACGAAAATTGTGCTTTCAGTGTTCACTTGTGCAGCCAGTTGTCTCCTGGCTGTTGTGTTATCCTTCACATTGTTCAGAAAACAACTATTCTTGTATTAAAAACTATTGATCTGTTTGTTATGTTCTTAAAGTTTTTCCAAAACATCCATGTTAAAGATTTAATTTGCACTTTTCATCAGCTGTCGATTTAAAAAAATACGGAAGCCCATTTTAAGAAGATGCGTTTTATTTAAAGCGTTTTCCTCAACATGTTGCTCTCTAAACCAATTTACAAAAAACTTGCACCCCTCCTCTCCGCATCGCTCAAATAAATAATCTTAAAAGTGCTAATGCAGACGTAAGGTCTTTTATATGTGCCGCGGTCTCTGGAGCGATTAGAAACATCCAGCGTAGATATTAACAGATCAAGCAGACCAACATTACTATATACAAAATAACATGTAACTAAGCTTGTACATTACACACACACTCGCATGAAGTAACCACATTGAATGTTTTCTTCCTTTTGTTAAACATTGCATATTCAAATGATTCATAAAACTATTAAGAAACATGCAAATATTCGATTTTTTTGGTACACACTTTCACGCACTTTCTTTCACACGAAGTCTTAACCCTGATGTGTAATCCAAATGTAGGCTATATACTTTCATAGATGGTTGACACTTCGAGCATACATTCTCTTGCATAGATTTTACATGGTGTAAAGTTCCAGCAAATTTCCTCTTAATGTTTTATGTCCTTTGTGGAATGATTTTAGAAAATATCTGTTTTATCCCAGTCTTCGTCATCAATAGTTATTTTCCCTCGATTATCTATTCAGACATTTTCAAACATTAAACATTCCTATTAGAATAGTATATGTGTGCAAGGGGAGCTTGATGGATCATATGTTGAAGATCCTGGATTTGCTTTGAAAGACGGCGGATGGGTTTGGTGACAGCTTGGTCTTCAACATCTGATCCTGCAACACACAAAACATTTTGGTTAAATCATTTAACAATTTTATAGTCAGGAGCAGGAATTATTTTCCTTAAAAAACTATTTGATTTTGATTTGAAGGTAAATTTGTTAATGACTTTCATGAATGTGCACTCAATTTCAAAATATAGAGTACACTAACCCAAGATGGAAAATTGCACACTTCAAAAAGTCAACTAAAAACACTTATTACGCGGCTTGTTGGAATGCTTCATTCTGATTGGCCAGTCATGACATTTGCAGGTTTGTTATTCCCAGTCAAATACTTATTTTCCCTGCTGTAACCTGTCAAATGCCTTAAAGCAGACATATCATGCTTTTAAATCTGTCCTTTTTACATATAAATCATCTATTTGTGGTCTATGTAAAGCGAAACTGCAATGCTTGGGTCTGAATTGCTCATTATTATAGCCCCACAGGCCCCCTTTCTACCCCTTTTCTGATGTGCATCTGAGAGCAACTCGTTTTGTTACTGTCTTTTTAAATGCACGTCATACCCTGCCCCCTCTCCAGGTTGCAGTGGTGACACTCGGTTAAACTCCACCCCATTCGGCCATTTTTGTAGTTTTATAGCAGATACGATTATCTAGCGGCACAGAAACTTTTTATTCAATCGTTATTCACAAAATGTCAACAACGGAAGACTTGTCCATCCAGCCGTACATATTCGAGCCAGAGTCGGAAACGGAGCGAGATGAAAATGAAGACGACGAACCTGCAGAACAACGTCTTCATATGGAGGTATCGCAATGGTGTGAGGCTGCAGCCTCCGGAGGTCGCATTTCTTGGTCGCATGTCTTATTTCAGAATATTAACAATTATAAAGTTGACTATTATTCTTAGTTTATCGTAAGTTGTTGTAATATGCTCATGACTTGCAAATGTAATGCTCAGTTAACTTAATTAAACCAGGCTTGATGACCAAAAAGCGATCTCCGCAGGCTGCAGCCTTCGGATTGAGAAACGGCACTGCTAAACCATGACTACCATGTACTTTACTTTTTTAAAGATATTTACAGCTTACCGAAGTGCTCTGCTCGTCGTCTCCAAAGATAAAAGTAATTGACCCCTCAATCAGACGAAGTCTATCGGCAAATCCTTCTTTATACTGGCGGGATTGGTGAATTATTTATCCTTGAAGTGCTTCGGGCACACAAAAATGACTTTACCCACAGATATGGGTACATTTCTTACGCTCTCGTAACTTCTGCATCCTTGAGCTTGGACTACAATATCGCAGCGAGAAATAAAAATGGCGGATTGCTCGAAGTGTTGGGCTGGGAGTCGATGTCCTTATTTGGCAGTTCCGTTGCAAATACTGTGACGTAATTGTTCAAAAAACGTAATAGATAATAGTAAAATCAGAACAGGTTGGAAAATATGACCAAAAAAGAATATAAAGATATCAACAAAGCACCTGAAGAGACTAATTTCAACTTTTATGTACTTATAAACACTACAAATATACAACAAAATGCATTTAAGAGCTAAGAAAGTGGATTTAGCATGATATGTCTCCTTTAAAATAACCACCAGAACAATTTCAAATTTGTGATATAAGCGAAATATTTGACTCCAGTACTTTGAATTATTTGAAAATAATGCACACCTGTGATGTAATGGTTCGTGCTGCATTACCACCTTGGGTGTGCATTATTTTCGAATAATTCAACGGCTCGCCGTCAATTATTTTTTATATAACAAGCGCTCAAAACTAATAACACACAGTAACTCGGATGCTGCAAATCATTTTGACAGGTACAGTTTAATATTACAAAAAAACTAAATGTAAAGGATTTTTTTACACATATATGACATATTTATAAACCAAATAGCGTGTTCGTGACATTTGAATGTCTTGTATTAAAGCCAACAGTAAACATTTTTTTTCTCACGGAAGGTCTGCATTCGTTAAAAATAAGCTAATAAAACATTTCAAATCAATATTTAACTTGTCAATGGCGGGGAAATAAGAAGATAAAACGCTTCCCTGCTAATGACCAGTTTTTATGGCAATCCTTATTTCCACTACTATGCACTAGGTGGCGCTCTCACCCAACTTATTAAACAGTAAAAACTGTGTTGTTCTGAATCTGATCTCTAACAAAAGTTCTTTACAAAAATGCTATTATGTTGTAAATCTATTGTTTAAAAATTTTTATTTTAAAGAAACCTACCCATATTTATGGGGTGATAAAAAGAGAACAAATTAAGATTGATTTGCTTCCTTTCATTTGATATATTGTATGTTTATATATTTAAAGAAGAACATTTTCCGGAAGGCATTAAAGCAACACTATGTAGTTTCCATGTAAAAATGACTTACAGCTCCCCCATGTGGTTGAAAAGCGCAACAGTGCCTGGTATCAGACACTCTTCTGCAGGCAGGGGGAGGGGCGGGGCTGTGTTTCCTACCCTCCACCGCTATTTTCATAGTGTGCTTGTAGCAGCTAGGATGTTGATCAGGTTGCAGCAACAGTACAATTTGTCCAGTTAAAAGTTGTTTAAAGGTAAAAAACTACATAGTATTGCTTTAAACCTTTGTGAAAATCATAAAAATCCATGTAAAAAACGGGATAATGTACAGGCCCCTTTTGTATGATCAGGACCTGACACAAAGCAAAGATAACAATCTGCTGCCTATACATTATCCCTTACTTGAACAGCCAGGGACCCATGGCATACTTTTTTCAAAGTACTATAGCTTGGAACTCACTTTATCCTAGTCTTGCATAATATTTTGAATAAATAATAATTGTTTTTTTGTCTGCCTTTTGCTTTTGCTTCTTTCATTTTCTATCTTATTGTCTCCCAGATGCTTTCTCGCTGAAAGAAAATATCTAATCCTAGACACTGGGTGGAAAAGGAGGAATGTATTATGTGAGGAGCCAAGCGGTGAAGTAAAAAGAAAATGAGATTTATGGTCTACCAATTTTGTTTTCTTTCTCACTCACACATTCTGTTTAGCATATCTAAAATAAGACCCTGACACCTTCAGTCATGAAACCTCAGCCAGAATTCACTTTTGATATCTCCGGTTACGTTCCAGCTGGTATAACACTAAACAACTGCTATAAATGCATCATCTACACTGGGCAGTATGCCATATGCATCCCATGCAGGAAGGAAGTGAACACCTGGAGACTACTGCATTGTTCTGTAAGTAAAAAGAAAGTATTCCATTATGAACAACATTCTAGGTGCTATAAAGAGTTCTTCACAGCGATGCCATAGAAAACCCATTTTGGGTTAATCAGATATTTTTGTGCCAGGGTTTTGGTACTTCGTGATTTAACGTGTAAATGGTCATGCGGAAAGTGACGTTCAACACCTGCTGGCACAAAAGGCAGGTCGCGTCTAGTACAACTCGGAGGTATCGTAAACCGGAAGTTCAATTCAATTTTTTTTGTGCACATTAAACCGGAAGTGCAGATTAAATAGCGCGAGCTTCGTCAGATAACGTCTAGTTAAAATAGGAATGGGACGATTAACGGTTTCACAATTAAACACGATAAAATGTCCTGACAGTTAGTATTATCGTTTAAAATTTAGTTGTCATTACAATTGTGTTTGATTACCGTGATTTTGAAAACTCGCGGTAAATCCTCTCCAGCCAGAATCAGTTTGACGCAGGCGCGCACATGCAACATAGTTTTTTGCACAAGAAGGCACACTGCAAAAAATGATTTTCAAGAAAAAAATTCAGTAAAAATATCTAAAAATTAAATTAAGATGCTTTTTCTTGATGAGCAAAACGACCCAAGAAAAGAAGTCTAGTTTTTAGACCAAAAATATCAAATTTAAGTGATTTTGTGCATAAAACAAGCAAAAAAATCTGCCAATGGGGTAAGCAAAAATCTTGAAAATTTTTCTTAAACACTAAGTTCAAGAAAAATTAAAACTGCAAGCAGTGATGGAAGGGCCCTCGCTCGCATGTGCACCAGCACTCTATGGCCTTAGTAAAGCAATAAACCAGGGGGATTGAAATTTCAGTGGGTAAATATAGGCGGATATTCAAAGGAACTTTGAAGTGCCACACCTCCTTTGTGCAGCAGGTGGTGCTATGATTGTAATTGATTGTTGCAACATTGATGTGTTGAGGCCAGGACCCTTGTCAAACATATGATGTCTGTGACAAATCGGACATTGCATGCCTGAGTTACGACAGCTTTCTTATGGCGAAACATCAAACTTTGATAGGCCACCACGGACACGCCCCTTTAACGAAATGTCAAGATCTTCACAATTTATCATTGTGAAATCCCTAAGTTCAGATTGACCAAATATGATGATGATCTGAATACATTTCAATGAGCAGTAAATCACAGTGTAAAACATGTCATTTCCTGCTTCCAGCAGGTGGCGCTATAACTTTTACTGAATATTGCCATGTTGATGTGTTCAGGAAAGGACACTTATCAAGCCTATGAAGCGTGGGTCAGATTGGACATTTTAAACCTGAGTTAGAACAACTTCCTGTTTCTTTGAGAAACACAGAAATTTGGCAAGCCGCTACGTACACACCCTCCATTGAAATGTCAAGATCTCTGCAATTTAGCATTGCAAAGCCCTTTAGATGACACACACCAAATATGATGATTATCTGATTAAATTTCTAGGAGGAGTTCGTTAAAATACGAAGGCCAGAAATGCCAAAATTTGCCGTCAATTTACAGAGAAAATTCAAAATGGCTGACTTCCTGTGGGGTTTAGAGCTTTGCTCCAAGAGACTTTTTTGTAGGTCTTGGGGTGATAAATGATCCTACCGCATTTCGTATCTGTACGATTAACGTAGCGGGGGGGCTGCTCTATTAAATTTTTGTAGGTGGCGCTATAGAGCCATTTTAACACCCCAAGTTCTGAAGCCTATATCACATGAACATTTTCGCCACCTTTGACACGTGTGCAACGTTTCATGACTTTTTGAGCTTGTTTAGGCTGTCAAAAATGCGATTCATTTAGCGATACTTTGCGAGGCCGCAACGGACACGCCCTTTAACGAAAAGTCAAGGTCGTTGCTATTTATCATCACACAAGGTCTTGATATTAGACTGATGAAATATGATGTTAATATGGTTAAATCTGTAAGAGCAGTAAGTCACAGCGTCAAACATGGCATTTCCTGCTGCCTCTAGGTGGCGCTATGACTGTTACTGAATTATGCCATGTTGATGTGTTCAGGCTGGGACCCTAATCAAACGTGTGAAGTCGGGGGCAGATCGGACAATGTATGCCTGAATTACAACAGCTTCCTGTTTCATGGCGAAACATCACTCTTTGCCAGGCCGCCACGGACACGCCCTCCAACGTAAAGTCAAGATCTTCGCAATTTATCATTGCAAAGGGCTTAAGATCAGTCTGACCAAATATGATGATGATTGGATTAAATCTCTACGAGCAGTAAATCACAGCGTAAAACATGGCATTTTCTGCTAGCTCTAGGTGGCGCTATGACTGAAGCCAAATATTGGCATTGAAATGTGTTCAGGCCAAGACCCTTATCAAACATGTGAAGCGTGGGGCAGATTGGCCATTGTATGCCTGAGTTAGAACAACTTCCTGTTTCATGGCGAAAACGCTGAAATTTGTCAGGCCGCCACAGACACACCCTCCAATGAAAAGTCAAAAGCTCCGCAATTTAGCATCGCAAAGGCCTTTAGATGATACTGACCAAATATGATGATGATCGGATTAAATCACTGGGAGGAGTTCGTTAAAGTATGACGCTTGGAAATGTCAAAAAATGACAGAGAAAATTCAAAATGGCTGACTTCCTGTGGGGTTTAGAGCTTAGTTCCAAGAGACTTTTTTGTAGGTCTTGGGGTGATAGATGATCCTACCAAATTTCGTATCTGTACGTTTTTCGTAGTGGGGGGCTGTTCTTTTGAAATTTTGCAGGTGGCGCTATCGAGCCATTTCTACATGCCCACTTCTGACGCCTATACCACATGTAAATTTTCACCACCTCTGACGCGTGTGCAAAATTTCATGAGTTTTTGAGCATGGTTAGGCCTTCAAAAATGCGATTCATTTCGGAAAATAATAATAATTAAAACTGCAAGCAGTGATGGAAGGGCCCTCGCACGCATGTGCACCGCCACTCTATGGCCTTAGTAAAGCAATAAACCAGGGGGATTGAAATTTCAGTAGATAAATATAGGTGGATATTCAAAGGAACTTTGAAGTGCCACACCTCCTTTGTGCAGCAGGTGGTGCTATGATTGTAATTGATTGTTGCAACATTGATGTGTTGAGGCCAGGACCCTTGTCAAACATATGATGTCTGTGACAAATCGGACATTGCATGCCTGAGTTACGACAGCTTTCTTATGGCGAAACATCAAACTTTGATAGGCCACCACGGACACGCCCCTTTAACGAAATGTCAAGATCTTCACAATTTATCATTGTGAAATCCCTAAGTTCAGATTGACCAAATATGATGATGATCTGAATACATTTCAATGAGCAGTAAATCACAGTGTAAAACATGTCATTTCCTGCTTCCAGCAGGTGGCGCTATAACTTTTACTGAATATTGCCATGTTGATGTGTTCAGGAAAGGACACTTATCAAGCCTATGAAGCGTGGGTCAGATTGGACATTTTAAACCTGAGTTAGAACAACTTCCTGTTTCTTTGAGAAACACAGAAATTTGGCAAGCCGCTACGTACACACCCTCCATTGAAATGTCAAGATCTCTGCAATTTAGCATTGCAAAGCCCTTTAGATGACACACACCAAATATGATGATTATCTGATTAAATTTCTAGGAGGAGTTCGTTAAAATACGAAGGCCAGAAATGCCAAAATTTGCCGTCAATTTACAGAGAAAATTCAAAATGGCTGACTTCCTGTGGGGTTTAGAGCTTTGCTCCAAGAGACTTTTTTGTAGGTCTTGGGGTGATAAATGATCCTACCGCATTTCGTATCTGTACGATTAACGTAGCGGGGGGCTGCTCTATTAAATTTTTGTAGGTGGCGCTATAGAGCCATTTTAACACCCCAAGTTCTGAAGCCTATATCACATGAACATTTTCGCCACCTTTGACACGTGTGCAACGTTTCATGACTTTTTGAGCTTGTTTAGGCTGTCAAAAATGCGATTCATTTAGCGATACTTTGCGAGGCCGCAACGGACACGCCCTTTAACGAAAAGTCAAGGTCGTTGCTATTTATCATCACACAAGGTCTTGATATTAGACTGATGAAATATGATGTTAATATGGTTAAATCTGTAAGAGCAGTAAGTCACAGCGTCAAACATGGCATTTCCTGCTGCCTCTAGGTGGCGCTATGACTGTTACTGAATTATGCCATGTTGATGTGTTCAGGCTGGGACCCTAATCAAACGTGTGAAGTCGGGGGCAGATCGGACAATGTATGCCTGAATTACAACAGCTTCCTGTTTCATGGCGAAACATCACTCTTTGCCAGGCCGCCACGGACACGCCCTCCAACGTAAAGTCAAGATCTTCGCAATTTATCATTGCAAAGGGCTTAAGATCAGTCTGACCAAATATGATGATGATTGGATTAAATCTCTACGAGCAGTAAATCACAGCGTAAAACATGGCATTTTCTGCTAGCTCTAGGTGGCGCTATGACTGAAGCCAAATATTGGCATTGAAATGTGTTCAGGCCAAGACCCTTATCAAACATGTGAAGCGTGGGGCAGATTGGCCATTGTATGCCTGAGTTAGAACAACTTCCTGTTTCATGGCGAAAACGCTGAAATTTGTCAGGCCGCCACAGACACACCCTCCAATGAAAAGTCAAAAGCTCCGCAATTTAGCATCGCAAAGGCCTTTAGATGATACTGACCAAATATGATGATGATCGGATTAAATCACTGGGAGGAGTTCGTTAAAGTATGACGCTTGGAAATGTCAAAAAATGACAGAGAAAATTCAAAATGGCTGACTTCCTGTGGGGTTTAGAGCTTAGTTCCAAGAGACTTTTTTGTAGGTCTTGGGGTGATAGATGATCCTACCAAATTTCGTATCTGTACGTTTTTCGTAGTGGGGGAGCTGTTCTTTTGAAATTTTGCAGGTGGCGCTATCGAGCCATTTCTACATGCCCACTTCTGACGCCTATACCACATGTAAATTTTCACCACCTCTGACGCGTGTGCAAAATTTCATGAGTTTTTGAGCATGGTTAGGCCTTCAAAAATGCGATTCATTTCGGAAAATAATAATAATTAAAACTGCAAGCAGTGATGGAAGGGCCCTCGCACGCATGTGCACCGCCACTCTATGGCCTTAGTAAAGCAATGAACCAGGGGGATTGAAATTTCAGTGGGTAAATATAAGCGGATATTCAAAGGAACTTTGAAGTGCCACACCTCCTTTGTGCAGCAGGTGGCGCTATGATTGTATTTGATTGTTGTAACATTGATGTGTTGAGGCCAGGACCCTTGTCAAACGTATGATGTCTGAGACAGGTCGGACATTGCATGCCTGAGTTACAACAGCTTTCTCATGGAGAAACATCACTCTTTGCAAGGCCGCCACGGACACGCCCTTCAACGAAAAGTCAAGATCTTCGCAATTTATCATCGCAAAGGGCTTAAGATCAGTCTCACCTGATATGATAATGATTTGATTAAATCTCTGAGAACAGTGAATCACAGCGTAAAACAAGGCATTTACTGCTACCTCTAGGTGGCGCTAGGACTGAAGCTGAATATTGGCATTGAAATGTGTTCAGGCCAAGACTCTTATCAAACATGTGAAGTGTGGGGTAGATTGGACAATGTATGCCTTAGTTATAACAACTTCCGGTTTCATGGCGAAAACGCTGAACTTTGTCAGGCCGCCACGGACACACCTTCCAATGAAAAGTCAAAAGCTCCGCAATTTAACATCGCAAAGGCCTTTAGATGAGATTGACCAAATATGATGACGATCTGACAAAATCTCTAGGAGGAGTTCGTTAAAGTACGAAGCCTGGAAATGACAAAATTTGCACAGAAATCACAGCAAAAATTAAAAATGGCTGACTTCCTGTGAGGTTTAGAGCTTCGCTCCAAGAGACTTTTTTGTAGGTCTTGGGGTGATATATGACCCTACCAAATTTCGTTTCTGTAGGATTTTCGTAGCGGCGGGGCTGTTCTCTTGAAATTTTGCAGGTGGCGCTATCGAGCCATTTCTGCACGCCCACTTCTGGCGCCTATGCCACATGTAAATTTTTGCCACTTCTGACGTGTGTGCAACGTTTTATGACTTTTTGAGCTTGTTTAGCCTGTCAAAATGCGATTCAATTAGCGATACTTTGCCAGGCCGCCACGGACACGCCCTTTAATGAAAAGTCAAGGTCGTTGCTTTTTATCATCACACAAGGTCTTGAGATTACACTGGTGAAATATGATGTTGATATGGTTAAATACCTAAGAGCAGTAAGTCACAGCGTCAAACATGGTATTTCCTGCTGCCTCTAGGTGGCGCTATGAGTGTTACTGAATTATGCCATGTTGATGTGTTCAGGCCTGGACCCTTATCAAACGTGTGAAGTCAGGGGCAGATCGGACAATGTATGCCTGAATTACATCAGCTTCCTGTTTCATGGCGAAACATTACACTTTGCCAGGCCGCCACGGACACGCCCTCCAATGAAAAGTCAAAAGCTCCGCAATTTAGCATCGCAAAGGCCTTTAGATGATACTGACCAAATATGATGATGATCGGATTAAATCTCTAGGAGGAGTTCGTTAAAGTACGACGCTTGGAAATGTCAAAAAATGACAGAGAAAATTCAAAATGGCTGACTTCCTGTGGGGTTTAGAGCTTAGCTCCAAGAGACTTTTTTGTAGGTCTTGGAGTAATAGATGATCCTACCAAATTTCGTATCTGTAAGTTTTTCGTAGTGGGGGGGCTGTTCTCTTGAAATTTTGCAGGTGGCGCTATCGAGCCATTTTTACACGCCCACTTCTGACGCCTATACTACATGTAAATTTTCGCCACTTCTGACGCGTGTGCAAATTTTCATGAGTTTTCGGGTATGTTTAGGCCCTCAAAAATGCGATCCATTTCGGAGAAGAAGAAGAAGAAGAAGAAGAAGAAGAAGAAGAATAAACGGAGCAAAAACAATAGGGTCCTCACACCCTGGTGTGCTCGGGCCCTAATTAAAACTGCAAGCAGTGATGGAAGGGCCCTCGCACGCATGTGCACCGCCACTCTATGGCCTTAGTAAAGCAATGAACCAGGGGGATTGAAATTTCAGTGGGTAAATATAGGCGGATATTCAAAGGAACTTTGAAGTGCCACACCTCCTTTGTGCAGCAGGTGGCGCTATGATTGTATTTGATTGTTGTAACATTGATGTGTTGAGGCCAGGACCCTTGTCAAACGTATGATGTCTGTGACAGGTCGGACATTGCATGCCTGAGTTACAACAGCTTTCTCATGGCGAAACATCACTCTGCGAAGCCGCCACGGACACGCCCTTCAACGAAAAGTCAAGATCTTCGCAATTTATCATCGCAAAGGGCTTAAGATCAGTCTCACCTGATATGATAATGATTTGATTAAATCTCTGAGAACAGTGAATCACAGCGTAAAACAATGCATTTCCTGCTACCTCTAGGTGGCGCTAGGACTGAAGCTGAATATTGGCATTGAAATGTGTTCAGGCCAAGACTCTTATCAAACCTGTGAAGTGTGGGGCAGATTGGACATTGTATGCCTTAGTTATAACAACTTCCTGTTTCATGGCGAAAACGCTGAAATTTGTCAGGCCGCCACGGACACACCTTCCAACGAAAAGTCAAAAGCTCCGCAATTTAACATCGCAAAGGCCTTTAGATGAGATTGACCAAATATGATGACGATCTGACAAAATCTCTAGGAGGAGTTCGTTAAAGTACGAAGCCTGGAAATGACAAAATTTGCACAGAAATCACAGCAAAAATTCAAAATGGCTGACTTCCTGTGAGGTTTAGAGCTTCACTCCAAGAGACTTTTTTGTAGGTCTTGGGGTGATATATGACCCTACCAAATTTCGTTTCTGTAGGATTTTCGTAGCGGCGGGACTGTTCTCTTGAAATTTTGCAGGTGGCGCTATCGAGCCATTTCTGCATGCCCACTTCTGGCGCCTGTGCCACATGTAAACTTTGCCACTTCTGACGTGTGTGCAACGTTTTATGACTTTTTGAGGTTGTTTAGCCTGTCAAAATGCGATTCAATTAGCGATACTTTGCCAGGCCGCCACGGACACGCCCTTTAATGAAAAGTCAAGGTCGTTGCTTTTTATCATCACACAAGGTCTTGAGATTACACTGGTGAAATATGATGTTGATATGGTTAAATACCTAGGAGCAGTAAGTCACAGCGTAAAACATGGTATTTCCTGCTGCCTCTAGGTGGCGCTATGACTGTTACTGAATTATGCCATGTTGATGTGTTCAGGCCTGGACCCTTATCAAACGTGTGAAGGCAGGGGCAGATTGGACAATGTATGCCTGAATTACATCAGCTTCCTGTTTCATGGCGAAACATTACACTTTGCCAGGCCGCCACGGACACGCCCTCCAATGAAAAGTCAAAAGCTCCGCAATTTAGCATCGCAAAGGCCTTTAGATGATACTGACCAAATATGATGATGATCGGATTAAATCTCTAGGAGGAGTTCGTTAAAGTACGACGCTTGGAAATGTCAAAAAATGACAGAGAAAATTCAAAATGGCTGACTTCCTGTGGGGTTTAGAGCTTAGCTCCAAGAGACTTTTTTGTAGGTCTTGGAGTAATAGATGATCCTACCAAATTTCGTATCTGTAAGTTTTTCGTAGTGGGGGGGCTGTTCTCTTGAAATTTTGCAGGTGGCGCTATCGAGCCATTTTTACACGCCCACTTCTGACGCCTATACTACATGTAAATTTTCGCCACTTCTGACGCGTGTGCAAATTTTCATGAGTTTTCGGGTATGTTTAGGCCCTCAAAAATGCGATCCATTTCGGAGAAGAAGAAGAAGAAGAAGAAGAAGAAGAAGAAGAAGAAGAAGAATAATAATAAACGGAGCAAAAACAATAGGGTCCTCACACCCTGGTGTGCTCGGGCCCTAATAATAATAAACGGAGCAAAAACAATAGGGTCCTCACACCCTGGTGTGCTCGGGCCCTAATAATAAACGGAGCAAAAACAATAGGGTCCTCACACCCTGGTGTGCTCGGGCCCTAATTAAAACTGCAAGCAGTGATGGAAGGGCCCTCGCACGCATGTGCACCGCCACTCTATGGCCTTAGTAAAGCAATGAACCAGGGGGATTGAAATTTCAGTGGGTAAATATAAGCGGATATTCAAAGGAACTTTGAAGTGCCACACCTCCTTTGTGCAGCAGGTGGCGCTATGATTGTATTTGATTGTTGTAACATTGATGTGTTGAGGCCAGGACCCTTGTCAAACGTATGATGTCTGTGACAGGTCGGACATTGCATGCCTGAGTTACAACAGCTTTCTCATGGAGAAACATCACTCTTTGCAAGGCCGCCACGGACACGCCCTTCAACGAAAAGTCAAGATCTTCGCAATTTATCATCACAAAGGGCTTAAGATCAGTCTCACCTGATATGATAATGATTTGATTAAATCTCTGAGAACAGTGAATCACAGCGTAAAACAAGGCATTTACTGCTACCTCTAGGTGGCGCTAGGACTGAAGCTGAATATTGGCATTGAAATGTGTTCAGGCCAAGACTCTTATCAAACATGTGAAGTGTGGGGTAGATTGGACATTGTATGCCTTAGTTATAACAACTTCCGGTTTCATGGCGAAAACGCTGAAATTTGTCAGGCCGCCACGGACACACCTTCCAACGAAAAGTCAAAAGCTCCGCAATTTAACATCGCAAAGGCCTTTAGATGAGATTGACCAAATATGATGACGATCTGACAAAATCTCTAGGAGGAGTTCGTTAAAGTACGAAGCCTGGAAATGACAAAATTTGCACAGAAATCACAGCAAAAATTAAAAATGGCTGACTTCCTGTGAGGTTTAGAGCTTCGCTCCAAGAGACTTTTTTGTAGGTCTTGGGGTGATATATGACCCTACCAAATTTCGTTTCTGTAGGATTTTCGTAGCGGCGGGGCTGTTCTCTTGAAATTTTGCAGGTGGCGCTATCGAGCCATTTCTGCACGCCCACTTCTGGCGCCTATGCCACATGTAAATTTTTGCCACTTCTGACGTGTGTGCAACGTTTTATGACTTTTTGAGCTTGTTTAGCCTGTCAAAATGCGATTTAATTAGCGATACTTTGCCAGGCCGCCACGGACACGCCCTTTAATGAAAAGTCAAGGTCGTTGCTTTTTATCATCACACAAGGTCTTGAGATTACACTGGTGAAATATGATGTTGATATGGTTAAATACCTAAGAGCAGTAAGTCACAGCGTCAAACATGGTATTTCCTGCTGCCTCTAGGTGGCGCTATGAGTGTTACTGAATTATGCCATGTTGATGTGTTCAGGCCTGGACCCTTATCAAACGTGTGAAGTCAGGGGCAGATCGGACAATGTATGCCTGAATTACATCAGCTTCCTGTTTCATGGCGAAACATTACACTTTGCCAGGCCGCCACGGACACGCCCTCCAATGAAAAGTCAAAAGCTCCGCAATTTAGCATCGCAAAGGCCTTTAGATGATACTGACCAAATATGATGATGATCGGATCAAATCTCTAGGAGGAGTTCGTTAAAGTACGACGCTTGGAAATGTCAAAAAATGACAGAGAAAATTCAAAATGGCTGACTTCCTGTGGGGTTTAGAGCTTAGCTCCAAGAGACTTTTTTGTAGGTCTTGGAGTAATAGATGATCCTACCAAATTTCGTATCTGTAAGTTTTTCGTAGTGGGGGGGCTGTTCTCTTGAAATTTTGCAGGTGGCGCTATCGAGCCATTTTTACACGCCCACTTCTGACGCCTATACTACATGTAAATTTTCGCCACTTCTGACGCGTGTGCAAATTTTCATGAGTTTTCGGGTATGTTAAGGCCCTCAAAAATGCGATCCATTTCGGAGAAGAAGAAGAAGAAGAATAATAATAATAAACGGAGCAAAAACAATAGGGTCCTCACACCCTGGTGTGCTCGGGCCCTAATAAACAGAGCAAAAACAATAGGGTCCTCACACTAGTGTGCTCGGGCCCTAATAAACGGAGCAAAAACAATAGGGTCCTCACACCCTGGTGTGCTCGGGCCCTAATTAAAACTGCAAGCAGTGATGGAAGGGCCCTCGCACGCATGTGCACCGCCACTCTATGGCCTTAGTAAAGCAATGAACCAGGGGGATTGAAATTTCAGTGGGGAAATATAGGCGGATATTCAAAGGAACTTTGAAGTGCCACACCTCCTTTGTGCAGCAGGTGGCGCTATGATTGTATTTGATTGTTGTAACATTGATGTGTTGAGGCCAGGACCCTTGTCAAACGTATGATGTCTGTGACAGGTCGGACATTGCATGCCTGAGTTACAACAGCTTTCTCATGGCGAAACATCACTCTGCGAAGCCGCCACGGACACGCCCTTCAACGAAAAGTCAAGATCTTCGCAATTTATCATCGCAAAGGGCTTAAGATCAGTCTCACCTGATATGATAATGATTTGATTAAATCTCTGAGAACAGTGAATCACAGCGTAAAACAAGGCATTTCCTGCTACCTCTAGGTGGCGCTAGGACTGAAGCTGAATATTGGCATTAAAATGTGTTCAGGCCAAGACTCTTATCAAACATGTGAAGTGTGGGGCAGATTGGACATTGTATGCCTTAGTTATAACAACTTCCTGTTTCATGGCGAAAACGCTGAACTTTGTCAGGCCGCCACGGACACACCTTCCAACGAAAAGTCAAAAGCTCCGCAATTTAACATCGCAAAGGCCTTTAGATGAGATTGACCAAATATGATGACGATCTGACAAAATCTCTAGGAGGAGTTCGTTAAAGTACGAAGCCTGGAAATTACAAAATTTGCACAGAAATCACAGCAAAAATTCAAAATGGCCGACTTCCTGTGGGGTTTAGAGCTTCGCTCCAAGAGACTTTTTTGTAGGTCTTGGGGTGATATATGACCCTACCAAATTTCGTATCTGTAGGATTTTCGTAGCGGCGGGACTGTTCTCTTGAAATTTTGCAGGTGGCGCTATCGAGCCATTTCTGCACGCCCACTTCTGGCGCCTATGCCACATGTAAATTTTTGCCACTTCTGACGTGTGTGCAACGTTTTATGACTTTTTGAGCTTGTTTAGCCTGTCAAAATGCGATTCAGATAGCGATACTTTGTCAGGCCGCCACGGACACGCCCTTTAATGAAAAGTCAAGGTCGTTGCTTTTTATCATCACACAAGGTCTTGAGATTACACTGGTGAAATATGATGTTGATATGGTTAAATACCTAAGAGCAGTTAGTCACAGCGTCAAACATGGTATTTCCTGCTGCCTCTAGGTGGCGCTATGAGTGTTACTGAATTATGCCATGTTGATGTGTTCAGGCCTGGACCCTTATCAAACGTGTGAAGTCAGGGGGAGATCGGACAATGTATGCCTGAATTACATCAGCTTCCTGTTTCATGGCGAAACATTACACTTTGCCAGGCCGCCACGGACACGCCCTCCAATGAAAAGTCAAAAGCTCCGCAATTTAGCATCGCAAAGGCCTTTAGATGATACTGACCAAATATGATGATGATCGGATTAAATCTCTAGGAGGAGTTCGTTAAAGTACGACGCTTGGAAATGTCAAAAAATGACAGAGAAAATTCAAAATGGCTGACTTCCTGTGGGGTTTAGAGCTTAGCTCCAAGAGACTTTTTTGTAGGTCTTGGAGTAATAGATGATCCTACCAAATTTCGTATCTGTAAGTTTTTCGTAGTGGGGGGGCTGTTCTCTTGAAATTTTGCAGGTGGCGCTATCGAGCCATTTTTACACGCCCACTTCTGACGCCTATACTACATGTAAATTTTCGCCACTTCTGACGCGTGTGCAAATTTTCATGAGTTTTCGGGTATGTTTAGGCATTCAAAAATGTGATCCATTTCGGAGAAGAAGAAGAAGAAGAAGAAAAAGAAGAATAATAATAATAAACGGAGCAAAAACAATAGGGTCCTCACACCCTGGTGTGCTCGGGCCCTAATAATAATAAACCGAGCAAAAACAATAGGGTCCTCGCACCCCGGTGTGCTCGGGCCCTAATAAACGGAGCAAAAACAATAGGGTCCTCACACCCTGGTGTGCTCGGGCCCTAATAATAATAAACGAAGCAAAAACAATAGGGCTTTGCACCCACGGTGCAGGCCATTCTGGCCTGCTCCTCGGTGCTCGGGCCCTAATAATAATAAACAAAGCAAAAACAATAGGGCTTTGCACCCACGGTGCAGGCCATTCTGGCCTGCTCCTCGGTGCTCGGGCCCTAATTAGCTTACCCCATTGGCAGGGTTTTGGTACTTCGTGATTTAACGTGTAAATGGTCACGCGGAAAGTGACGTTCAACACCTGGCACAAAAGGCAGGTTGCATCGAGATGCGTCTAGTGCAACTCGGAGGTATCGTAAACCGGAAGTGCACATTAAATAGCGCGAGCTTCGTCAGATAACATCTATATCAAAATAGGAATGGGACGATTACCGGTTTCACGATTAATCACGATAAAATGTCCTGACAGTTAGCATTATTGTTTAAAATTTAGTTGTCATTACAATCGTGTTTGATTACCGTGATTTTGAAAACTCGCGGTAAATCCTGTCCAGCCAGAATCAGTTTGACGCAGGCGCGCACATGCAACATAGTTTTTTGCACAAGAAGGCACACTGCAAAAAATTATTTTCAAGAAAACAATTCAGTAAAAATATCTAAAAATTTAATTAAGATGCTTTTTCTTGATGAGTAAAACAACCCAAGAAAATAAGTCTAGTTTTTTGACCAAAAATATCAAATTTAAGTGATTTTGTGCATAAACCAAGCAAAAAAAATCTGCCAATGGGGTAATCATAAAAATCTTGAAAATTTTTCTTAAACACTAAGTTCAAGAAAAATTAGCTTACCCCATTGGCAGGATTTTGGTACTTCGTGATTTAACGTGTAATGGTCACGTGGAAAGTGACGTTCAACACCTGGCACAAAAGGCAGGTCGCGTTGAGACACGTCTAGTACAACTCGGAGGTATCGTAAACCGGAAGTGCACATTAAATAGCGCGAGCTTCGTCAGATAATGTCTAGTTCAAAATAGGAATGGGACGATTACCGGTTTCACGATTAATCACGATAAAATGTCCTGACAGTTAGTATTATCGTTTAAAATTTAGTTGTCATTACAATTGTGTTTGATTACCGTGATTTTGAAAACTCGCAGTAAATCCTCTACAGCCAGAATCAGTTTGACGCAGGCGCGCACATGCAACATAGTTTTTTGCACAAGAAGGCACACTGCAAAAAATGATTTTCAAGAAAACAATTCAGTAAAAATATCTAAAAATTAAATTAAGATGCTTTTTCTTGATGAGCAAAACGACCCAAGAAAATAAGTCTAGTTTTAAGACCAACAACATCAAATTTAAGTGATTTTGTGCATAAAACATGCAAAAAAAATCTGCCAATGGGCTAAGTTCAAGAAACAATAAGTTCAAGAAAAATTTGCTTACCTCATTGGCAGATTTTTTTGCTAGTTTTATGCACAAAATCACTTAAATTTGACTTTTTTGGTCTAAAAACTAGACTTATTTCTTGAGTCGTTTTGCTCATCAAGAAAAAGCATCTTAATTAAAGAAATTTTAGATATTTTTACTGAAAGCAAGACAAAAATACGATACGATTTTTTTTTCTTGAAAATAATTTTTGCAGTGCATTTAAGGGATAATGTATTGTATTCATTCACTGTAAACTTATTAGGCAGATTTGTTTATTTTTTACCACATAAATAATTTAAGGGACATGAAAATAAAACTTGTTCAAATGTTTTCAGTGTGTGTATCAGTTCTTCTTGAACATTTCCATCTAATTTTAACAAAACTTTGATAATATTGATAATACTCATAGAAAACAATGTGTTTTTTTAGAATGGCCCTGCGCGGCCTGTGTGCGACCCCCTTAAGTGTCCTTGCTTGCCTGAGTGTTTTCAACTGTATTTGCTAGAACCCCGTATGCTCCACAATCATTAGTAGACACGCACCTTACTGCTGATTTGCTACAAGTGACTTTTGGTACTTGGTCCGACTCACTTTCCAATAAATCGCTTACCCCACCTTAATCTCATTTCTAAATAGTATAAAATAATTTGTCTGCACAGACTTGTCTTCTGTCTGTCTTATGTTGTAGACTGCTGACAGTCAGGAACAGACAGCTGAGGTGTAGAGATTGGGACATGGCCTCAGTAGCAACTTGAAAGCTTATGCAAGGTATTTAGCTGTCTGTTAAGGTTACATTACACAACTTAAAAGATCAAAGACCACATTGACTTCCATAACATTCTACTATGGAAGTGAATGGGGCTTCTGATCGGTTTGGTTACAAACATTCCTTAAAATATCTTCCTTCATGTTCATCAGAACAAAGAAATGGAGTAAAAACAACATGAAAGTGAGTAAATGATGACAGAATTTATATTTTTGGGTGAGCTATCCCTTTAACTTGCTCCTTGAGAGTTAAGACACCAGCAGTACTCATTTAAGGATGTCTCTCTTTACACAGCTGATTTTTTTTTTTAGTAAAAGCTCCATGATCTTAAAGCACTTTCAGATTAGTAAAACACCTGACAAGTGCAGCACTTACTGGTGGGTATACTAAAGTCACAGTGCTGTAAATCCAACATTTTGAAGGACCACAAGTATAATTCGCATACGCAGGGTTCCCACCCCCTAGTTAACTTCAAATTCAAGGACCTTTCAAGGACTTTCCAGGTCCAATACCCTCAAATTCAAGGACTAAATGTTGGGACACATTTCAAGTGAGAGCAAGTTTACATTGTGTTACCTTTTAAGATACATTGTTACAGTTCCCTTTCGAGGGAACTTGCGCTGCGTCACTGTGGTGACACTTTGGGGACGCTTCCAAGGGTAAGTGCGTCTGAATGTGTATATCAAATTCAACCAATGGTGAGGCTTAACGACAAAGACAGGGTGACGCGGAGTCAGGAAGTATATCGCTATCTGAAATATTGCCAAAGACAGCGTTACAGGGACACAGGAAGTATTGCAAGGGAGACGCAGCGTCTCGTTCCCTTATTATGGAACAACAGTTACATACGTAACCGAGACGTTTTCATGTGTCAAACACAACTATGCAAAAAAGCTTTTTGGTATGAATCAACATTCAAATACAGAAGATATAAGCATTTAAAGCGAACAGTTTAGCACATGTGCTTAAAAGGCTAGAAATTTTAGGAGATTATCCTACAATACACCAGGAATAATATGGATTTTTTCCAGAAAACTTCTTGCATAAAATACATTTAAGCACTTTCAATGACCTGTATCTATGTATGTATATTTTCAAAAACTTCCCGTGGCCTTGAATTTTTTTTCCCAAGATTCAAAAACGTTTAAGGACTTCAAAGACCCGCGGGAACCCGGCATACAGTATAAACATTTTAAAACTGAATTAATGCTGGTTATCTTTATCTGTGTCAGGTTTTTGTTTAAGATTTTCTAGTAAAGTTAATTTAATCGAAAGATGGAGGGAAAAGGGAGGGCAGGATTGTTAAAATAATACCAGCTGGCTTAGTCATGCAAATGTATTAGTTACTAAACACTATCCAGTGAACTTACCCATGAGAAAAAATTTATTGCTCAGAGTTTATTCTTTCATTGCTCAGCAGATTTGGGTTTCATTAACGTAGTCGTAGATGTTTTTCCTAAAAGTGCTTGAGAGAAATAAAAATGTTAAAATGTATTAAGAGTATGGATCTGTAGAGAGTTTATATTTAAAATATTTTGGATTTGGGGTACATTTTATGAGAACTGTTTACTGTCATAATTGAAATATTGACTTTTGATTGCAAACTTGGCAAATCTGAGCTCAGTTTGATATTGTTCTCCCAAAACTCTAAGACAAAGACATTTGTGAGATTTCTGGGTTTTTTTCTCTGGATAAATATCTGAGAGACAGGAGGCTAAAGCAAAACTTTTGCTCCAGCTTTAATCTTTTTGATGTTTTGGAGAAATTACGAAATTTTAAAGACACGTATTATGAAAAATCCAGGTGTTTCAACAAATGTGTCTTGGCAGAACCCTACAATAAAAAAAATCCACCCACTCCTCCATTTTTAATCCCCATTAAACCAAAGCGCTCTTAATTCCCTTGTTAATGTGATGTCACACTGATAAAGCCCCACCCATGACCACTGACTGATAGTCCTCCATTACCATAGTTTCCACCCTCAGCGAGTTTACGACGTCTGCCTATTTCAATAATGAGATATTGTCCCAGATCCCAGATCTATTTTAACCTGATGCCAGGAGCACCACCATAAAATTTCACCAAATAAATCCCAGCAGGTTTGCCATTTGACATAACCACTTGTTTCTCTTTTCATTGGTTTACACAGAAAATAATTAGGACCAAGTGAACCCTGTCTATTTATTCCATCCTTCATTGGCTTCTGTGCAAAACCAATTCAATACTGCTTTAAAAGTCTTCGATTGTTATCGACCGGACACAGAGAGTAGATTCCTGTAACAGGCCACAAGAGCAAGATCAGCCAAGATTACACAATAACAAAAGATCAGGAGCCTGATGTCAGTTAAAGAAATTTAACATCATCATCCCTCAGCATGCTAAAAATACATTTATAGTAGACGCCACCTATAGAAACTGTTGTTAACCAGTTAGTGCCTGACAGCTGTGGTCATTGGAAGTAGTTTTTTATAAAAGCTGGGTTTTTTATTTATTTATTTTTATTCTGCAAGGGTGTTCCAAGAAATAAAATAAAAATTTAAACATGAGGGTGAGACAGTGCTTTTAACTTAGTGCTGGAGTTATACAAAAACATCATGGGTTTAAAGCCAGGGAACACACATACTGATAAAAATCTATACCTTATAGTGGATTTGGATAAAAGGGTCTGCCAAATGCATATGTAAATGACTGTCAATGTTGTCAAAATTATTCCCTTAAAGGATGAGTTTATTTCCTTAAATCCAGATGATTTACTCACCACCATGTCATACAAAATGTTGATGTCTTTCTTTGTTCAGTCGAGAAAAAATTTTTTTTTTGAGGAAAACCTTACAGGATTTTTCTCACTTTAACGGACCCCAACACTTAACAGTTTGAATGCAATTTAAAATTGCAGTTTCAAAGGACTTTAAATGATCCCAAACAATGAATAAGGGTCTTATCTAGCGAAACGATTGTCATTTTTGGCAAGAAAAATAAATAATATGCACTTTTAAACCACAACTTCTCGTCTTCCTCCGGTCCTGTGACGCGCCAGCGCGACCTCACATAATTGCGTAGTGACGTAGAAAGGTCACGTGTTACATATATAAAACGCACATTTGCAGACCATTTAAAACAATAAACTGACACAAAGACATTAATTAGTATCATTCCACATACAACAACGTCGGAACGGTCCTCTTTCTCCACACTTGTAACACTGGGGCGTAGTTTCGCATACGTCATCTGTGACCTCTTGACGTGATGACGTATTATGTGAGGTTGCACTGGCACGTCACAGGACCAGAGGAACATGAGAAGTTGTGGTTTAAAAGTTAAATGAAAAAATGACAATCGTTTCGCTAGATAAGACCCTTATGCCTCGTTTGGGATTGTTTCGAGTCCTTTGAAACTGCAATTTTAAACTGCATTAAAACTGTGAAGTGTTGGGGTCCATTAAAGTCCATTAAAATGAGAAAAATCCTGGAATGTTTTCCTCAAAAAACATAATTTCTTCTCGACTGAATAAAGAAAGACATCAATATTTTGTATGACATGGTGGTGAGTAAATTATCTGGATTTTTTTTAAGAAAATTGACTAACCCTTTAATGTTAAACATATGTTGTTAAAACAGCATTAGATTAAATGTAAACTTCAGTAGTAGTACTAGTAGTAAAAATTTATCTGCATGAATTGTAAGTCACTTTGGATAAAAGTGTCTGCCAAAGACATAAATGTCAACTTTAATTATAGTAATAAAAATGTCTTTGGCAGACACTTTTATCCAAAGTGACTCACAATGCATGTGTGCTTACTTCCCTGGGGATCAAATCCACAATGTAAAAAAAATATTATGTGCCTTAGTAGAAATAAACGAAATAAAATGACTGAACCAAAATTTGAGTTAAAAATAACATAAAATATGAGTAATTTGAATAATTCTAAATGAACACATTATTGAGTAAATTCAAATTAATTTTAGCATGTTTAACAGTTTAATCCACTTAAATTTGTAAGAAGGAAATAATTTTGTGTTAAAAACTACATAAATGATTTGGTAGAAATATGGTTTGTACTTCCCAGAATGCTTTGCATGAAACTGCGTTTGGAGAGTAAAATTTGAAATTAAACGCTATTTTATGTGTTTTAAACTACAAGGAAAGACTTGTTAGTCTTTGAGTTTTAAAAGTGTTTAATTTTCTACTTTAAGTTTTGTAGTTACCATCAGTGTTGGGGAAAGTTACTTTTAAAAGTAATGCATTACAATATTAAGTTACTCCCCAAAAAAGTAACTAATTGCGTTACTTAGTTACTTTTCATGGAAAGTAATGCTTACGTTACTTTTTCTTACTTGGCTGAGGCTTGATCTCTTTCAGGCCTTGCAGGTGTTTTTTATGATCGCAAAAATGTCAAGCTCTGGTTTGCCATCTCCGTTTCGGACTCAAACTGTTCCCGCTCAGGCACACAGACTCTACGTTAATACGTTCAGTTTAATTCAGTACATTATTTTATTTTTAAATTGAATTAATTAAACTGAAAAGTAACTCGCATTACTTTTTTTAAAAGTAACTTAAATATTAACGTGTACATTTATAAAGTAATTTGTTACTTTACTCGTTACTTCAGAAAAGTAATATTATTAGGTAAAGCATGTTACTTGTAATGCGTTACCCCCAACACTGGTTACCATTGTTCAGAAGAGTGGTGCTTAGTTAAGTAAATTTACTTAATTTCCATATGTGTGAAATTTACTTAATTTTAGTTTTAGTATGAATATTTTTCATAACAAGTAAATTCTACTTGTTTTTTCCAGTGCATGGCCTATGCAATGCTCTACCAATTGAGATAAGGGAACACAATGGGGAGGTTTACCGGACAGGGATTAGATTAGTCCTAGACTAAATATTTTTTAAGAGCTGTCCAAACTGAAAACAATTTGCACTGACATATCTTGTTTTGCCTCAGAATTCCCAAGTAATGTTTTAGTATGTTTGTTAAAACTAGTTATTTTCCTAAATTAAACTAAGGCCTAGTCCTGTCTTAAGCTAATCCCTGTCCGGGAAACCACCCCAATAAGTTCTTTATACTGTCTGAATTTGGCATAGGCTTTACAAAATTACATTCTGCTGAGCAATTTTTGCCCTCAGTTGATCTTTTGGTCCCATCAGCATGCTGTCTGATCTGATCTTCTTCACTCACTGCATCCGCTTACCTCTGGTTTATTGCTGACCTCCGCCCGCTGTGTGTGTGCTCTCTCTGACAGACTGCTTTGCTCCGCATGCGTCTCCAGTACGCCGTCTGTCTGTCTGTGTGCGTCCGGGCTGAAGGCAGCCTGGTAGCTGGTCGCCGGCGGGGCAGCGTCAGACCCTGTACCCAGAGAGGTGGGCCGTTTCTGGGCAGGCTTTGACGGCCGAGCTCCAGACCAAGGCTGGTACTCTTGTCTGACCACAAAGAGAGATCAAATGTTTTTGAGAAAGATATACAGAATACCACAGAGATATGATTTTGGCAAGGGTTAAAAAAAGAGTGTGTTTAAGAACAATGGGCTGACAGGCTGATTTATGTAGTACAATGATTTTAATAGAAGATAGAGGGCAGGATTGTGTGCGAGTTGAACCCTTGGGATGGTTAAACTAATGCCAGATGTCAAAATGAAAGCAACAGGTGCACTAACAAAGATTTACTTTAGCAAAGCTGTATTCAAATGATTAAACTATGATGTGTCTCATATTAAACACACCTTAATAAACTCATCAGCTGATTGCTATTGTTCAGGGCTGGGAAGCAATTACATTATAAACTCTTAAAAGTCATGAGTGCTAAAGTATTTGGGTCAAAATGCAATACTGGCATTTTTCCGATTTAAAAACATCTGTAAAAGGTAACATGGTTCAAATCACACATAAATCTGATGCTTTTCCAAATTGCAATACTGTTGTTCTCATATTGTTATAATGAATGGGGGTAATATCTTACTAATTCCTGTTCTAATTTAATAAGAGCCCAGATGTAATTTTGCATTTACATTTTAATATTTGTATTTTATGTGTATAACAATTTTTTGTTGCATTTTGAGAGAGAGTATATACTTCAACCTAAAAGGTGGGCATGTGATTTAGGACCAGTATTGTGTATTGACCCATATACAGAAATGGGTATAATCAGGAACCATCCCACTACAAACTGATTAATATTTAAAGGATTAAAAAAGCTGCATGTCATGAACTCGTATACATTTTAAAAACTAAAGAGTAATGCAAACAGGTCTGGATATCACGGTTATCAGTTCTTAAACTGGGGGGTGCGAGATGGTGCCGGGGTCCTTTAAGTTTTTTACATTTTATAAAAACATTAATTTGTCATAAATTCTGTGTAATTAAACCTTGGAAAAATAACTAAGCAACAGCACTACCAGTGTTGAGGGTAACGCATTACAAGTAACGTGCATTACGTAATAATATTACTTTTCTGAAGTAACGAGTAAAGTAACGCATTACTTTATAAATGTACACATTAATATTTGAGTTACTTTTTCAAAAAAGTAATGCAAGTTTCTTTTCAGTTTAATTAATTTGATGTAAAGTTTAATAAATTTGATGTAAAAAACAATGTACTGCATTAAACTGAACAGATTACGTAGATTTTCGCACTCAATGTAAAAGCCAAGCCGACAACAACTTGTAAACGCACAATTGCATTTTTTTTAAGTGGAGAGGGCGGTTCTTTTCTAAAATTCGAGAAAATCTTCCACTATACCTTTAATATTGTAATGCATTACTTTTAAAAGTAACATTCCCCAACACTGAGCACTACATTGTTTATTATTTAATGGGGCGGTTTCCCGGACAGGGATTAGACTAGTCCTAGACTAAAATAAATTTAAGAGCTGTCCAAATTGAAAACAACTTGCACTGACATATCTTAAAACACATCAGTGCCCTTTGTTTTGCCTCAAAATGCACACAAGTAATGTTTTTAGTCAGGCATGTTTGTTAAAACTATCATTCCGAATTAAACTGAGGCCTAGTCCTGGCTTAAAACAATCCCTGTCTGGGAAACCACCGCAATATGTTTTGTTTTGCAAAGGGATGCGCCCTACAAAGGGGGGACCGCATGCCAAAAGGTTTGAAAACCACTGCCTTATCAATAATTTTGTCATTCTTTAAAATAATTTATATATGTGTGTTATTTTGGTAGCTGTCAGATGAAATATCCACACCAAATGACAACTTTGTCTTAAAATAACTGCAATGCACAACCATTGCATGCACATCAGTTGTGCTTAAAAAACACCTGATAAAACTTGCGTGCTTGTGTTATTGTGCAAGTGTTAAACTGTAGGCAGATATATTGTATCCTCTTCAATATTAGCTTCTCAGTTCTGTTTAATAAGTGTTTTTGTTAACCAGTTGTGATTTTGGAGAATCTTTAAATCTAATCAATGATATAAATTGTTTGATGATAATATTAATAGGCTACCTTATATTTTACATCCAAAATATAATCTGTTTGAAATGCACTAAACTGGTTACATTTACTGTACGCATTTGCCACACAGTGCACACATCATCATTAGGCTATGTGTTCCTGGGATCGAACCCACAACCAATTACGCTGCTAAAACAATGCTACCAAAACTGACATTTAAGAAATGCTTTATATATGTTGTTGAAGAAATATAGTGTAAACATATGGTGTACCAAAATGTTTCTTCTGTGGCGTCACTGCGCATAACCCTTTGGCACCTTTATTTTTAGTGTGAGGGATTGTTTGAGTTCATCATAGGTGCTAAAAGCACAGCATCATCTCCAACATCCATCATCATCATCAGTACCTGTATGAGCTGATGTGATCTCCGCCTCTCTGCCTCCCGCTCCGCTCCTGCCGCTCCGCCCGCGGATGCGTCGTACCGTTGGCGACCCCGTTTACCGGGCTATCCGTCACACTGCCTCCCTTTCCGCCGTTACTGATCCAGGGAAAGTTATCCTTCTTTGGGATGGGCCAGGGTTTGTAATCCTGTTTATACTGGGTCACGCTCGTGAAAGGCACACCCGGGGGACTGTAGTCGTCTCGGGGTTTGTAACTCGGTTCCGTCCGTCCCCGCTGCGGGCGACGCACTCCAACAGCATCCCGCGCCGCGGGAGAACCGCGCTGATCCGGCGTTAAAAAGTCAACGTTCGGCGTTCGCTCCGCCGAAACCAGTTTGGCGACGGATCGCACCTCCTGCTCCGCGATGTCCGAGTAGTTCTGGATGGTTAGCGGAACGGACAGATCCGATGTATCGAACTGGTTCCAGAACCGGGCCAGGCAACAGACTCTGCTGATGCACGGCCAAGCCATAGCGAGTGATAAAAATGAGCAAACGAAAAATAAAAGAAAGAAAACACGCGGGTAATGAAAACAGTTGGCGGTTACATGAAGGAATCCGAACGCGCGACCGTTTCTCGAGAACTGCGAGAGTGCGCGCGCTGTCGGGACGCTTTCAGTGCACTCATCTCACGTGGTTCGCGGATTTCCACAGAAAAAATAATCCATAAAGACCCGTGAAATCGCACTTCACTGCTATTTTTCCTCATAGTTGATTTCCTAAAATCCTGGATTAGTTGATGTCTCAAAGCTTAGTACGATTTGGGCATCACACGCGCTTATGACAAAACACAAAAAAATGATGTCTGCACCCATAAAAGTATCAATGTACTACCATATTTCTGGCCATAAAAAAATATTGTAGTCTTTGTTGTTTATTTATTATATAGCTACCAAAATTGTAGTAACCATGTTTTGTTTGCGCAGGGGGGTATTGATTCCCATTTTGTATTAAGGTCGTTTTATTTCAAGTTCATTTATTTTTATTTCACATTTAAAAACAGCATTAAGGCTGACCAAAGTGCTGTACAGTTCAAAGAAAAGATGAAGAAAAAGCAAAATACATTGCACACAGCAGTTCAAAAACTTTTCAGACCTGGCATTACTTTTTAAAATGTTTTCCATACATTAGCTGCTACTACTACTGGCAGAAATAAAGATACAAAAGCTGTCACTGGGACAGTAGCCTACCTACCCTTTAAAAATTTACTGTTAAGGTACAGATATGCCCCTTTGAAGTATCAGCATGTACCTCTGAGGTACTAATTTAGGTATAATGGTGTACCTTTTGAAAGGGTACCATAGTGACAGCTTTTGTACCTTTTATTTCTGAGAGTTTAGCCTTATATCATGGTTAAAATATTTTACTATAGTGAGCCATTTGTACAGTACATGGTTACTATGTTTTTACTACAAATACATGTTTACCATGGTTAATTTTTGTATGGGGTGTCACCTACATATGGTAAATCAATGTTAACAGTGTCATCACTGGATTGCAGTCAGGTCCAAAGGTCTGAGGCCACCAACATTAACAATAATGAATAATGTAGTATACCTAAATATTTACTATAGTAAACTACATTCAATTCTTATTGTGATTTTGAAACTTATCTTTGTAAAATTAAAGTATACTACAGTACTAGAGTTTATTAATTTACTATAATAAATACTACAGAATACTATTAACAAAATTTACTAATAAACTACAATTTACTGTAAATTTATTTTAAGATCCTGTTGTTTTTAGGTCATATATCAAACATGTGACTTTGACCTCATTCTTTTTTTTTGTAAAAAATATTTAATTTACTTGCTTCGATTGAAGCACACAAGATTCTCTGATGGTCCTGGGATGATATCAGGTTTGCACAACCTTGTGCAGTAGTTCCAGGACATTGTCATGAAAGAAAGAATACTACAAATGAAGAGTTTATTGCAAAACGAGATAACTCCGTTTTTAACATTTTTGTCAAAACATGTTTATTATTATGTTATCATGTTGTTATTATTATGTGTTATGGTGCTACTTAGCTGTATTTTTAAGTTATGAAGGTTTAAATCAAAACAATCCAACTGCAGTTGAATTGATATTAATTGGAATGCACATCCAAAAAACGAGATTTCTGAAAAATAAAAAAAACGGAGTTATCTCGTTTTGCAACAAAACTCTTCAAATATACAAATCTGAAATGTATTTACATTTTTAATGCAACATTTCCCTCATATTATTATTCTTGCAACAATTTCGATTAAATATACATTTTGAAATATTAATGTTAAAAACCAAATGTCACTTGGAGCTGTTTTTCCACCTGATAAGCATTAAGCCTCATTTACAGGTTAAACAGCCACCTGTGCCTGCCACTACATTCTCCAATGTTTTCAGGAAATACTGAGTAAGTTTTTTTTAGTGGGAATGCTATTTTCATGGTTTTACAACTGTTTTTGTTCAATAAAAATTAGTTTTGTTTGGCCTCTCCATAATGAATTAGAAAGAGAACTTATACGGGTATAACTGTTTACTACATTGTTACAGTACATCAAGAGTAATTCACATTTACAATAGAGGATATGATAAACAATTTAAAATAAACAAAATATATTGACTGCACAGCTTATCAATCTTGATGTTATGATAAAAATAATCAAACATGAGGTAGGAACATTATTCATTTTTAAAAAGTGTATATCGAATCAGAAAAAGAGTGTATTGTGCTTGTTCTGTTCATTATAATAAAATGTCGCCCCCTGCAGGCAGGCAACAGGACTACAAGTTCCATTATGAGATGAGTATCAACATTGGTGCCATAAAGAGGTAAGATGCATGTAGTATAAAACATAACACATAAACCATATTCATACAGTGGGGATAAGCAAAGTTAGTTATGACACTTAAAATATGCAGTTTATTCAGAGAGATATTTTGAATATGTCAGATATTAGTTAAAGTCAATAAAGGTCCAACTCTTTGGGGCTTTTTCCCTAGTCCCAGACTAAAATGCATGTTTGAGCTGCCTTCATTTAAAAACACCTTGTACTTACATATCTTAACGTATATATGTTTTTTCTCAAAATGCACACCAGTATTGTTTTTTAACTCATTCCCCGCTAGCCTTTTTTTTTTTGAAGAGTTGCTTGCCAGCATTTTTTGTGATTTAATAAAAGTTTCACAAAATGCCTTTCAGAAAAATTTCCTTCTAAAAATATATAAATATACAAATATATCAAATGAAAGAACAGACCTTCTGCTTTCAAACAAACAAACAAAACGGGGAAAAAAAACGTTTCATTCTATATATATTTTTATCTGCTTATAAACTCTTCAATATGGGTATTTTTCGTAAAAAAAAAAAAATTTGCAAAAAGCTGAAATAATTGCATTTTTGTGAAGGAATTTTGTTAGAGATTCAGATTCAGAACGATTATCAAAACAAACACAGAGTTTAAAATTAGAAAATAAAGTTTTGGCTTGTTTTTTCATTAATTGGGTAAATGCGCCATCTAGTGGATAATCGCAGTATTGCAGATTAACATAAAAATTAATCAGGAACACGTTTTTTAAGCAAATGTTGCGGGGAAAGAGTTAAGGTTTGTTTGTAAAAACGACTTAAATGTTCTAATATAACTATGGCCTAAACCCTGTCTGGGAATCTACATCTTTATCATTAATATAAAGCTTAAGATGAAGCCTTTTTTAACGCTGAAAGACATTTGGGAGTGACACATATGATGAATGATGTCTTATAGTCAAAATATTCGGGTAGGATTTTAGCTTGTCTTCCGCTCCCATTCCTTCTTTCTTAACTCCACGCGCCTTATTTTCCCGCTTACCGTCTTGGGAAGATCATCCACGAACTCAATCTAACAAGAAAACGAATACAAAATGGAAGGTGGGAAGTAAACGGCACTATTTCTGACAGTGAAACCTTTACGTTACCTTGCGTGGATATTTATAGGGAGCTGTGACGCTCTTCACATGTATCTGCAGTTCCTGGATCAGTTCTTTACGGTCTCTCGATTTAAAATCTGCTGTCAGAACTACGAATGCCTTCACCACCTGAAACCCACAGCAAAACTATTTCATGACAACATATCGTTCATATTAATGGGCAGCAGCATCGGTAGCATGCTGGTTCTGGTACCTCTCCTCGAATCGGATCAGGACTGCTGACCACAGCAGATTCTGCTACGGCTGGATGTTCTATCAGAGCGTTTTCAACCTCAAATGGGCCGATGCGATACCTGACAAACATTTGTAAAAGGTGTAATAAACTTTTAAACATGTCATTGACATCATCATCACGATCACAGCAGAATTTCAGACCCTGCAGACAAGATGACATCATCAGCTCTGCCGACGAACCACAGGTATTCTTCATCATCCATCAATCCTCGGTCACCTGTCAGGTAGAAATCACCACGGAAACATTCTGCTGTGCGCTCTGGCTCCCCCTACAGCGAGAATTGGGTAACAGCACTTAACTTTTGTTTATTCAACAGAACTATCTTGTCAGTGTAAGATCCTAAGAGAGCAGACGTACCGTATACTCTGTAAAGAGAGAGAATGGTCTGTGTGGTTTTACTCTAATGGCCAGGTTTCCTTCTTGTCCTTGTGGTAAAATGACACCATCGTCATCCACCACCTTCAATCAAAACAACACAAAAGGTCAAGAACACCAAAGAAAATTATGTACGTACAGTTTCATCCACCAATCCTAAAGAAGCATGAAGTTCCCTTTAAAGTCCCCATTAAGTGTTTTTGGCTTTAAGTATGAATGTTAGTCTTGATGATGTTCTCCAAAACATTGAAAAATTCACATTTAAAAGATATCAGCCTTCTGCAAGTTCAGATCAATGATTTTTATGACATCATTCTGCACTTCACCTTCTCATCAGATTCCAATCTGTAAGAAAACTAAATGCTATTGGCTATTTAAAAAGGGGAGGAGCCATTATTTCCAAAACATGGATTTTAACCTCCTAAGACCTGAGCTTTGGTTTGGCTTGCATTTTAGATATCTTTCAGCTATTTGGGGTTAGATAAAACCAATAAATATTATAACCAAATATTTTTCTTTGAACATGAAGCAGTGTAATTGTCCACGTTTGTGTACGACAGGTTCTAATTACACAGACTTAAGTATTATGTTGCAAACACCAAACAAATGTGATGTCCACGTATGTGGACACACCAGGGGTCTTATTTATAAAACTGTGCGTAGGATCCTAGCTAAAAGTCCACTTGTGCACAAAAGCCAAAAAATATAATGATTTATAAAACAAAGCAATGTTCCCTTTATAAATTACAGATCACCTGCAAGTGTGCGTTCATGAATAATCTTTAGATCCCACCCTGCAAACCCATTCTCCCATTAAGTTAGTTTTTTTATAGATTACAACCTTTGCGTTCCCAAATATTTAATATATATGCTACATGGAATTAGACGCCACATACCTGTTTTTTTATTTTGTTTTTAATGACCCACCCCGACCCGCCCCGCATTAAAGTTACAATTTCTTAATCCGCCCCAACCCGACCGGCCCGCGGGTTACGAGACGACCTGCGCATCACTAGTACACACGTTTCTAGCCATGTTATTTACATACGCACACTTTAAAAATGAGACCCCAGGTCTTAAGCCTGATTTATAGTCATGCATAAGTTCTACGCCTGTGCGTAGCTCTGTGTAGCCTGACGTGCACCTCGCAAAAATTTTAACAGCGCGTCAGATCTACGCGGACCGCAAGCGCTGTGATTGGTCCACCAGAACCCCTCCCGTCATGTAAAAAAACTGCGTCATAGGTATTTCCGTTTGTGACGGTGAAAACAAAGATGAGCCAAGTTGAGGAGTGATTTAACTCAAACTGCATCAAAAAGTGTTGTTTATTTACTTCCATCATTGCTGCTCTTCTCAAATTATACACAACAAGTTGCTGTTTCTTCTTCGTTTGTGGGTTAACTTGCTAAGCTTCTTCTTCTTTGACGTTCGTGCTGCTACTGTGGTTACATGGGTGGATACTGCCTACCAGCGGTCTGCGCGTGTGTTTCCACATCAATGCGGACGACGACGCAAAAGTATAAATGAAAACCGACGCGGAACCTACGCAGTCGCGGCTACGCCGTAGGACATACGCACAACTATAACGAGCCCTTTAGGAGGTTAAGGCACTTCAGTGAGTCTTTAACTCTTTCCCCACCATTGGGTTATCTCGTCCATTGACGAGTTTTTACGGCAATCCATATTTCCGCTATTATCCACTAGGTGGCACCCCTACCCAACTTATTAAACACTGAAGCATCCACTGATCCAAAAACAATACAAATTCTGTATATGCTTTGATCATTGTTCTGAATTTGATCTCTAATAAAAGTCCTTCACAAAAATGGAATTATCTCAGCTTTTTGCTCAACATTTGGTATTTTTGAAGAAACCTAATGATATTTGAGAGGTGATTAAGAACCCGCGCATCACTAGTACACAAGTTTCTAGCTATGTTTTTTACGAACGCACGCTTTATAAATGAGACCCCAGGTCTTAAGCCCGTGCGCAGCTCTGCGTAGCCTGACGTGCACCTCGCAGAAATTTTAACAGCGCGTCAGATCTACGCGGACCGCAAGCGCTGTGATTGGTCCACCAGAACCACTCCCATCAGGTAAAAAAACTGCGTCATTGGTATTTCCGTTTGTGACGGTGAAAACAAAGTTGAGCCAAGTTGAGGAGTGATTTAATTTAAACTGCATCAAAAAGTGTTGTTTATTTACTTCCATCATTGCTGCTCTTCTCAAATTATACACAACAAGTTGCTGTTTCTTCTTCGTTTGTGGGTTAACTTGCTAAGCTTCTTCTTCTTTGACGTTCGCGCTGCTACTGAGGTACACGGGTGGACACTGCCTACCAGCGGTCTGCGCGTGTGTTTGACGCAAAAGTATAAATGAAAACCGACGCGGAACCTACACCGTCGCGGCTATGCCGTAGGACCTACGCACAACTATAACGAGCGTTAAAGCACTTCAGTGAGTCTTTAACTCTTTCCCCACCATTGAGTTATCTCGTCCATTGACGAGTTTTTATGGCAATCCATATTTCCGCTATTATCCACTAGGTGGCACCCTTACCCAACTTATTAAACACTGAAGCATCCACTGATCCAAAAACAGTACAAATTCTGTATATGTTTTGATCATTGTTCTGATTCTGATCTCTAACAAAAGTCCTTCACAAAAATGCAATTATCTCAGCGTTTTGCTCAACATTTGGTATTTTTTAAGAAACCTACCCATATTTGAGAGGTGATAAAGAGAGAACAAATGTAAATAGGATAAAACTAGTTTTTTTAAAGGCAGGTGGTCTGTTCTTTCATTTGACGTATTGAATGTTTATATTTAAAAAAAAGAAGCTTTTTTTAAACAAAGCTGATGGGGAAAGAGTTAACTAGAACTGCTGTTACAGCACCTGAACATCATATGCCGGTGAGGCCTTTCCAAAAGACCCTGGTTTGATCTTCATGCCCTTGAATGTGCCTGCTATTAACACCTGGAATTAAAGAGAGAAGTCATAGTGTTATAGTACACAGTGGCTACATGTAAAGAAATATTAATCTAGAGTCGTTTTCACTCCTGTATAAACGTCTGTAACAAATCACAGATCAATCTTACAGTCTCCGTCTGTCCATATCCTTCATAGATGTTCAGTCCAGTGAGCTCCTTCCACTTCCACATCACCTCAGGGTTTAAGGGCTCGCCCGCACACAGGCAGTGTTCAAGAGCCTGAAACTGAAACCTGTCAGAAACCATAATCACTGCTGAGAGCTTAATTACACAAGCAAGAATTTATCCAAGAAAAGGTTAAAGGCGGGGTGCATGATCTCTGAAAGCCTATGTTGATATTTGAAATCACCTAAACAAATACGCCCCTACCTCAATAGAATCTGGACCTTCTTTTGATAGACCCGCCCCACACATTTGCAACCCAGGCAACGATGTCGGTTTGTAGACACGCCCCTTACTGCTGATTGGCTACAAGTGTGTTTTGATCCTCGGCCCGACTCGCTTTTCCGTGTTTTAAAAAATCATGCACCCCGCCTTTAAGCTTTAAACTATAAACTGTTGTGAAGAACATCAAAGCATGCATGTTCCAGACAGTGTACCTGGATTTGTCCTCATGTACAAGCATCCGATAGGCTGTTGGTGCCGTGCAGAAGGTTGTGATGGGAAAGCTGGACAGAGTCTTTCAGGAGAGGAACGTAAGCTTGTTTTTTGCACAACAAAATCTGTCCATGTCTTTACAAGTAGTAAAGGAATTGTACAAAACATTTCATGCATGCATGCATTGTGTGGTATTTAAAATTGTGGTATGTTGAGATTTTTAAAGAAGCACTTTAATGTTAAGTATTGGTCGTGATCTTAATGTACCCTCAATACTGTACTGATGTCAAATCGTGGCATTTGGTGAATAAATACGCACGCTCCCTGGATCCATGAAGCAAACACGCTGCTCCATGCTGATTTGGCCCAGCCCGTGTCCGACGTGTTCCAGAAAACATCCCGTTCGGTCAGATCCAGCCAGTATCTTAAAAAACAAACAACAAAGTAAATGTATTTGTATTAAACTTATGTGACCCAATCTGTGACAACCCAGCTAAAGTCATTTTTATTGTTTTCTACATAAGATTTGTAAGAGTTGATGCTCCAAATCTGAATTTCATAGATAGGGTCACATTGTTTTTTTAAAGTATTCTTTCATCAATATATTATTTAACCAATCGTTAAAAATATACAACGTTTGAACCTTCCATTCACTGTGAGCCCGATGCCATAACTACAGTGGCTGTGTTGGGTCATTTTGGGGGAGCCGGTTGTGCCACTGGTGAAGAAGATAGTCATGGGCTCCTCGCTCCTGGTGTCCACGCAAACATGCTCATCTGACACTGCTCTAAAGCACAAACATGTTTGATCTTAATTCACACTTACATCTCTGCATTTGGTAGATGCTTTTATCCAAACCGATCTACAGTACATCCAAGGTACATTTTATTTAAATGCATGTTTCGTGGGATTGAACCCATGACCTTTGCGGTGCTACAGAAACACGGTTATATTCAACTTCTTCCACACAAATGTGCCCCATCACTCACCCCATAAGTTGCGTCAGGTTGCCCCAGCCGTGTCTGGCCCTGTGGGACACCAGAAGTTTTGAAGTAATGGTCGGGCAATCCGAAGCCACCGATTCCAGCAGCGGAGCCACGGTTTCATCCGTGATCACACACTTTGCTCCTGAGACCTGCAGCCTGTGGCGGATGTCTCGAGCCGTGAGCTGAGAGGTGCCAGGGATGAGGACAGTACCTGTGGGATGACACAAGTTTACGTTGAACAGAAATACTGTGTGTTGGAAAACAATCAGCAATCATGAGATTCATTCATGCTTTTTTGATACAGGTTGCACGCCATTTTCTTTCGTGGACTATGGCCCCCATAAAGTAGCCTTGGCCAGCCCATTTAATTCTAGCTCTGCTGCTGTTCGCATATAGGCCTAACCATTTAATTTTTTTATTTTATTTTTTTTTATACCCTCACTAAAAAGGGACTGAGCCCCCCTAAAATGAAAATCCTACAATCGCCTCTGACGGACGTCATCCCTGCAGCACTCTTTTTAACCTTGTTTTTGCTGGGACGTCTGGACTGTGTTTGGATGGCTATTAGACATCCTTTAAACGCAAAACTGGTTGCTGGGTTGTGACATCAGAGAGACTCCTTACCGCTTCTCAGACACGCTACATTGACCAACCACCACTCTGGGACTCTGGGTAAAATGAGAAAGACGCGATCCCCTCTCTCCAAACCGCACACCTGACACAGAACGTTCGCCAGTCTTCTGGAGTGAAACCCCAGTTCTTCAAAACTCCATCTGACCTCCTCTTCATCATTCACCCACCACAGAGCTGGAAGAGAAGACTTCTGTCCATCCTAGAAACACAAAAGAGTAGATAAGAACAAAATAAATGCAACTGTGGCTCAATCGGAATAGCATTGCATTAGCCATGGAAATGTCATGGGTTCAATCCCAGTGAACAACACGCACATATTGACATACCGATAATAAATGTATAGCTAGAATGGACTGTTGAAGGCAGGGTATCTGATTTTGAAAAATGCTAACAGCAGCCTTCCAGCACTGAAATCACAATCCCACCCTGCGTTCAAATCACCATCCAAAGCCACGCCTCCTCCAAAAGACAAACTTTATAAGCAATACAATGTTTCATCAAAGTAGAATATCTGAATCCATTTAAATACAATCATATTGTGTACCTACTAGTGTTGTAGTCAAGACCACCTAAACCGAGACCAAGTCATGACCAAGACCAAGACAGGCAGAGACTGAGACAAAACCAAGACTTTAAAGGGTCGAGACCGAGTCAAGACCAAGACCATTGCAAATATTTGAATTAAAACTCTTATGATAAAATGTGGAATATGTATATGATTAGGCACTTCTTGTCTGTGTGTGCGTGCGTGAGTGCGTGTGTGCCATCAGAGAAGTTGATAAAATAATCAAAGGCATTGCAGATATGTGGGAATTTATCTTTGTCTATAAGCAAATAAAAGTGAACAAACACTAAAGAGCTGAAATTAACTTAACCATTTATTCTGAACTGTCTTTCCATGGCTTGCCATCCACTTAACACAATGCAGGTGTTTTTAGTAATATAAAATTAGAAACTTAAACAATGCTTAAACAATGCCAACATCATATGCCAAACCTGAATAAACTGCATAAAATTAATGATAAAAAATTAATTTGTGATGTGCACTGCGAAAAATTATTTTCAAAAAAAAAAATTCTTAGTATTTTTGTATTGTTTTCAGTAAAAATATAAAAAATTCTTAAATTAAGATGTTTTTTCTTGATGAGCAAAACTACCCAAAAAAATAATTCTAGTTTTTAGACCAAAAATATCAAATTTAAGTGATTTTGTGAATAAAACAAGCAAAAAAATCTGCCAATGGGATAAGAAAAAAAATCTTGAATTTTTTTCTTAAACACTAAATTCAAGAAAAATTAGCTTACGCCATTGGCAGATTTTTTTGCTTGTTTTATGCACAATTTGATATTTTTGCTCTAAAAACTAGACTTTTTAGATATTTTTCCTGAAAACAAGACAAAAATACTAAGATTTTTTTTTCTTGAAAATCATTTTTTGCAGTGTGCCATCAGTTGTGGTCTTGACCGGTCTTGAAATAAAATTCTGAGTCCTCTTTGTCTAAGACCGAGACGAGACCGAGTAAAAATGCGGTCGATTCCGAGACGAGACCAAGACCTTTAAAAAGTGGTCTTGAGACCGAGACTCGAGAACTACAACACTAGGACCTACTTCACCAAAATAAACATGACCCTATAAGACCCTTTGCCTCTGGCATCTTATGGTAAAGCGGTAATGTTATTTAGGGAGTTTGCTCTTTGCTGATCCAGACGGTTTTTGTCATTATTGTTTCAAAACATTTCTTTCGTGAGTGGCTCCTGTGCAGGTTGTCAATTCAGCAGGAAAGTTTGCCATTCTCCCTCTGTTTACAGACGGGAGGTGAGCGCACGTGATGAGGGGCAAAAATTGCATGCGTCCAATTATTGCGTTCAGTCCGAGTTCAAAGATAAGTTAAAATTGTTTTTGGTCCTACGCCTTTCACAGATGACATATATTTAAACAACTTAACAAAGTGATTGCTATCAGGATGTGGGGAGACTTTTAACCAGTATTACTAAAAATGTTTCGGGATCAAATCAGATACCCTGACATTCCAATAATCAAGGACTTTGCTGCTGTAACATGGCTGCAGGAGGCGCAATGATATTACACACTTTCGGCTATTTTCAAATTTAAAAAAAAATGGAATGTCCCTTTGGGTAAAAGTCTGCCAAATACTGCTAGTAGTGTGAAATAAGTTTATATAAATAAATTGGGGTGTGGCTAAATACTTTACAATAACTTTAATATCTCGTTATTACTCATTGGAATGCTTGATTCTGATTGGTCAGTCGTGAAATTTGCAGGTTATTTATTCTCAGATAACAACTGCTCAAAACTAATAACATATGGCTACCTAGATGCTGCAAAACATTTTGACAGTTACAGTTTAATATTACACATAAATTAATATGTATTTTAAAAACATAAATGATATTATATTTACAAATGATTAAACCAAATAGTGTGTTTGTGACATTTGAATGTTTTGTCTCATATTAAAACTGAAAGTAAACATGTTTTCCTTGAGGAAGGTCTGCATTCTTTTTGAGCAAATAAAATATTTCAAATAATAATAAAAGAATAAGCAGGATAATGTACAGGCAGCTTATTACTGCTATAACCACCGCCTATATATATATCAATTACTTAACCCTTAAACAGGCAATGTGCACCACGGGATACGCTCTCTTCAGTGTCTTGTTTGGGGCATAAAAAAGATTTTTCAATCAAATCCTTATATCACTTATCAAACCTTGGTCTGTCTTGAATATGTGGGTAACATTATTTGCTTCAAGTTTTTTTTTATCAATTGGTCAGCCTTACCTAAATCCAACATGGCCACCGGTTTTGCAGGACAGTCAGATTTTGGGGTAAGTAAATGAATATTAATCTTACTTTTCTTCTTTAAAAAAAATATTAATACTGCTAATATTAATTGTGAACATTGTCTTGAGGTGCTAAAGAAGAAAATTTGGTTATATGTTGTTTATTTTGTTATTTAGGGCATTTTGAAATATACGTATCCCCTGAGATACATTGCCTGATTAGGGTATAAAAAAGGGATTAACCACAATATTGCCTATCTTTGTATTTTGAGTTGAAAAATTTAATAAATTATCAAATTTGCAGGTTAAACTGATATTCGTATATTTAGGTGACTGCATCTTAGCATTTTAACTGGATATTTTCTTTCACGGCTTCACAACAGCTAATTTTATGGTATAAGGAATAATAGGGAATATGAGTTATAGAGCCGATACCAATGAATTCTTCAGATTTTGAGAAAAGTGATGAAGATGAATTTTTTTGTGACAGTGCAGTGGTGTATTAGAACCAAGAAATGTTGGTAATTTTCCGCATACCAGGCATGCATTCCTCTAAATTGCAGCCAATAAGAGGCCTCTGATTGAAACACATATAGACCCATATAGTTTACATTGAGGGGTAGGTCAGGTAGTATGCAAAATTAATCAATTCTTAAATAATTTACCAAACTATTATTATCTAAAAAAAATATATTTTTTGCAGATGGAGCAGAAAAAGCACCAACGAAGCCAATGAAGACATTCAAAAACTGCTCATTCTTAGTTAGGCCTACTTACATTTAGTTGTGTTATTTACATGCATTGTTACTAGTAAACCTGTTGTTTACACTTTTTAAAATCGATGAAAAAATATGTATGGCATGTTTTAGAGCAAGAGAGGAAGTCAGAATCACATAAATTTTGCTGCAAATAAAAAATAAATTTTGATGACTTACGGTAATCCTTTTTTTATACCTTAATAGGGCAATGTATCCTGGGAGATACAACTCATAAAATCCTGAATATATCAAATATTTAAAAAATTCCAATGAATATCTTTTACATAAGTCCAGATGATACAAAAAATGTCATGAAATGATTTTTTGCTCAACGTTTTCCACTCTTGCCTGTTTAAGGGTTAAAAAATATGTAATCACATTAAGTAAACAACTGCATCTTAATATTTCTATATATTTCCCGATATATTCGTGTTTTAAACAAGTTTTACCAAATAAAGGCAGCATAAGGAACGGGGAGGGGCTACATGTGTCGCTCCGCCCATACGTGTTTTAGAAACACTCAATATCTTCATATGTAAGTTTGTGTGTGTGTGTATTTATATTACTGAATATGCATCAACTTCTGATAGTAAATTCGCCACTAGGTTTTAAGAGCTACAACTGACCAGAGCCATAGACTGGCTACAGAACGGGGCGTGGTTAAACATGGGGCGGTACTTTTAGTTTCGCTCCGACAAGTGTTTACATAATATTTCACCGACCGTCTTCTTGTAATGCATAACTGTGTCATGTGTTTTATTACTAAATGTACATTCACGTACAGATCTGTTAAAACGTGTTTGTTAATGAATAAACTTGTTTTACCGTTAAAAGCACAAATAAATACAACGACGTGAATATTTATATACAAACCTTTTCTTTAGTTTCCCACTGCTCGAGCACGTCTTTAGCGAAATTAAAATGCAGAGGAACTTGAGGGTTGTGAGTTTGTCTCGTGTTCTCATAATTTTTGAAGTTTTTCGGTGCTGATGTCTTATTGGATCTCCACATCTGTAGCCATGGTCCACGCCTGAATATTGTATTTGTGCAAATTTTATTCAGGCAACATCCGTTTAAAAGACCTTTGCGATATGCAATCAAATGCATTTTCGTAGATTTATGACTTCCTCTTATCCTGTATTTCCACACAGCTAAAACTTTCAGACGGATCAGGAGTTTGGTATTTGCGTTAAAACGACTTAAACCGCACAAGCAAACGATTTGTGGAAATAATCATGGCTGCATAAAGTTAGTTACACTCCAATAAGTGAAATGCATGCAGTTTAAAAACTCGCATAATCTGTCTCCACCTTCTTCAGCTCCGTGAAGACAGACACCAAATCTGTTGATTTCTTTGGGAAAAACGAGCTACAAAACTAAAGTCCCACATCTAAACACTGTACTATTTAACTGTCACCTCCCCCCCTTTATTATTGAGGGGTGAAAAGGTGATGTACACATTCAAATTAATTTAACTCTCTTATTCTTTGGACTAGAAGCAATCATTGGTTTAAAAGCAAAATCTCTTTTTAAAGAAGACACTTTAAACTAACTGAAGTGTCTGGAGTTGTGAATAATAAATTAAAAGTTTATTTGAAAAAATAAAAATAATGCAATAAAGTATATATTATTTAAAAGACATATAAATAAAATTGTTATACTTCCAAAAATAAAACCATAGTGTCAACTGTGTTCTTCTTTAAATTTCAAGGTAAAATCACAATGAGGTTTTGTCACACTTTTAGTGGTTTTACCAGCAAATGCCACTAGGTGTCAATGGTTTACTGCATATTCACAAATAACAAATTAATAAATGACTGTCACTGTATCATTATTAATGAAAAAAGTTTTGAAATATGAAAACTACATTCTTAAAGCTCTCTAACAATATAGTTTGTCAAAATTTTACAGGTTTATAGGATATCTATAATAAATGGGTCAGTGACAAAAAAAAGTTTGGCAAGATGAGAAATTCAATAAAAAAAAAACCTTGTTTTAAAAGCATGCGTCAGGTTTATTTCAATGCAGTGTATTTATGTCAATTTTATGCAATAAAAAAAATCACATTTGCACCATTTTTATGAAAATTAAGACTGAATGGATAAATATTAAATATTATATCCATCTTGATGGCATGTAAATGTAATCATCAAAAAAAAAAAAAAAACGTAAAATATAATTTTATTAGTTATTTCTAAATGTACATTTTAATGCGTTTTTGTAATATTTGTCCTGAAAACAGCTCTGTTTTCTAAATAATCACAAATTATGTAAAAACTGTATGTAAAAAAAAAATCATATTACACCAAACTAGATGCTTATATTTTATTCCACATTTTTATGAATATGTTTTCATTTTAAAAAACCTAGTTACAACAATTGACACAAAGCACTTACACCACATTGACATTTTTGCAATTATCTCCAAATATTCTTTCAAAACGAACCCAGAAATTTTAGACTTGGTCCTCAAAAAAGAGAATGTATGCAAGTAATCTGCAAATTTGTTTTACAATTTTAACCCTTTTACATTTAATTTATCCGTACGGACACGAAATAATTAACGTCATGTCATTGACCCAAACAATTTGGGTCCATCTGTTGGCCAGTGAAAGGCACCAGGGTTTCCCACACGGAGTCTTTATCTCCCCCAAAGCACATTCTAATAATAGGCTCAATTTGAATATTTATTGATTACATATTTATATATATTAACATTTAAAAAAAATTTAAAACGCATAAAATCAACATAAAAAGTTTTGAGTAAACTATATTAAAAATTTGCCCTCCGCACTTGTATCCATTTTGGTAGACCCCTGATCTAGTTTTAGGAAATACTTCAAGACTATTATTTCAGATATCTTAGAACTTTTATACCCCTAATCCTCACACAATCCTGCTTATATAAGATTTAAACTATAACAATATTTGATCAAATTGAGACAATTTATTTTTTTTAAACAGTTTTTAACCTGTTAAAACTACTATATTTGAGGACAATACAATTTGTTCATCATATGCAGAGCAAAACACAAAACCACAAACGCACACATGCCTTGTGGTTCAAAACCTCTTTTATTAAAAAACAAATAAACCATAAGGAAAATAAAACATTTATAAAATGACAATAACAGTCACAGAGGTTATCTGTCTAAAATCAGATTAAATGATATATTCATAAAAACAGAGATAAAAGTCGACAAAAACAAAGAAAGAGTGCTCAGTGTCTGAGTCGAGTGCGTCGTGTGCGGGCAATGGGCGTCGTTACTTTGGGAGTTTCACTCTCAGCCATGACAGCATCTGAAAAAAACAATCAGAACAATCAGAGTACGTCACAGTGATCAAATATACTTGCTAAACATATGCTCCTCATATCATATTACGACTGGGTTTCACAGACATGATCACCAGTGTAAAAATGACTGACCATCTTCCTGCTCCTCTTCATCACTGGAGAAGGTTATGACAGGCTTAGGACGTGAACGAGTTGTTTTCGGGGTCACAAGATCAGTGTCATCCAACTTTGGTTTACCACGTCCTGAAGGATAGAGATGAGACACGATGAGACAACATTAAAATATGCTTCATGATTCAATAATGCAATAATGGCATGTTTGCATGAATCGATTCGCTCACCTCGTGTGGTTTTTCGTTTTTTGTTTGTTTGCGGCGTTTGTATGTTTTGGCTCTGTGTGTCTTCTGTCGGCTGTTCCCTCTCTTCACCCTCAACGTTCTCCAACCCTTTCGTGTGAACGGCCGTCAAGCGTTTTTCAAAGTCCTCAACCAGCGACTGTATACACAACAAAAATTTTAGCACAAAAAAACAACACACATAAGTGACTTGTTAACGAAGTTTGGCTGGGTTTGACCGAAATGCGATGTGGCACCTTAAACTGTGGTTTTGCTCTGCGACGGAGTTTGGCCATGATGGACAGGAGGGGTTGATAGACTCCCGACTCAGTGAGTTTATCACTATAACAGTCCCAGCATTCCTGCAGCTTTTTAAAACCTCGCTCACACACCGACAAGAGAGACAGAGACACGGCCAGATCTGCCCATTGACGCTCCGTCTTTGCAGTCCTGAATCGCTGGCAGAGCTTCTCCACTAAACTCTCCGTCTGTCTCTCTTTAGTGATGTAGGAAAAGAGTTGCCTGAAAGACAGAGATGGGGTTTAAGTTACTAATCCTTAATTTATGCATAACTTTGCAAAATCTGCATAATTGATTTCTCACTTCATGATGGTGTTGAAATTCTCCTCATTCATCCCTCGTTCTGGATCGGATAATCGGCTGATGATGTCCGGCAGCAGGTTATAGATGGCGTTGTCCTGAATTAAGAGCATTTTAGCTTCATCTTGATAAATGAGACAGAAAAATGATAAAGGAACAAGAAAGAGAGAAATATTTACCTTTGCAGAGAGCTCATTGAAGAAATTCAGAGCCAGGCTGGCGATGTGCGGCTCAGGGTCCAGCAGCAGCACTGCTACCTCACTGACCTGACCTTTGACCTTCATTACATCCTTTAGCACCAGCTGAGTCAGAACTGTGATGGCGGTCAGACGCACGGATGCGTTCTCATCACCCAGCCTAAGGACAAACGCAAAGTAATGAACCACTAGACAGTACAAGCAATAGCTAAACTCATCTTAAGCTTATTCATTTATTTATGAGAGATCTTTTTTATCTACCTGGCATAAAGGTTGGGTGTCCACGGCTCTAGGATGTTTGGGAAGCGGACTGTTAGGTCACCAAGAGCAACGATGGTGTTGGCCCTGACGACTGGAAGTGAAGATTTCTCCAGCACGGTGAACAGCAGACGGATGTTGTCGTTACAAACAGCTGGACTGGAGATACAGACACTGTGTGTTATACACAGATATAAAAACCATGTAGTTTGTGGGCATGTGAGTGTGGAAATACCTGATCATCATATACTGAGACAGAGCCAGGCAGGCGGCAGTGGTAAGTTGAGGATGAGAATATCTGCCCGGAGAGCTGCAAACCTTCACCAGCAAGGGCAGGAATGCACTCAGCATGTTCCCATCTATAGAAAGAGAGAGATGGCTCAGTTTAAAAATTATCGTAATACTGTACTGTATATTCATGTAGCTGACGCTTTTATCCAAAGCGACTTACAACTGCTATACATGTCAGAGGTCGCACGCCTCTGGAGCAACTAGGGGTTAAGTGTCTTGCTCAGGGACACAATGGTTCGAACCCGGGTCTCTCACACCAAAGGCGTGTGTCTTATCCACTGTGTCATCACCAAGAGAGTAATATAAGAAATGTTCATGAAATGCTTTAAACAAACACTCACCAGCAAGTAATTCAGTCTCACAGATCTTGCGTATGAACTCCGCCTCCGTGTCCTCAGCAGAGGCGCCCACCAGCCCAAGCTCCTCCTCCACGCAACTGTCATTAGCCTCCTATGCAAATGCAAACCATATGCAAATGATCATCCCACTGCACACAGAACAGGGCTAAAACTTTATTGGGATTAGGGCTGTCACTTTTGTGAAAAAAATCATTTTCGATTTTTAATATATAAGTGTTCATTGAATCGATTGTAAAATCGATTTTCCATGTCTAAAAAAGACGTTTCCATTTTCAACGCCAAATAACAGACAAATGTAAAGAGAGCGCCTGAAACGCACAAGTCAGCAATATTTCTTATTCATTGTCATTAAGTTTCGTGCAGAATAAAAAACAGCAACAGTAGTGCAACATTCTCTAAAAAAATATGCAGAGTGGACTGCTGCCATAAATGAAAAACATTACTGCGGGCTTCAACCGGCTGCTTTTATGATTTAGGCAATTCAAAAATTATTTTAAATAATGATTCGATCCATTTCAAACAACTGTTCAAAAATGAAACTTTAAATAGACTTACTTGAAGTTGAGAACATGCTGTGTATTTTTTTATTAAACGTAACCGACACTTAGGCGGCACTAGGCAGGCATAATGAAATGCGCAAAAAGAATAGGGCCATTACAAATTATTGGTCAGGAAAACAAGTCGATCAACATTTTAGGGGTCAAGAGCAGAGCACTTTTCATTCACTATATGTCCATCTGTTGAAGACGCACTCCGACCGCACTGATGTCCCAGGGAAACTCGGGTACTTCGTTGCCAGCTGCGTATTTCGTACTGCCAATCTTCCATCACAAAAGCGGGTCGCTGTCAGCTCGCAAGGCTGGCTCCTTGTCATAACTCCTTCATCTCCTGTAAGGTCACAATTTCGACGCTCTCTCGTGTTGCACAGGTTTATTGACGTTGTCCTCCATTTTCTTTGCAAAACACTAGATGCAGCGATTGAAAGCGTGAAACTATAGGTGCGTAAAATTGCTGGGTATTTTCTGTCTAGCTTTCGCACACCTACTGCACTTTCGTAATTCTTTATTTTCTTTTTCTGCTTGTTTGTGAGTTTTGTTACATCTATATTTTTAACTATTTAATTCTTTTAAAATTAATAGTGTACATATTTGGTTAAAATCGATTGCCTATTTTCGTTGTCGAAACTTTTTTTGGTTGGTCCGATCGATTGTGCAATCGATTTTCGAACGAAAAGTGACAGCCCTAATTGGGATCAACATAAATGACAATATCAGGACTCCACAGACCTTTGTCTTGTTGGCAGGTGCCTTCTCTTTCTCCTCCTTTTCTTCTTTCTCTCCTCTTCTTCTGCGTAGCTCCGAGCTGACGCTTCTCTCGAGGTGAGATACCTGCCAGAAGGCCACAGCTCCGCAGAGGGACAACACCTGGGCCAGACTCACACAATTCACTGGAACAATAGAAATGATCAGAATCAGGTTTACAAAAATCACAACAAAAAAGCGTGTAAAAATAAATTTTGCATTTGTAACTTTACACCAATTAAAGTACAAATGTTGTTTATAAATCAGAATTGCTTATAATTCAATACATAGCATATGGGCTTGTTAAGTCTGACGTCATGCATCACTTCTGGCTCCAAAGGATCGCAAACGCTATAGGAAAATAAGAAAATCACGCTAACATGCACTCATATAGGGCTGTGCAATGGATCATTTTTTGAATAATATTAATACTACACCTAACTTATTCAAAAGTTACAGGCGCGCAATGAATCTCGGTAAAGCTGATGCGTTGAAAAAAAAAAAACATTTGTTCTATTCAGGGCAGCACAGAAAAATAAGGATGCATTTTTGAGGCTTCATTTTACGCAGCCTTTCGAATTGGGACAGCCTATAGTCGCGCTGCTGTGACGCAATCGGTCTTAGAATATGTCCTTCAAAGGTTGCAGCATTTGAATTGGAACACAGCTATTGTTTATAAAATTTCTGCTTAAATGTGTGACATACATAAACTGTGCTCATAAACGGCTGTTTAAATAATATTCTCTATTGAAATGAGAGGAGCCTTGGACACAGAAACAGTATTTCTTATGGCCTATAGGGCCCTTCTGTGCCCCCCCCCACCTTGCTCTTCATTGCCCTGAGACCCAGCTTCCTGCACTTGTGATTGATTGGGCTCGCCGCCCTCTGTGACTTGCTCCAATAAGAGGCGAGCAGACCGCTGGAGGAGGCGGGAACACAGCTGATCAGGAGATTCGGCCAGGAAGTAGATGAGACGGACAGCCTGTTCCATGAAGGCCTGCCAATGGGGGTCTGACTGTACCACTCCTGTTGGTGATACGTTACAGCATTTAGCAACAAGAGGTCAAACTTCAAGAAAGCAGCTAATGAAAGAGCGGGATGAGAATACATACCATCAGCAATGGCCTGTGACAGACAGCTGAAAAGATGGTGGTCCACAGGAAGCCTAAAGGGGGCACCTTTGGATTGCTAATACAAGAACACCACATTTACTACATGTCCAATGCATTGAAAGATAAAGGGAATGTTTGTTTGTTTACGCACCCTCACGTAGTCAGTTATATTGGCGATGGTGACAAGTGTGTCCCGAGCCAGGAGATAATCTTCTGCGACCTTCTCTCCAAGAGCGACAGAGCAAAGCGTGTCCAAATTACTGAGAACCACCTCCCTCTCAGCACTACAAAAACACACAGAAAGTTTTGGACTTTATCTATCATCTCAATACTTTTATAAAAAAAATAAAACATGAACAGAGCCCTCAGATTATTAAAGAAGCAGCTCACAACCCACTGGACATTACAGAGACCTGAGACTTGTCCTGTGTCCCCACACACACATTCACACACCCACTGACCACCCTTCCCATCTCTCTCTTCTGCATTTCTCTCAGAGAGAGAGAGTTTGAGGGGAGGGGCTATGTTTAATATAGGCAGGCCCTTACAGCAAAGCAGCAAATCTCAACTGCTCAGCCAAGATTACCAGCCAATAGGAACACAGGAGAGGAACTCAGGCTCTTAACCAGCGAGTTCGCATTCGCCTTGGTCTCATCACAGGGCAAAAAACGACTAGACTATAATTAATCCATCTTACTAGTTCTGAACAGACATTTTAGGAATGTGAAGAACCTGTAGGGTCTCACCGTGCCGCCATGCCCAGCAAAAGCACCGCAGCTCTCCTGTGAAGTGCCGATACCTCTCGTTTACCGGAGAACCTCTCCCACAAAACCTGGATTACTGACGTCTGCAGGGCGCTCTCAGTGCTGAAAAACTCTTGCACCTGCATAAAGAGAAAACTATTAGTCAAAGCAAGAGGAGTGTGAAACCGCTCACATATGAGGGGCTAAAGATACTCACAATTTCCTCCAGACACTGAATGGTCCCCAATGAAGCATCGACCATCAGCTCCGACAGACTATCCACTAGAGTCTGAGCCTTTGCCCTGAGGGACAAGCAAATGTTTTAAGTTATAATAACACAAAGACTCACATGTTCCTTTACTCTTCAGGAAAGCTGAGGTGTACCTGGTATTGTCACCGTGTGGGTTGAGATACATGCGTCTGTAGGCTTGAATGACAGCATCTTTGACGGCGACATCAGTGGACCAGACCAGCGGCAGCATCTTTCTCACCCCACATACAGAGTCAGCCACGCTAAATTCAAATGCTGTGACGCAAAACTGCACCGCCTCCTGTACAACTAAGAGAATGAGACTGATCAGAGGACTCCACATTGTATGTGGATGTTTTATCATGTGATGCATATGCTAGCTTAGGTTTTAATAGTCCACAATATGTAAACTGATCCTAATTTTATTCTAGTGATCATTTGGGACCTATAGATTTGAATTACCGGTAGTAGTTTTCCAGTATAGCATGTTGTTAATGACAGCGATTGCTCTTTCCACCTGTAAGGCAAAGCTCTCTGTGTCTCTCAGGTACTGAACCAACATCTCCTGCTTCTTTAGTTCACTTTCTTTCCCCTCATTTACTTCTTTCTCTGGGGTGGGTGGAGCATCACTTGCACCAGCCTCAGGTGTTTCATGCTCTGGACCTACAATTGTGGGTTTTATATAGTTAATAGTTTAAGAAACGGCGGATGAAATAGTGCCGAAACGTGATTAGGTGACTTACCCTTAAAAAGTGATGCAAGCGTGTTAATGAGGGTTTCTGGGTTTAGGTCAGCCAAAGCCGAGAAGAAGGGCGAGTCTGGAAACCGAGAGTAAGCCCGCATGCACAGACCAACTGCCTGTCTACACACAAACACACAGACAGTTTAACACCACAGTTTTGTGCCTATGTACAGACATACAATCACCTCAAGGACTATTAGGAACACCATACTAATACTGTGTTTGACCCCCTTTCGCCTTCAGAACTGCCTTAATTCTACGTGGCATTGAATCAACAAGGTGCTGAAAGCATTCTTTAGAAATATTGGCCCATATTGATAGGATAGCATCTTGAAGTTGATGGAGATTTGTGGGATGCACATCCAGGGCATGAAGCAAACCAAAGCAAAGATGCTCTATTGGGTTGAGATCTGGTGACTGTGGGGGCCATTTTAGTACAGTGAACTCATTGTCATGTTCAAGAAACCAATTGGAAATGATTCGAGCTTTGTAACATGGTGTATTACCCTGCTGGAAGTAACCATCAAAGGATGGGTACATGGTGGTCATAAAGGGATGGACATGGTCAGAAACAATGCTTAGGTAGGCCGTGGCATTTAAATTATGCCCAATTGGCACTAAGGGGCCTAAAGTGTGCCAAGAAAACATCCTCCACACCATTACACCACCACCACCAGCCTGCACAGTGGTAACAGGGCATGATGGATCCATGTTCTCATTCTGTTAACGCCAAATTCTGACTTTACCATCTGAATGTCTCATCAGAAATCGAGACTCATCAGACCAGGCAACATTTTTCCAGTCTTCAACTGTCCAATTTTGATGAGCTTGTGCAAATTGTAGCCTTTTTCCCCCTATTTTTAGTGGAGCTGAGTGGTACACGGTGAGGTCTTCTGCTGTTGTAGCCCATCCGCCTCAAGGTTGTGCGTGTTGTGGCTTCACAAATGCTTTGATGCATACCTCGGTTGTAACGAGTGGTTATTTCAGTCAATGTCAGCCCATTCTCCTCTGACCTCTAGCATCAACTAGGGCTGTGACGGTTAGGATATTTTCTCACCGCGGTGAAGCATAAAAAAAATCATGCGGTTATGCGGTTAACCGCACAACAGTAACCCCCAAAGCCCAAAAGCACAACCCCCCACCCCCGCAAAGCATCGGAAACGTCTTCTTATTTATTATTAAAACAACTAATTATATCAGTAATAACAACATAAAATAATATTTATTTCCATAGGTATAATATATATAATAATTATATAATTTTTTGTCATCGTTTATAACCCATTTTGTACAATACATTTCATACAATAGCAACCTGAAAAAAACTAGAAAGAACATGCCGAGCTTAACATTGTTTCTTGTAAGCAAAACCTTGATTCCAATTTCTTTAGACATTTTTAGAGTGTTTTTCGGGTAACACTCCGTGGATATAACGCACTCCTCCAAACGCAACGGGTTGAACGTTAAATAATTTATTGCACAATAAAATGGGTTACAAACAATGACAAAAACGGTTCCATAATTCATATTAAACTCAAAAGAAACGAAAATAAATACTATTTCATGTTACTATAGTTAATATGTTTAATTATAATTTTTCAAAGCAGATACGAAACGAAATAACGTATTGCATCATCCCGTAAATAACTGCGCAAAACTTATGGATACTCCAATCAATGCTTTAAATTACTGCTGTCCATTTACATAATCAAGAAGATAATAAAACTTTTTTGATCCCGAGCTGGAGAAATTAGTTTACAGCATTAACGGGTCACGCGGTCAGTAAGACCTCACCTGCCTGACTGATGTCACTTTGCTCCTCTCGCAAAAGTCTTGGAGATTTCCAACTGTCCTTGCTGGGCTGAAGTTTTATGCTTTACTAAAGGTATGTTTGGTGCTCCCAAGTCTGACAAACGCCACATGATAGTTAATCATCAAAATATGTGATTTTAGATAGTGGCATTTCCTCGCTACGATAGTCAGACATATAGGTCTACAGCCGACCACGCTAGCCTTCATAACTATAGTTGGCATGTTTGACCATTATAGTTTTAAATAATTATGCTATTATTATCAGTACCAACGCGCATTTCGTGCTGCCCGGTGACCTTCTTGCACCTGAATAATGTAATGCGTGTGGCTGTGAGATGCACTTGCGATTTTGTTATTCGCGCAGTGAGTGAGTTGGTACAGTTCCATGGCATGCAGTAAATATCAGAGCACCTGGGCATGACGCGCTTAAATTAATGGCTTCATGTTTAAGAAGATTGCGCCCGTGACAGTAGGCTATTGTGTGTATTTAAGTACTGAAACTAAGTAATTAAATAACAATTATAAGACATGCGCACATAATAAACCCCTATATATGTTTAATGCACCGTCCCTCCCCCTTGTGCGGAAAGCAGTTTTTTCTCTAGAACCCTTGAACACAGGATGGAAGACAGTAAATTATGATTAACAATGACTTTTGTGTATAGTTCATATCATACACCATATGACTTCTGTAACTTTCACCAGCAAAATAAAGAAAATATAAAAAAGTGCGGTGATGACGATGATGAACTCAGCACCGCGGTTGGCATCTCATTACTGCGGTGATGCGGTTATCGTCACAGCCCTAGCATCAACAAGGCATTTTCGCCCACAGGACTGCCACTAGTGAAATACTCAGACCGGCCCGTCTGGCACCAACAACCATGCCATGCTCAAAATTGCTTAAAACTCCTTTCTTACCCATTCTGACATTCAGTTTGGAGTTCAGGAGATTGTTTTGACCAGGACCTCACCCCTAAATGCATTTAATTGCAAGCAACTGCCATGTGATTGGTTGATTAGATAATTGCATTGAGAAAATGAACAGGTGTCCCTAATAATCCTTTAGGTGAGTGTATAAGAGATCATTTAAAAAAGGTACAATATGGAACATTTAGCAACATTGAGCGGTGAGTCTGTGAATTGCAACCAACGGCTAAGTCCACAGCTCACCCCTTGTCTGAGACAACGTAGGGATGAAATGCTTTATATAGAGCAGTTGATCCATTTAGGACAACTGTAAAAACATCATGGCAACTTCCATGTAAGGGGACCCATGAAGATCAAAACGATTAACTCTAACGCCAGATTTCCACCAACTGCGGAGGGGCTGCACTCCGCCAATACCCACCAGTTCCGTATTTGTTGCAGAGCGCCTGCGTGCTGAAGTGACGAGGACCCATGAGGTCTCGCAAATTCACATGATGATCGCGCGATATCTAGTTCTGTCTCCGCCCATTATGACGTTTTTTATTAACAAATATAAAGTACAAATGAGTACAAATACATTCAGGGAAAGAAAAGCATTGTTAAATTACAGACAATTCGAATTCCAAGTCTTCGAGATGAGACAATGGATCTTATTTCAGTAAGAAAAAGTGGAAAATACAGAGGGGATTTCAGCCATTTTTGTTTGTGGATGAATAATTTAGCATATAAAATAAAGTTAACAGTAGTTTCAATAGAAGACATTTTGGGATTAGGGCTGTCACTTTTGTGAAAAAATCATTTTCGATTTTCAATATATAAGTGTTCATTGAATCGATTGTAAAATCGATTTTCCATGTCTAAAAAGACGTTTCCATTTTCAACGCCAAATAACAGACAAATGTAAAGAGAGCGCCTGAAACGCACAAGTCAGCAATATTTCTTATTCATTGTCATTAAGTTTCGTGCAGAATGAGAAACAGCAACAGTAGTGCAACATTCTCTAAAAAAATATGGACTGCTGCCATAAATGAAAACATTACTGCAGGCTTCAACCGGCTGCTTTTATGATTTAGGCAATTCAAAAATTATTTTAAATAATGATTCGATCCATTTCAAACAACTGTTCAAAAATGAAACTTTAAATAGACTTACTTGAAGTTGAGAACATGCTGTGTATTTTTTATTAAACGTAACCAACACTTAGGCGGCACTAGGCAGGCATAATGAAATGCGCAAAAAGACTAGGGCCATTACAAATTATTGGTCAAGAAAACAAGTCGATCAACATTTTAGGGGTCAAGAGCAGAGCGCTTTTCATTCACTATATGTCCATCTGTTGAAGACGCACTCCGACCGCACTGATGTCCCAAGGAAACTCGGGTTCTTCGTTGCCAGCTGCGTATTTCGTACTGCCAATCTTCCATCACAAAAGCGGGTTGCTGTCAGCTCGCAAGGGTGGCTCCTTGTCATAACTCATCATCTCCTGTAAGGTCACAATTTCGACGCTCTCTCGTGTTGCACAGGTTTATTGACGTTTTCCTCCATTTTCTTTGCAAAACACTAGATGAAGCTGGGTATTTTCTGTCTAGCTTTCGCACACCTACTGCACTTTCGGAATTATTTATTTTCTTTTTCTGCTTGTTTGTGAGTTTTGTTACATCTATATTTTTAACTGTTTAATTCTTTTAAAATTAATAGTGTACATATTTGGTTAAAATCGATTGCCTATTTTCGTTTTCGAAACTTTTTTTGGTTGGTCCGATCGATTGTGCAATCGATTTTCGAACGAAAAGTGACAGCCCTATTTGGGATATTACCAGCCCAGATCACAACACGAGATCTCGCAAATTCAGGTCTAATCACGCGATAAAGTCAAGGCTCGGCCATGCGGAGCTGTCCGGCATCCGGCCAAAATAGAAGCTCTACGTATTTGTGCCGGAGGGCTACGGATTCGGAACTCAGTCAGTGGAAATACACACACAGACTTGAATGGAAACCAACGGACTCCACCGCCGTTCCGCAGCCGGTGGAAATTGGGGGTAAGGTAATAAAATTATTCAATTTATTTTGTAGGGCTTTATACACCACTGATAATGTTGTTATGTATATTGCATTTTTGTCAAGAGATCCTCATAAAAGTCCCAAATTGCACCTTAAACTGGACGTTTTCAGTCACACATACCTGTATTTGTTGTCTCTGAGAAACTGTGCTATTTGGACAGCGGTTTCTCTGTCACTTCTTTCTTCCTCTCCACCCGCCTCTTCTTTGTTATCATCATCATCATCTCGCTCTTCCTCACTGCTTGGCTCTAGTTGAGCTTTCACTGTCATTTCCACCTCAGGCTTCATAGCATCCCAAAGATCAGCTGCAGTGATCACTGCGACTACAAACAGAGATTTGCAACCTTACAGCTGGACACAGGTACTGAAACTGAAAGATGGATTCCATTTAAAAAAGGCAAAATGTTTACCCGGCTCTGGTTCTTTTAATGTTTCTCTCATCTCTTTAAGTTTAGTCGTCTCCTTTTCCAGCGGCTTCTTAAGGTCCAGACTGCTCAACTAAAAAATCCAAAGATTTTGGATAAAAACAAGAACACGAAGGCCCATTAGTCCGTGATTGTTTTAGATTCGCTGCTGAATATTGCCAAGTTAAAACAGCTACACATGTACGAATTGTACAAATAGTTTTAGTTGTGCGTGCTTGTACCTTGCAGCTGTATGGATTGTGGGCAATGAAGGCAGCCAGCAGCTGGATGGCACTCTTACACACATGGACAGATTTATCACCAAGGCGACCGACGGTCAGCTCCATAACTTCAGTGTACCTGCACAGTGGCAAGGCCTGACAGAGAAAGGATTACTACATTTAAACTTTTTTTGCAAAAAAAACCAAAGGGCACATTTTAAACAAAACCACACAAACCTTGCTGTTGACGATGCGCGCGTAGACCTGCAACACTCGAGCTCTGACGTGCGAGTGAGCATCGTGGATGTGCTCCTGCAGCGTGTCCAGGAATCGATCTCGATCCCCACGAGCCGAATCATCAAGCTTATCGCCGGTCAGAACCCGAACCAACACCTCACCCAGAACCTCGCACACGGCCACACGTAAACTCGGACTCTGTACAAACACAAACCACGTTTTAAACACAAAAACAAAGAGGTTCTGAACAAACTACATCCAGTTTTGGGTTCACCCTCAGATTACCAAAGAGAGAGCTCAATGCCCATAGATTTAATCCAGAGAAGTGAGACTCAACCTGTTACCCTACACAAACAAACACAGACACAAACTGTAAGCTCCCCTTACATATCTCCCCTAATTTCTTTAAAGGATAGAAAGAAGGAGGAGCTAGATAATGTAGGCAGGCCCTTACAGCAAAACAGTAAATCTTCACTGTCCAGCCAAGATTACCAGCCAATGGGTGCACAGGAGAGCTCAGACTCTAAATCAGTGGGCTCATATTCGCCTTGGTCTCATCATTGGGCAAGAACGCAAAAAAGGATTTTGTATTATATGCAAGATAAATTTTTCATTTATTGTTTAATACTAAAAGCTGACAGGAACTCGTACCAGAACGAGAGTTTGCATCTTAAAAAAAAACAATGTGTACCTCTCCCTCCAGGTGTGTCAGCAGAACACTGATGTTTGGGATCATGGCTTCAGGTACCAAAGTGCTGAGTTCGGACAGAAAGCTGGAGAAGGCCTTCACACCTGAACCTTCTCTTGCCAGCTCCTCGCTCGACTTCTGACCGATTTCTCTGAAAACCAAAAACAGAAAGGTGAGCTTTTGAACGTTTCCCAGCAAGCACACGAAAGTGCAGTTCCACATCAGTGGTGATGTCTTTACCTCATGATCTCTCCAACGATAGACTTAACTCCATATTCTGAGCTCCAGGCAGCCACAGCCTGAGCACACACTGACGCCAGTTGCTCAAAATGTTGCAGGAGCTGAATCACTTTCACACATGCACCTGCAAAACACATAAGCTTCAGTATACAACAATAATTCAGAACTTTGCACACACCATGTGCAATTTTAAAGCAACAGCACATAAGAAAAAGTGTGTTATGGCCAAATATCAGCACAGTTATGCTATTAACTCTACATAGGGACATGAAAATAAGAAAACCAGATAAAACTCACCCAACATGTGGTTGTATTTCTTCACCATGATTCCTAGCACATGGATGATGGCATCTCTAGTGGATTTGCTTTTCACGTGGCTTATGGTGGGATTTTCCAGGAGTTTATAGCAACAGCATGTAACACAGCTACAGATAAACAAAGACAAAACAATTTAATACATAAGATTCTTATGTTGTTTTTTTATTATTTCCTCTGGGCAGTAAATCGACACAGAACAACATGATAGATTAGTGGTTAATGTGGGTAGTGCCTGATAGTAGTACAGCTATGTGGCAAACCAAATGTAACTACAAATGCATCTTATTTACAATAATTTATACAAATAAAAATAAGTTTTAGCGTTACTTCTCTAGATATACCCAAAAACATGTTGTTTTACTTTAAAGGGGACATATTATGAAAATCTGACTTTTTCCATGTTTAAGTGATACAATTGGGTCCCCAGTTCTACTATCAACCTAGAAAATGTGAAAAACAACAACCAAGTAACTTAGTTTTGGTAAACCATTCTCTGCAAGCATGTGATAAAATGGGTCATTCAAATTTGGCTCCCCTTGTGATGTCAGAAGGGGATAATATTGCCACTTAATCTGCACTATCCAACCACGGCACTGGCATTTAGTGCAGAGATCAGCTCATTTGCATCACCCAAAACAAAAATGTTTTGCTCACACCTGCAAAGTGACAATTTTAACATGCTAGAATAAATTATATTTTGAGCTAGAACTTCACATACATACTCAGGGGACACCAAAGATTTATTTGACATCTTAAAAAAGTGTCTCTGTAAAAACAATTGTTTGTGAGGTGAAATTTTTTGTTTTCTTTGAATTTGTTTAGCCAAAGCTATTGCTGGGAAAGATTTATCAGCCAATGCCGTTAATTAAAAAATTCCAAGTAAACCCAGGTGCAAAAAGGTCACAGAGAGTAAGGTTATATCCACACAAGGCCCCATCCGATATTTTTCCTTGTTCTTAAAAATGTCAATAAACATGGCACTAAAAACAGAGAAGATACTTTGGGGCATTGCATAAACGTTGTTGTTGTCCATAATCACTTGTTTCTCACAGTAGCGAAGGAGCAGAAGATTTTGCTTTAGTAAAGCTAATAGGCTCACTACCTTCTGCAGCACGAACACAAGCATGTAATCTGCCATTGTTGTTGTAATGTAGCGGTGTCGGAATATGGTCGAGACACAAGATGTGAATCAGGCTCGCAAAAACGCCGAATCCGTCTGAAAAGCTAAACGCATTTCGGCGTGTACGTGCTCTAAGACCACCTCTCACCTTACAAACTCCTCCTCAACAAGAGACAGACTCCACAGCGTCCGAATGTCCAGCTGCAGCAGTTGAGTCAAACACTGAAGAACCGTCTCTCTCTCGCTTTCCCACTGCAGAAGACCTTTCCCAGCAGCCTTATCCTTCTTACGACCCTGATAGACAACAGAAGAGAGAATGAATGCTCAGAGGGTTTTGATTTTGTGTAAAACACATAAACAAGCTTGTAACCATTTCATGCCCTCAGATTACCAAAGAAAGAGTTCACAGCTGGTAGGCCTGTGAGACGCATGACTCTTTGCTAACTGACACATTTACACACACATTCAGACAGACGACACACACGCACTATAAGCTACAATTCATTCACAAACGCCCATTTCTTGTGGACGATTGTGTTTTTTTTTCTGAACAGCAGCTGGTTTTACTATGGATGGGCCCTTACAGCAAAGCAGCCAATCTTCACTGCTCTGCCAAGATTACCCACCAGTCAGAGAGCTAGAGGACATACGCCCCAGCCAATCAGCTCGTATTTGCCATGGTCTCATCATTGGGCATGTACAAGGATTCCAAATTCAGCATTTTTGAGTAATGTGTGACCCTGGACCACAAAACCAGTCATGTGTGTACATATTTTGAAATTTAGATTTATATATATCATTTGAAACCTGAGCTTTCTATTGATGTATGGTTTGTTATGATAGGACAATTTACAACCACTTAAAAATCTGGAATTTGAGGGTGCAAAAAAATCTGAATATTGAGAAAATTGCCTTTGAAGTTATCCAAATGAAGTCCTCAGCAACACATATGACTACTGAATGATAAATACTTTTTTTTTAATATATTTACGGTAGGGGATTTACAAACGGTTTTCATGGAACATGATCTTAATATCCTAATGGCTTTGTATATGTAAAAAAAATATGCCAATGTATTGTTACAAATATACCCATGGTTTTGTGGTCCAGGTCACATATTAACAATTTGTGGATACAAAATTGACCTCAGTGTACCTTGCTGGGTGCCGTCACAATAGTCTCCCTATAAGAGTCGCTCTCAAGGTTCTCTGTGAGTTTGCAAAGTAGAAAGACGCTCATTTTCACAGCGTTAAGCTGTTGTTTGCGGTCCGTGGCTGACAGAGAGCCAGACAGGAGGATGGTTGGCAGAGAGACGGACAGGCTTTGAACCACTGAGGACAGAGAGAGCAAACACATGGGTTTAAGGGAATGTGGTTTTGATTTTTGCTCCAAAACAGTAGCAGGACACTTACCTTGAATCAGCAGTTCAAGGGCATCTTCTTTGACCGCCACATCAACTGTACGACAATGTCTGAAGATAAACACACGTGTTTAAAAACTTGTCTTTACAATCACAAGATTGTTTGTCTTTTTGTTCTTTCTTTTTTTCCCCATTATACCATTTATATCCTGTCATTCCCACATACATTTCCATTGTTCATATTACAAAATCTCCAGTATTGTTATTTAAACGTTGATATTAAATTAAAATGATGTGTAGGAGTTTGTGTAGAGATTACACTTACTTTAGCACACTGTATGCTGTGTCAAAATGCTCCAAGATGCACAGTGGCCCTTGACTTCTGAGTGCTGCTTTAAAACCTTGAAAAAAAGACAAAACAATGTAAAAATCACAACATTACACAAAGGAAAATCATACAAAAAAAACTGCACACAGTCCGAGATCAGAGCATACTTACTGTTGAGGTGAGAGGGGAGCTGTTTAACAGACAACACATCCTGAACCACATACTGGTTAACAGCTCCAGACTTAACGAGATCATCCAAACAAACCGGAACAATAAAATCGCACGACATCCCTGTACAATAACACAATACGAGTGCAAAAAGACAGAAGTACGTTATAGCTACAGTAACACAAACGAATACAACGGAATCAAAATATTGATGCACATAGCAGAGCAACGTCTACTTTTTTCCCGGTTTATCTTGTATTGTTTATTTTGCATCGTAGAGGAAATCTAACACTTAAATTATGAACTCTTATCGTAACTACAGTTAAGTTAATTAGAGGAAAACTGTTTCACTGACGCTAACACCGAACAAAACAAACATAGCTAAAGCTTAATGCTAACTTACGCTAAGTTAACAGACAAAAACTTGCTTTAAATAAACGAAACAACTTCCCAAATGTACACACGCAATATCACATTCAAGATAAACCCACCGTTGAGAAGAAGACAAACTTATGCATTAAAATCTTTGAGAAATGAATTCCCAGAGCTCGTTTCACACTTACTGAACGGTTGGAGCCGCAGCTTTGAATTTCACATAGCGCGCCAAAGGAAGTACGTCATCTGCCCGCCCACTCGCGCTCATCCGGTCAGAGCGAAAAGCTTTTTAAATTCAAGTTTCTTTTAAAAAAACTGAACTGTTGCGAATCGATTTCACAAGACCATCATCATTATCGAGTATTATAATAACAATGCATGCATCTGAAATAGTTAAAAGCTGAGAATGGTGCACATGAGGGCCATCCAAATTGTTGTAGGGCAGTTAGGGAAGAAAATAAAATATTGGATTAAAGTGTTACTGGTTGTAATCATTTTTTTCAGGTTTTATTTTTATAACGCTTTTTGAAATTTTGGATTTTTACAAAACAGACTACATTTTATTTACAGATAAAATTATAATAGAAAACTGAGAAATGCACAATGAATAATATTTTTGAAGTCACATTATTTATGGTAAATAACACATATAAGCCGACACTGAAATTAATATTTTATTCGTAATGGTTTCGACAAAATACTTCCAGCTTCTGAGTTTTTATGAACTTTTATTTTGAAAAGACTGTGTTGAATTGGTCACGTCATGATGGGCATGTGTGGGAAAAGTACGCATGGGTCTTGCTGGTAGATCTTCTAAAATACCAGCTAGATTTTGTAATATTTTATTCAGCGTGTCAGACACATATTCTCTAATTATGAACAGAAACTGTGAAATACATTGAGAAACACTGGTAAGATCAGACTGACCTGATTTAAATCTCACCGAACGGTATCATTTTTCATATGCAACAAACTATTGATAAAGTCATAATTGTGAGTGAAATTAGAAATGGACATCTGGGTCGTTCTGTCAAGACTAATACAACAATCGAAATGTCAGCAGTGGTTATTTAAAAACAATACTGTAAGAATTCGATAATAACCATATATCTTATTTTTTTTTAAAGAAAGATGGAGTATTTGCCTGACTCAAACGCCAGATATAAAGATGTGGATTACTGGAATGAGCGTTACCGCACAGAGGAGAGTTTCGAGTGGTTTGGAGATTTTACCAAATTTGAGCATCTGGTCAAACAGCATGTAGGGGTGGAAGAAAACATTTTGATATTGGGTAAGTTAGCCAAAACACTTTTCCTCTCATGTATTTGCCAGTTTATAAAGTTGACAGGCAGAATTAATCGATAGGGGGCGCCACCGCACCGCTTCTGTGTTCTCAAAGTTGGTGGTAGTTTAAAGGGGTCATATTATGAATTTTTTTTAAAGATGCAAAACAAGTCTATGGTGTCCCCAGATTGCTTATGTGAAGTTTTAGCTCGAAATACCCCACAGATAATTCATTATAACATGTAAAAATTGCCACTTTGTAGATGCTGGCAAAAATTGCTGTTTTGGGGTGTGTCATTTAAAATGCAAATAAGATGATGAAATGCATGGTGGTTTGTTGGAATTGAAACTCAATTGTGCTGTCAATTATTGTTTTTCTTTCGTTTTCTCTCTGCCCTAAATGGGATTGTCGTGGTTGGATAGTGCAGATTAATGGGCGCTATTATTGTAATAAGACATGCTACCTACGTCACAAAACAGGCAACATCTGAATGACCTATTTTTTCAGCATTTTTTTTGCAAAGAAATTACGTAACCCTAGGTTTCTTTAGATAACTCTACCGAATATAAAGGACACTTTTATTACACCATCTAAAAATATGGCAAAAATGTGAAAACAGTCAGCATGTTTAACATTTATACCCAAGGTTTTGCTTTTTTAAATAAGTAAATAATACACATAGACCAAGTTAAGCACATGTTTTTGTTTTTTTTTTTGAACAAAGCTGGCATTTAATTACTGCAGTTCAGTACACCAACTGCTGTGCTGTATCGCAACTCTAGGGGGCAGTGTAGCCATATCATAATGTGTATGTGGTTACAGAATAGATTATGTATTTAACTGGTGCTGTAATGAAGATGAGTGTGAACCTTTGACATGCTCTCAGAGCTCCACATCTGTTCTTCAGAGCGATGACACCATCTCTTACCCTCCACAAAGTGTTTTGTGTGTGTCGGTGTTAGGTTTAAGGTGGATTGTTCATCTGGATGGCTTCTGAATATGGGTTGTTTATCTTAGCAAATGTATAAGGACACACAATAACCTTGTGTCAAGTTTATGAGATTTAGTCTGATGCAATTAGGTTGATTTGCAAGGATGGCAGATGAAGACCAAATTATTTATATACATAATAAAAGTAGTTTTTTTAAATTACTAAATAGCTTTACGCATTAAACTGATTGACTGATGAAGAATTGAGTCTCCCGTTAATTCTTGTCTTTGTGGACTCTTGAGCAGATACAGGTGAATGTAAAATCTTTTATACAGATTTCACAACTAATATCTTAGATATTCATTGCATGTATTTCTCTCTCTTCTCACATGGACACCCACATCATGTTCCTTAAACTGTTTACTATCAGTTTACTGTTTACTAACTGTTTACTGTCTCGAGTTTCTGCAGTTGTGTGAGGAAAAAGGAAGGAATTCTCTGACTGGCAATTCATATCCCATAATTCCTTTCAGCAGCATGTGTACATGAAGTGGCATGTAATGAAAATGGACATGAATGTACTATGTGGATATTTCAGAGCTGGGCTTTTAAATGGTTTGTTCACAACTAATCATGGTAATGAAACAGCCATTAGCACATAGGTACATGATCATCTCATTATAACACCTAGTCAGTGTTTAACAACTTGACACACCCTGATGGTTAATAGTAGTGTGAACGACTCACTGAACACTTAGACTGCTCGGAGATCACTAACATCTAAAAGTATTACAACTGCAGTACAGTTTGAAAACATAGCAAAAAAAGCTTTAAAAGTTTGCATCAAATGGTATTCGCCATTGTAATTTTCTATAATGTGATGTTGTTTCAGTAGGAAACAGTATATTAAATGAGGAATATATTACAGGATTCCCAAAAGGTTATGGAATTTCTGGAATATCATGGAATTTTAAAAGGTCTATTCCAGACCTTAAAAGGCAGGGAATTATATATATATTTTTATCCAAATCATGGAATATCAGGGCTTTTGTTTGTTGATTTAAATTTTAGTTTCCATTTTTCAAAATGTAATCTGCTTGTTAACTCTTTCCCCGCCAGTGTTTTTTAAAAAGTTGCCAGCCAGCGCCAGCATTTTTTTACGATTTTTCCAAAAATGTTATTTTTTAGAAATATATACATACATTATATCAAACGAAAGAACAGACCAGACCCTCTGCTTTAAAAAAAAAAGGTTTTATCCTACCATCATTACTTCTCTTATAATCACCTCCCAAATATAGGTAGGTTTCTTCAAAAACACAAAATTATGAGCAAAGCTGAAATAATTTCATTTTTGTGAAGGACTTTTGATAGAGATCCCATTCAGCGCGATTCTCAAAACGGAGTTCTTTCTCTTTCATGTGAGGCGTTACTTCCAGGTTGCATAAGTTGTGGAAGGGCCACCTGGTGGATAATAGCGGTATTGCGGAAAGCCAGAAATACTCGTCATTGGCAGGCAAGCGTTTTCTCATACAGTTTCTGGGTCCAAGTTTCCATTAATTTTAAGTGAGACTACAATTTTAAACACAAAATAAATTTCACGCGTTTTAGCTACATTTAAAAAAAAAATCACATATACACTACATTTTCCAGGCTCACGGCATCAGGGACATAGGTCATGAAAATTCAACTTTTAAGTCTGTAAAAATCAGGAAATTTGACATTTGACTTAAAGTGGGAACTCTGATATTACATCACAATAGATAGCATGCCTATAGATATGCACACTGTCATCTAGAAGGAGGTAACGCACACCTGTACATAAAAAAATTAATACCCCAGCTACCATAGTTCCCCATTCATTTCTGTTTTACCACAGATTATAAATTAGACCATTGGTCTCCAACATGGTGCCCGCATATTTTTTATTTTTTTTTAAGGATATATTAGCTTGGCTTTTTATATAAGCTAACATTTTAAACAATGATAACCAATTTCACCATGTAAAATAAAATAAAATCAACAAGTAAAACAAAAACGTTTTGAGTAGATAAATATCAAAAAGTAGCCTTTCAGATTGTTTTATTCTTAGCCCTTGCTCACAAAAAGTTTGGAGACCCCTAATTTAGACTCTCTCAGAATTTATGCCTAAATAAGTTTTTGTTATTTTGTAAGGAGCGAGTTGAAATGATTTTTCTGTGGCAATGAATGGTAAGTTACCAGCCCAGTCTCCTGAAAATGCGTATAAATAGCACGAAGTGTAAAACTCGTGCAATACATACGCCAAATTCCACTTTGGCGTGCATATGATACGCGGGTCCTTCCCATTCACTTAAACGGTGCATCTTTTTTTGTCGTTTTATTTATTGGTTTCTCAATTTTTTTGCTTTTTTTGACCATTTTCGCTTGGGTTTAGGGTTAGAACAATTTTTTGTTATATAAAAATGACATCCTAACCCAAACCCCAACTCTAACCCCAACTCCAAGCGACCATGGCTTAAATATGGACAAAAACATGGAGAAACCTGTATATTAAATAAACTCACTAAGCAATTCTAAAATCTAACCCTAAACCCAAGCGAAAATGGTTTACAAAACAGAAAAAAATTGAGAAACCAATAAATAAAACGACAAAAAAAGATGCACCGTTTAAGTGAATGGGAAGGACTTGCGTATCATATGCACGCCAAAGTGGAATTTGGCGTATGTATTGCACGAGTTTTACACTTCGTGCTATTTATACGCATCCTCAGGAGACTGGGTTGTAAGTTACAGATGCAAAATTTACATCCACTTTTAAACGCTCAGCAGATCCTTTATTCAGAGCGACTTGAATGAAGGGAAAAATCAATAGTGATTAATCTTCGAGAGGCAATAATATGAAAAGTTGCTTTCATTAAATTTTACTTATGCATTTATCAGATGCTTTTATCCATATTGCATTTAATCTATACATTTTTTTCGTATTATTTGTTTTCCCTCTGGATCGGACCCGTGACCTTTGTGTTGTTTGCGCAGATCAGTCCTTTAATGTTGTGTAACTGTGTGTAAGGGTCGGTGTATATCCAGTATCTTTCCAAGTGCCTTTTTTCCACTTGGCAAACACATTGAAGTCATTGCTGACAGAATGGAAAGCACAGGGCGAGAAGGAGGGTGAGATGGGGGTCTTTGAAGTGCCCGGTCATAGCAACACACCATCAGCAGGGTAACCCCATGCTCATTCTCATTTTCTCTCTCTCTCTCTCTCTCTCCCTGCACTGCAGCATTGAACAAGGTAAAAAAGCACAAGAAATCCACTCAAGTGTATTTTGTTTTGCTGCACAATAATCACATTTGATCTGCAGTGAAAGCGTTTGATTGTTGAACGGAGAGTCTTGAATTGAGACTGCAGAATTACATTATGATTCACAGTCGGACAGAATGGCTGTGAGTCAACGATTTAGCTTCATTCACACGCTATTATCTTCTTTCTTCCTCTCTGCATTATTTCCCCGGGGTCACGTAAAATGTTGTGAGCCACTCGTGACATAGCACAGACGAGAACGGCCATCGCTGTCCAGACCAACAACAGCTGTGTGCGATCGCACTTTATGAATGAATGAATCAATGAAGGGATAAATGAACGAGCGAGTGAATGAAACGTGGGGGAAGGGAGGGCTGCAGTGTTATGCGGTATCTCCTTGGCCCTGCCCATCCGGTTGTGTTTCCTTCCTCTCGTCTGATTGGCCGAGAGGATTCGGTGCTGCTGGAAGCTACCGCAGTCATATAGGGGTTATCCCCCCATTTCATCAGCACAGGCTCTGCAGTTTATGAATGGAAAAGTGAATAATTAATCGAGTTGCATGTAAGAGAGATTGTGTTTGTGCGTCTTTCATGTTTTGGTTGTTATTTTGTATATGCATAAGATTATAGTGTGCATTTTTGATATTAGGTTTTTAATAATATAGACTTTGATTTTGTTTTATACTGGTATATAAATGTATTTTGACAAATCCAGACAAATGTGTTATAATCGAAGTATGAGATCAGGAACATCGAGGATTTAATTTCAATCTTCGACATGACCTTACTCAGTCAATATTTAAGATGTCAAGGTTAATTACCGATTGTTCTTTACATTATGTAGGATGATTTTATGTAAAAAACACTAGCTGAGAGGATCACATACTGTATGTGTTATGCATTACTGAAAATCTGTTTTTGTGTTTTGGACCTGTAAATGTGTTGCTTGCTTGTTTGTGCATCACTGTATCGGTCTTTCTCTCTCACTGTCTCGCTTGTGTCTGGAATATTAACTGGGTTACCCGGGCAACAGCACTCGGATGATAGATGGGCTCTCCTCCGGTAAATGGGGCAGTGGATGCACATGAAAGAAAATGTCTGGTGTGTGTGTGTAATTTATGAAGGGGTTTGTTTTCAACCTTTAATCGCCCTTTACACGTATGCTGACTCACATACTCATTTATGTCCTGTCTGTGTGATATTCTCCCTTAGGTTAGTTTTATTAACTGGTGCAGGTGCATACGCCCCCATACACATACGCTGAGACCTTTAATTTACCCACGGCTTTACCTTAACCTATGAATGAAACTTCAATCCTTTTTTGCTTTCAGAAGCTTTTTGTTTTTTATTTACCAGCTCTTTCACTCTAACTGTCTGCTGAGACAAGCTAGTCATCTGGACTGATCTTGCATCAGTATATAAAATATTTCCACTAAGAGGGCAAAGAGAGGTGCATTGTGGGATCTGCTGGAATGTCTCTATGGCAACTGCAGGGTTGTAGTACATCTTTTCAGCCAGTTACAACCCTTTACATTAAGTAAACCTATACCTTTAAAATAAGAACTAAAGGCTTTCTTAAAGCAACACTATGTAGTTTCCATGTAAAAATGACTTACAGCTCCCCCATGTGGTTGAAAAGCGCAACAGTGCATGGTATCAAACACTCTTCTGCAGGCAGGGGGAGGGGCGGGGCTGTGTTTCCTACCCTCCACCGCCACTTTCAGAGTGTGCTTGTAGCAGCTAGGAGGCTGCTCAGGTTGCAGCAACAGTACAATTTGTCCAGTTAAAAGTTGTTCTATCACTGAAATAATTTTAGAGACATTATTTAAAGGTAAAAAAAACTACATAGTGTTGCTTTAAAAGGCGCCTATTATGCAAATCCACTTTTACAAGACGTTTGGACATAATGTATGTTGGCAGTGTGTGAACACAACAACCCTACGATGAAAAAAAATCCACCAGCTCCTTGTTTTTAATCCCCGTGAAACCAAAGCAGTCTCATTAGACCACAGACTGTAAAAAAATATGGACGACGCCTGTTCGCTCTCTTCCATTGGTGAAAAGTGAAGCCGCCAGTGTGCCGATATGGCGCTGACATCTTGGGTCTTGAGTTTGCACAGTAGCGATTTCGGGACCAGTCCGGCGCAGTAGTGACCAGGAAGTAAAGCCGCAAAATCAAAACCCCGCCCTCGCTCTCGCAGAATATACATATCACAGCTGTCAATCATGACATGACACCACCGTTTTTTTAGCATTAAATAACTAACTAAAAACAAACTTATTTAAAAAAAACCACTTGAATTTACATCAGCGTGATAAAACTACAGTAAATGACAGAAACCAGGTTCGGACAAAAGATAATTGAAGTGTTATTACATTGTTAAGTTGGTCTCAAGTCTCATTGAATAACATGGGGGAGGCGGGGTTTATGACCTATACTAGGACCAATCACTGGGGGCCGATCGAGACGTTTTGGCTTTTGGATCGAGACGTACCACGGCTCTGTGTCGAAGTTATTGCCGTATTTGGGTACAAAGCTATACTATAAACTGCGCAAGCCAGAACGCGCGCCTCTCAAACATAAACAAAAGCGTTTAAAATTTCAAAATTTCCTTAAACATGTCAGAATTTCCTTACAAATATACTTACGGTTATTTACACATTAAAACAGTGCACTTTTGCTCCCACCCAAATAGGAGCATTTTGGACATGCTATAAAAATGATCTGTGAGGTATTTTTAGCTAAAAAATTCACAGACACATTCTGGGCACACCTGAAACTTATATTACGTCTTGCAAAAAAGCCCATAATAGGTGCCCTTTAGCTTATAATTTACTCACCCTCATTCCATCCCTTTCTTTAGCTGAAAAAAAAAGACATTATGATTAATCGCAACTAATCGTTTGCAGAATAAAAGTTTTTGTTAACATAAACACATTTTGTTAACTCTTTCCCCGCCATTGATGAGATATCTCGTCAATCAAGAGAAAACGCTTCCCCGCCAATGACGAGTTTTTCAGTCTTTCCGCAATAGCGCTATTATCCACTAGGTGGCGCCCTTCCGCAACTTTTTAAACCCGGAAGTATTGCCCTATGGCAAGGTGCTGCATGTCCGTGTCTGTTTTAAAGATCGCTCTGAATATGATCTCTATGAAAAGTCCGTCACAAAAATGGAATTATCTCTGCTTTTTGCTCAAAATGTGGTGTTTTTGCAGAAACCTACCCATATTCAAAAGCTGATTACAAAAGAACTACTGAAGGTAGGATGAAACGTTTTTTTTTTTTTGAAAGCAGAGGGTCTGTTCTTTCATTTGGTATATTGTATGTTTATATATTTGAAGAAGAACATTTTCTGGAAGACATTAAACTTTTGTGAAAATCATGAAAAACGCTGGCGCTGGCTGGCAACTTTTTTTAAAAACGCTGGCGGTGAAAGAGTTAATATATGTAGGTGTACTGTGTATAATAATTATGCATATATAAATACACACACATACATGTATAATTTTAAGAAAAAATATTTATATATGATGTATTTATATATAATATAACTTAAATATATATAAATAAATAAATATAAATATTTAAATTTATATATAAATATATATACACGTAAATATTTCTTAAATGTATACATGCATTTATGTGCATTTATATATAGATTATTATTATACACAGTACACACACATATAAACCAAAACTTTTATTCTGCAAACGATCAGTTGCAATAAATTGTTATGCAGCCCTATAAATATTTGTCACCTAATGTATATATGAGTAGCGCAGATGAAAAAACCACTAAACGCTACCTCCGTCAAAAATGAGTTGATGATATTGACCAAATGCTCTTGGGACGTATTATATTTTCATACACATAATACATTTGCTTCAAATCTGCTTAATCCTGGCCTCAGGCCAGCAGAGTCCTCTTAAGTGAATGAAACATGAATTGGATGAATGACGGCATGTGAAACGACCATGGATAACATATTTAAATCTTGGGTCCCTTGTGAGTACTTGGACCTGAATACAACCCGAATGTGGCAGTGAACCACAGTGCCCCCTAATGTGTGGTTCAGTTTCTTAATTTTTACATATTCTGACTTTCATCATTTTCAATGCTTCTAGCATCTTTTGCGATTTTGTAACTGTTTACTTTGTCTTGTCTAAAGAAGTAATCTTTTTAAGTTTTTTGCAAAAAAGCTTGCGTGGACTTAGAGGGTTTTGCAGCAGAACACAGTCAAATTTGTTTGTTTATTAAAATAAGGCATTTTAATTACTGACTCTTTCATTGGCATTTAAAATGAATTGACTGAACATAAGAGTCTGATATAAAAAATGCTTATTTGAAAGAAATCATGTGACTTTAATGTTGCAATGTTGAGATTTAGGAGAGAGATTCATTGGTTAAGTACATTATTGTTTTATATGGGCAGGCACATGTGCAAATAAAATTGTGTTAGTAAGTTTTAATGTGTTACTTGTACTAGTCGACTAGGTGGTGCAGACAAATACTTCACTTGTCAATTACTCATTCACACCCCTATAGTTTAAACATTAATGTGGAAGTTTAATATTTACTTTTATAAAGTGTATGTGTGTGAATGTGCAAGAACTGAAAGTGTTGTGGAGTTGTGTGTGAGGACACAGATGGAGTTTTTCCACAGGAAGTGAGTTTATCACCCTTGTGTCTGTCGGCTCTCTCATCTTCTGTCCTCCTGACTAACGGACAGGAAAATCTCCAAAGCTGAAAAGCAGCAGTAATGTGCTTGAAAATAAGTGTTGTTACTGTCTGTTTCCCATCTCACACGTTAATGTGTGTAAATCTAGATGTGAAAGGCTGTGTGAAATCTCAAGTGTTTCTGTCACGACTGTAAGTGTTCATGACTTAGAGGAGTGTGACTTTCAGACATCCCTCTTCTGCACGCATCTCGTTATACAAAGCGGGATCTTTAGGTGATAATTAAAATCTGTCTTTTGTTCTACCTGTCTTTCTGTCAGTCTTTGTTTGTGGATTTCTGTTTGTCTGTCTGCCGATACATCTACCTTTTTGTCTGTATGTTTTGATTGTTTGTCCGTTTATCATCAATCTGTCTGTCTTTTGATTAAACTATCTATGTCTTTTTGGTTGTCTGTCATTTGATCTGTCTGTCTGTCTTTTGTGGTGTCCATCTGTCTTTTGTTCTGCCTGTCTGTCTGTCCATTTTTCTTTGTGTGTGTCTCTGTCTGTGTGTTAGTCTGTTTTTTATCAATTTGTCTGTCAGTTTTAATCGTCTGTCTTTTGATCTACCTGTTTGTCTCTGTGTTTGTCTGCATGTCTGTCTGTCTGTCTATCTGCCTGCCTGTCCATACGTCTATCTTTCTGTCTGTCTGTCGGTTTCTCTGTCTTTCTGTATTTTTATCCAACCATCCGTCTATCTCTTTGTTTGTTTGTCTGTCTATCTGTCTTTTCTTGTGTCCGTATGTCTTTAGTTCTGCCTGTCTGTCCGTCCATCTATCTGTGTGTGTGTGTGTGTGTGTGTGTGTGTGTGTGTCTGTCTGTGTGTTAGTCTGTCTTTTGATCTATTTGTCTGTCTGTCTTAATCTGTTTGTATGTCTTTTAATCTTACTGTCTGTCTGTTTGTCTGTCTCTGTGTGTGTCTGCCTGTCCATACGTCTATCTTTCTGTCTGTCTGTCTGCCTGTCTGTCTTTCTGTATTTTTATCTGTGTATCTCTTGTCTGTCTGTTTATATGTCTGTCTTTTGTTGTGTCTGTCTGTCTTTTGTTGTGTCTGCCTTTTGATCAATTTGTCTGTCAGTCTTAATCTGTTTGTCTGTCTTTTGATACCTGTTTGTCTCTGTGTGTGTCTGCATGTCTATACGTCTATCTTTCTGTCTGTCTGTTGGTTTCTCTGTCTTTCTCTGTTGGTATTTTTATCCAACCATCTGTCTATCTCTTTGTTTGTTTGTTTGTCTGTCTATCTGTCTTTTCTTGTGTCCGTCTGTCTTTTGTTCTGCATGTCTGTCCGTCCATCTATCCGTGTGTCTCTGTCTGTGTGTTAGTCTGTCTTTTGATCTATTTGTCTGTCTGCTTTTCTGTTTGTCTGTCTTTTGATCTACCTGTCTGTCTGTTTTTCTCAGTGTGTGTTTGTCTGTCTGTCTGCCCATACATCTGTATGTATGTCTTTATGTATTTTTATCCAACCATCTGTCTATCTCTTTGTTTGTCTGTCTGTGTGTCTGTCTATCTGTCTTTTGTTGTGTCTGTCTGTCTGTCTTTTGTTCTGCCTGTCTGTCTGTCCATCTATCTGTGTGTGTGTGTCTGTTTGTGTCTGTATGTGTCTGTATGTGTGTTAGTCTGTCTTTTGATCTATATGTCTGTCTATCTGTCTTTTTTGTGTCCGTCGCTCTTTTGTTCTGCCTGTCTGTCTGTCTGTCTGTCTGTCTTTCTGTATTTTTATCCAACCATCTGTCTATCTCTTTGTTAGTCTGTCTATCTATCTATCTATCTGTCTTTTGATCTGTCTTTTTTTGTGTCCATCTGTCTTTTGTTCTGCCTGTCTGTCCTTCCATATGTGTATGTCTGTCTGTCTGTCTGTCTGTGTTTTAGTCTGTCTTTTGATCTACCTGCCTGTCTGTCTGTCTGTCTATCTGTCTTTCTGTATTTTTATTCAACCATTTCTTTGTTGGTCTGTCTGTCTTTCTTTTGTTGTGTCCATCTTACTTTTGTTCTGCCTGTCTGTCTGTTTGTCTGTCTTTCAATCTACCTGTCTGCCTGTCCATTCATCTACTTTTCTGTTTTTTATTGTGTCTGTTTGTCTTTTATTCTTTTTTTATTTGTCTGTCTTTTGGTCTACCTTTCTGTCTACATTTCTTGTCTGTATTTTTGTATGTATGTTTGTCTTCTATCATTGATCTGTCTTTTAATCCAACTATACATCTGTCTTTTGGTTTGTCTGGCTTTTGATCCGTCTGTCTGTCTTTTGATCTGACTGCTTGTCTGTCTTTTATTCTGTCTGTTTATCTTTTTATCTGCCTGTCTGTCTGTCCATCCATGTTTGTTTGTCTGATTGTATTTTTAGCCATCTGTCTATCAGCTTGTCTATTTGTCTGTCTTTCCTTTAGATCTGCTACAGTGATCTTAAAGCGTTTATTCTCTTCTCGTCTTATTTTAATGACAGAGAGAATAGAGATGAGAGTCGCTGCTGCAGTTATGTAATCCTGTTCAGCATGCACCTCTGTCTGCCAGCAACTTTATTGTCACCATACAAAGCCGGCATGACAGACTCTCTATCACTCTTGCTTTCTTCCCCCCTATTATTTGTTTGTATTTTTTTAGAAAGACTAACTTGAAAGAGAAAGAAATAAAGCAATGCAACAGCTACCTTCTTTAAATACACACACTGCATAAACTGCACACTCAGAACATTGTATCTTTTGTCTGATGTCCTTAGTGGATCAGACAGTGAATTGATCTGTTTCTATTCCTAAGCTACGGTGCAATTGGTTCCTCACGCATCATTCTTGCACTGCAAGATCTACAGTATCGTTCATATTACCCCTGGATTGATCTGCCATCAGGCTATATTTTTAAAGCAGTAATAGCTAAAGCAGTGTTGTTTCTTCACTAGTAGGCTGGAGAATCAAATGGCTGCTTTTCAAGTTTTTGCATACTTTTTTGGCAAGCCTGGACCGCACAGTGCAAGAATATTCAACGTGACAAAATGTAGATTTGGTGGAGGCAAACGCATAGATATACGTGGGGGACACGGTTTTTGCACGCTTGTAACATCTGTTACAAGATGTTATGTCATAGACGATGTATGGGAGGACAATTTAGTCTCCAATTATGCATCTTGATATTTAGACACAGAAAATTATTCATCGTCATAATAACTTCATGCTTGTCAAGCAGGGATTTGGCTTATTTTTCTTGGTCATAATTGTGAAGACATTTAAAAAAAATTTGTGCCGTCTTGTCTTTCCTGATATGGTAGCGCTTGGCATATGATACATTGACCAATTAAAGGTGCTGTGTGTAGATTTAAGCGACATTTAACTTATATATTAAACACATTGATGCATATATATTTAATATATAATGCGTAAATATTAGGCAGGGAAAACCCAGACAACTTCCGGCAAATTTAGATTTGCTCTGCAAGTAGTCTGGCAAAGAGGCCATTCAAGCCCATTTCTAATGCCGCGAAATCTCGGCACCAATCAGAAACGTTGGGGGGGGGGGGGGGGCTTTACACAATGACGACAGCGCAGTGACGGTGAAGCAGATTTTGTACATTACAAAGATGGATGCCGCCGTGGAACATCACTTGTTCGAATCAGCTATCCCATCTGTTTTAAGCGATTTAAACTTTTCCTTTTTGTTAAAACACGAGCAATAAACAAAACTCAAAGCCTTCATATCTAAAAAAAGATGTTATTGCTGTCTTACCGACTGGATCCGGCAAAAGTCTGATCGCTGTGATTGGTTTTAGGTCTATCCAATTGGACACAGAGGCATTTGAGAGACGTCCGTTGGTGACGCCCCTTTGGAAATTATTTGTCTATGAAGCTTTGCCAGACCATAACTTAGTTACTACTGAGAATGGTCTGGTTTTAACCAGGCTACATAAATATATTTTGAAATATAATAATTTAAATTAGTAATATTTATGAGTTTCTTAACAAACGTGCATATTCAAAGGCACAAATGTCTTTTTCTGCTGTTGGGTGCTCTTCACAGCGTCAAGCAATGCTTAGGTCACTTAGCAACAACAGACGCTCTGGAGTGCACATGGGCTTTGAAGAGGGGGAAAGAGGTGCGGTCACGTTTTCCGCATGGTTTTAGACATGACGTGAAGTAATTGTTAAGCAACTGACCAAGCATATGTGCTTGGTCATTTCGGTGGGTGCTCAAGCAAGCCCCGAAGCACATATGGGATTGGCGCCTATGTGCGTGTTTATTGTAAGACTTCCATCCGTGAAACAACAAATGATGACGTATGCAGCTTACAAATGCGACGACTGGAGGCTGTAGCCTTTGGATTGAGAAACAGCCAATATTTTGCCTCATTGTTTCGTCCTCAAGCCAGAGGGTCATCACTGATATCAGTTGCTTCCCCTTGCAAATAGGGCACTAACTCCGGGTCTGCTGGCTGTTTGCATTCACACGAACTTCAAGGTAGAGGTCTTCACGGGTCCACTTAGATCCGAAAACCCAAGGTCCGACCCGAGACCCGATCGGGTTCGGGTCTAAAAGTTTCACATGTGCCTCGGACACGGGTCGGGTACAATAATAGCGGCATCGGGTCTCGGGTAATTTAAAAATGAATGTGTTTTTTCTGAACGGACCCGAGAAGACCCGAACTCTCTCGCCTGTGTGCGTCAATGTCCTTTTCAAACATCTCATCTGTTTGCCAAGAGCGCTTGCGACATTGTGTGGTTGTCGGAAGGTTCATTTTCGTTGAGACAAACATGTCAGTCAATTATAAATGTACATTTTAGCGGTTACGTTGGTGTCGTCGTCAGATAACAAAAACAAATGGAGCAGCTCGCCAAATTGGTTGCAAGGCCAAAGCCATTTACATTCGGTTCCAGTCGGGTTAAAAAAAAAAATTCACTAGTTCGGGTCGGACTTGGGTCTAATTTTCTTGGGTTTGTCTCGGGTCGGGTCTTTCTTTAAAAATTTTTTATTTATGCACGTCGGGTTCGGGTGATTCGGGTCATTTCGGGTCGGGTACATTTCTTTGGACCCGAGAAGACCTCTACTTCAAGGCACTGGGCAAGATTGCACTTTTTATTTCTCATGGTTTGTGACATGCACACCACCACAGGCCGCACTTCACCATCACAGCCTATGTGATTGTGTTTACATTCAAATGCAAAAAATATGTTTTAAATTATGTTTTGTTTCAAAAGACAAACAGAGGGCTTCACTTCCTCTGCTTAACGATAATACATTTAATCTAGAACCCATACACTGGCCTAAGCAACCTATATACCATCAAGAACTCATGATGTAACCTTGATGTTATATTATAGCATAAAGAGACTGATGTAGTCTCAGGCCCAATACATGAAATTGGTTCTTAATAAGAAGCTAAAACATCTGTTTTAATCCCAAGGGTATAAAGATCTTGCTACACTCATCTTTTATACTTTGTCTGCATCATTGATGTCAATTTCTGACCTACCAGGGAAAGATTGCTTTTTTGTTGAATTAAAACGGTGGATCTTTGACATTCAGCCTAGATAGAAACTGCTGACTGCTGAATAATTCTGCTGAGACATCTGGTGCAGTAGAGGTCACTGATTCTGACCTGAGATCAGTTCCAGCCCAGTTCCACTATTAAAATCCCATTAAAATCTTTTTGAGGTGTTTGACTATGCTCAAAAAAGCCCACTGGGCAAAACTGTTTTGTTATAATGCAACAAAGTTCTCACTGAGTTATGTTTATAACCTTTAGAGGAAATTTGGGATTCAGACCAAAAGGGTTCCTCTACACCAGGGGTTTTCAAACTGTTGGTCGTGACCTACTTGTGGGTCGCACAGTGAGATAAGATAGGTCGCTTGGCTGCAGAATGACACCAAAACCGTTTAGTCCAACTAATGACAAGCAAAAACAATGATTTTGATATGAAATGCTATAAGGTTTTTTATAGGGTTGTGACAATTAATCGGGCAAATGCGCGTTTTCTCATGAATGAATTTGAATGAATTACGGTGAAATGCAGCCACATCCAAAAGCCAGGGGGCGCTCTCGCTTAGAAACACCATTTG